>NC_058493.1:22365179-22673134 GCF_020382885.2 Scatophagus argus
AGCCGACAAAAGCAGGGCAACATGAAGGGCGAGCTGAAGAAGTTCATGGATATCCTGGATGGAAAGATAGACGAGCTGCATGAGTTCAGGCAGGGGCTGTCCAAGCTAGGTGTTGATAACTGAGGAAAAAGTGGCACTGAGTCGAAAGGGTCAGAGTTCAAGTATGAAGGATTCACTACAAGTATGTCTTCAGGGCAGAAACTATGTGGCACCTACTCCCCCCCCACCCCCAAGGTGATGTCCACTCGGAAACTTTCAGCTTTGGCTTCTAATAAACACTATCATGTAAGAAAGAGATTTTTTTTTCTTTTCTTTTTTTTGAGAGGGAGGGAGAGACTGGCAGGAGGAAGGCCGGCGTGCTCCACAAAATGGCTCCATTTGCTGGCATTGTGAAGCTAAATCAAGAGCCACACTTCGAGCTTACTTACCCGTTTCTGTGTGTGTGTGTGTATGTGGGTCGGGGGGAGAAACGGCTTTAAAAAGCTGGTGGTGGGTTCTTATATTCTGTCCATCTGTCTTTTTTTATTTTTTTTTTCCTGAAGGCTGCAGCGCTTCTTCACTGGCAGTCCGAGTTTAGAGTAGAAGAGGGGACTAAAAAGGGCTAAAATGAATAACACGCAGACTGTTGTTCGTTATCACTCGGCACCGATTGGTGTGAATCCTTATGGCCCCCTCTGAGAATTAGAGATAAAATCCACAGACTGTCCTTGCTGTTGCCTCTCGTCTATCTCAGGTGTGTTAGATGACGGTTTGTACTCATTAGATTAATATGCACATATATGACAAACGGCCGTGACACAAAGTGCCTCCAGGTGAGTCTTAATCCACCTGGCGAGGAGAACTGGCCAAGCCATGACCATCACCATAATAACAACTTGATGAATTTCGAGCCCGTCCCGAGGACGTCAGTGTGGCGACAAACTGGAAGGACAAAACACGTGTTTGCACAAAATACTACTAACAGTACTCCGACAAGGGACTGCAGCGGGAATACATCAGCTCTCCTGTGGGTGTTTTCAGTGAGCACACTAATTATATTTTACATTAAGTGGGGGGAAATCTCCTGTCTCAGGAGATCTTCCTTCAGAAACATCCAATAATTATAATAATAACAATAATAAAGACCCCATTTTGCCATGAGTATAGTGTAGTGTTCAAAGAATTTCGTGTGTGCAATAGTATTGTTGTCCATTTGTAGAACAAAGACGTACGTCTCCAAGGCTGTCAATGTGCTTCCTATACACCTATACACTAGTTTTGTTATGGTGGTGGTTATTTTTGGGTGAGGTGACTTGGTGCTGCTCGACGGGTGAATAATGTGAAAGCGCACTTCACTGAAAAAAACAAAAAAAACAAAACAAAAAAAAACAAAACAACATTTAGACGGCATGGGCCTTTTCACTACAACCAGATTCTTGGTTGTTTTACATATTTATTTATTTTGGTGCCTCTCTGCAACTTGTGTTTCTAGAACATACCAAGTAAACCAACCTTAAGCTAATGTCTCTATAGATGTACAGTATACAATATATATCTATAGATATATATAGATATATAAAATAAGCCAAATTGTCAGGATTCAGAGGTTTTGTTTTGCAGGATGGCGTCACCACTGCTTCTGGGGAATCCATTTTGAAACCTGGTACATTTGAAATCAAAAGGCACATGTTGTACTGGCATATTTACTGGATAATGTTATGATGTTCTAAGTTTTTATTTTTTCCATCACTGTTTTGATCTTGTCACAAGATTCAGATACTGTATCTATAAAGGGACTTCTGTTTTTTTTTGTTTTTTTTTTGCTTCTCTGTCTGTTTAGCCCCACTGTTCATCAGTCACCTGAACCTGGATAACACAGCATATGATCCTTCCTTTTGAACCAATGCCTCTTGTGCACTTTTGTGACTCCTGTTCAATATTGTACAATAGAACTGACATTTGTTAAAATTTAGTTTAATTATAACACTGAGTTAGTGTCTTTTTTTTTTTTTGTTTGTTTCTTGTTAAGTGCAAGTGGTGGGCCACATTTTGGCAAGAGCTCCGGGGAGGAGAGGGGATCTTTTTCCCTGATCCCCACGTAGTCGCAGATCAGTGTTGTAGGCTCGGGTGTAGAAAACTGACTGCTGTTAAAGCTTACAAATATGCTGACATTGAAGTCTTGAGGCATTTTTCCTGGATGAGAAGGAGGTGGGATGAAACTACAGCGCCGGAGCTACATCCCGTCGAGGCTCGAGTACAGAAGCTCCGCCACCGCACGCCTTTTTTCCTCTGATGTTGATTTACATAGCACTAAATATAGCTGTAATCCTAACAGAGAAACACACAGCCAAAGCAAAACAAGTGGGATTTAATCACAGTCCTTGACACTTCATCATCAGTTTTATCAGTTTCTCTCAGATCAGAACAAATAAAGAGAGAAAACACACGAGCTGATTTGAGGGATGGAGAAACTCGTCCTCACAGTGCTAAGGAAATAACTGCAGGGGTGGATCAGAGGACATGTTGCCTTGGCAACTTAATCCCACTCTGTTTTGTTTTTTGTTTTAAGTTTGGTGTGAATGATTGACAATAAGAAGTATAAGTCCAGTATAACCTTCAAACAATATATATATATTTTAATTACACAAGAGTCGGTCATTATTCATAGCCGGGGAGGCCGTGGATGCTGATCTCCCTGATGGTCTTTAATTTTTTTTTTTTTTTCTTCATGTTCAGGGATCAGCTGGTTGGCACGGGTACATCTGGGTGGAAAATTATTCATTAACATGCAGAATAAGCATTAGTTTGGTGCTGAAAAGAATAATTAATTGACCGGTAAGTCAGTTGATGGACAGTTAACCACTGTAAGACTGCAGCCACTATTTTCACCACTAATTAATCCTGTCCATTACTGTTTTGATTAGTCACTTGTTTAGTCTATAAAACTGAAATCTGAATGCACATCATGAAAACAGGCTGCTTAGTCTCATGTTTTGAAATGGGCCCTTAAGTGCAACCAGCAGGTGCAGAATCCAAAGATATTTCATCCACAAGGCCATGAGATGGGAAAAGCAGCAAATGATCACAAGCGAAAAGCTGGATGAACGTTTGGCGTTTCTGCTTGGTAAAGACTCAAACGGCCGAACATTTTCTGCTTCCCGTTCCGTTCCTTCAGTCTGAAAAGGGTCTCTCTGTGTCATGTTGTTACCCGGGAAATTCTGATCAGCATTTTTTCACTATTTAACAAAATTTTATGCATAAAACTATCTAGATTAACTGAAAATAAAAATATGAAATTTTAGTAAATATCTTTTTTTAAGCTTTGGTTTGAATGAAACAAGCTTTGGATCATGTCATTTGTGAACTTTTTGGCCTATATCATCGACACGGCTCTCTCCCGGCTTCGGTATGCCAATGAGTGTCGGATCGACTGCCAAGAATTTCTGTACAGACGACTCTAAACGATTACAGTAGCAGTTAAAAAAAAAAAAACAGCAAAAGCAGAATTTCTCTCTGTCTGCCATCTCTGTCTCTTCAGCTCTCTCAGCAAGGCTCATTGTGTGACTGGTGATGAGTGGGCGAGTCGGTGAAACATCATTAAGAGACTATGTTCCTCTGTACATGTGTCTGAGTGAGGGAGGAAAAGACAGAGAGAGAGAGAGAGGGATAGCACTGCAGGCCACTACCACTAAGACTTCTTGTTGCCATAGTAACAGGCTGGGGAATGTCATGTCGACACGCGTTTTGGCGGGTACGTCTAAACAACGGCCATGTGTGTCTTCCCCAAGGTGCACGACCCGTCTCTCACACTCGAATCACGTGCATGATGCCACTAAATCACACACGAGACACAATCGCAGGGCGACGGCTGCCCCTCCCGCCCCCCAAAACAAGATGACGTTCCAGAGCAGACATAACCACCTCTTCCAGCCGCTGCTCTCTTAAGTACACCGAGCTGAATAAACCCAATCACAACTGGCTGGGGACGTCTGAGCTGTCACTGCAGGAGAGAGATGTGAGAGTGACGGCTGCCAGGATGGGTATTACAATATGACTCATCATCATGTGGGCTACAAATCCGCTAAAGCACACTCGCACACGGGTTCACCGGCACAGGTTGATGAGACACCTCGTTACACGTTGTGACTCATTTAAAGACCGCAAAGATCAGGGAACAGCGTGAGCAGTCCACAAAATCGAATCGCAGACAAAGAAAAGAATGAAGAAGAAACCGCCAACAATCCCACGTGCCTTCGTTTATTATTGAAACGCAGCAGTACAAGTGTGGTCCAGCCTGTCTGTAACACACTGGAATAACTTTCATCTTCTGCAAACCATTTAATGCTGTTTGTCATACAGTACTGTAATATAATACAGCCATTCAAACGAAGTATTGGAAGAACCTAACATCAGTATATTTTTGTCACTTCATTTGTTATGTTATCAGAGGAAGTAATAACAGATCATGTATAAAGTGCACCTAAATTAACACACTGACACATTTCTGACACAAAAAGGAAAACAAACAGGACGGGACAGTGCAGCCAAAGGCTTGTAGTACAAACAATGACGGAGACTTTAGAGATGTAGGCTGTAAATAATCAACACTTCTGCACCTCAGGACATAACTCATCCATTGTTTAGTAATAAAATGCAAAAACTACAAAACTCAACTTGTTGTAGCCCTTGTTGGGGTAAAGTGAAACAAAACAAAACAATTGTTCAGATTTGAACATTCAAAATAAGGTCAGCTGGCTTTACGCTCAGCAATGTGGGAAAATTGGTTTGCTGTGCAGTGTGGTCGCGTCTGCCTGCAGCACAGGCTTCCCCTGCCGTGTGACAGTTTCACAAAAGGCTTTAAGATGCCGAGCTGGGAGAAATTCAATCATTTACACACTGTACTACAGTACTACTGCTTGGCTTTCCCTCTTGATGAGCACTGAAACACAGCTCCTCGATTCTGGGTCCTCTGCAAACCGACTGCTTTACGGGAGACTAAAACTGGATTTGAGTAATTGTGGTTGTGTCACATCTCAGGGCTATTTTGAGATTTTAAGACATATGATTACTGACTGGCAACTTGAAAACACTGCAGTGTTTGGGTCAGAAGAGGTGTAATCCCACTCTTGTCAAAGATGAAGCTTTTTGGTTAAAGTTAAGCAGCAACGTAAGGTGTAGCTCAGAACCATAAAGGAAGCAGAGCAGCGGTACTGTAGGAGAATAGCGGCACTGGTAAGAGTGTGTGTGTGTGTGTGTGTGTGTGTGCGCGCTCAGCTGTCCCAGTCTGCACTCTGTGTCCCGTCGTCCCCACCGTCCTCCTCCTCGTCAGAGTCGGCCGCCACCTTCTTCATCCTCATCATGGCTGCCTTGATGCTGCGCTCCAGCTCGCTGTCTCCACTGTTCGGGACTTCTGCTCGGGCGGGAACCATCTACAGCACGATGAGAGTCAAGTTTAACTCCAGTTTCCACACACGTATAACATCACAAAGCCAGCACCCTCGCGAGATGCCGACAGCCGAGTGCGGTTTCAGTAAACTCTTTGGATTGGCTGAAACATCCAGCATCAGTCAAGTGTGTCACTGTGTGTTTTACAGACATGACAGAAGAGCTGACGGAAGAGCACAAAAGTAATTCATAAAGTTAATGATGGCTGAATTCCATTTTCCTGGTTTTGTGCATCCCCGTGTGAAAAAGGCTTACCTGATCCTCTGCACTTACTGTAGTAACAAAGTAAAACTAGTCAACATAAATCTTGGATAAACTGATTTGTAATAATATTGTTAGTGGGTGATTTTTTTTCCCCTAAATTGCCCAAATTGTTGTCAGGTGAGCCACACATGGAAACAATCCCACTGAGGATATCAAGCTGGCAAATGTTTTCAGTCTAAACATAAAAAAATAAAACAAAATGTCATTAAATATCAAAGCACCATATCTAACAAATGAAAATAATATACAGTGTACACACAGAGATGAACCTCAGCTGATTACAGTATACTGGACAAACACATTTTCTAAAATGTGTCATCCAGTTCGACCTGTGGACATTTTTCTCATGTGTCTTTCAAACTGAATCTGCCTTCACTTAAAACCAGTGAAGTTGTTACGAGATGTCACACTTGTTTCATGTGGCTCCAAGCCCAAAGCCTGTTGGATCCTACTCAAGACGGAAATCTTTTAAACCAGACCGCAAATGTATACTAACATGTTTTAAAAGCCAATAAACAATTTAATGAAACAGCTGATGTCGGAAATAAACAGTGCATTCATCAGGGACTACTTTCAGGCACAGATTAATGCAAATTCGCTTTGCTACTAAGTACCGAGCAGGACATTTTACAGTTGAGCTAGAACCACCACCTTGTGGTTGCACGAGTCAAACTGCAGTTTATATTCACGTCTGTCCAGACTCATATGTAGTGACCGACTGAGAGCTTCGTCGCGTGATGCAATGGCAATCACCCGAACCTCAGTATCAGCAAAAGGGAGGAGATTGTGGTGGGCTACAGTGCTTCAAATATGGATGTGTTTGCAAAGAACACAGAAGAGCGGGATTTTTGGATGTTTTCTATTCTCGCAGAACATCTCACCTTCTTCAGGGTGACTCCCTGTCGGATGGCAGACATCAGATCGCTCCTCAGGTCCACAGCAGGGGACTCTGTCCTGACGGGGACCTTTCGAAGCCGAATCTGTCCGCGCTGCAATGAGGCCAACACTTCATCCATCGTTCCTACAGTAATTCAGCGATAAAGGAAAACAGACACTTTTACAACGATGGAAGAATGAATGGCATAATGCACTGTCGCTGATTTTGCAGTAGTGGCTTTTCATTCCACTGCTGATGACGCATCTGACAATTTTCACCACAATGCAGACTACATTGAGCTTTCCCAGGTTGTGTGGGGGTGCGCAATTTCAAAACAATTTTGAAATCAGCGTCTTCTTGAATGACCTGTATTTCACAAAAGCTCAGAGGAATGAATCTGTATTGGACATTACTGTCTCCCTGGAGCTGAGAGAGTGCCTCAGCAGGAGCACAACTGAGGTAAAATGCTTCCTCTGGCCTCATGGGGAAGTTGGGAATTTAGAACAGAACACCATGTACAGACAGACAGGCACACACACACACATTTCTCTGGAACAAACAAAGGCTACCCTCCTCGCAGTCGGACATATTATTCACACATCCAACTGCATCGGTACCGTAAATTTCAAGCAAATGGACATCAAAATGTTTTTCCCTCAAATCCAACATTTTGATGTTCATTTATTACAAACATGTAAAAGGCAGAATTAGACCGCATGTGTTTCACTCTCACCAATATTTTGTTTGAGCATGTTCCTGGCTGGAAAAGGAGGGTCAGCTTTTTCACTGAGAGGCATTGGCGTGTCGTCAGAAGAAGGCGATGCTCGGACAGACGGGGGAGGTATGGCTGGGGGCAGCGGAGGGGGCGGGGGAGGAGGTGGTGGTGGAGGAGGAGGAGGGGGAGCAGGAGGAGCAGTAGGACAGGCTGGAGGTGGCGGTCCAGAGAAGATTTGGACCGGAATGTCTTTTGGCTGCTGTTTCTTGGGTGCTTTGTTGCGTCTGGGTGCAGGACGGATGGAGGAGGGTCCTTCAGAGGTGGAAGAAGGGCCGAGGCTGATGATGGACAGCGGCTGGGAGGGACACGACACCTCTGAAGGAGACTTCCTGGACTGAGGAGTCTTCAGGATGTACTGGCCCTGACGCTTCTTGAAAAAAAAAAGATGGTAGACGGGAAAATGGCTTGATAAATAAGGACATTATCTTGTCTTAATGTAATACGGGAGACGGCAAAGACAGGAGACAACGCCCATACCACAGTCTAATGTACTCGTTCTTTTAAATAGAGCTCACAGTGACTTAAGATTAAAGTGAAGTGACAGAGGGAATGTGCAGCAAACACACACACACACACATCTAAAACCACGATTCTGACACAAACAGAAAGTAAATCCTACTAGTCTGCTCAAGTTGGATGATCTTTAAAACCCCAAAAGAAAACAGAAACAATCCATAGAATCATAGAATTTAGTTTAGTCACAAACACTGACATGATGATGACACAAGATGGAAAGTCTGGGAGTCACAAAAACCGCCAAAATTCATACTGGAAGGACCGTGAATGTCTGCACAAAATTTCAAGGCAATCGACCAAAATGTATTGAGACTATTTCACTCCACCTCAGTGGACTGACTGGTTGACTGTGTGGCTAAAAATAACTAAAAGTAACTTCATTAAATGGAACTGTCAAGTATATGTAAATGTAGGTATGAGAACAGAGGATCTGATTGTGTTAACCTGACTGACATTATCTGGTCATTTAGACTTATGATACGTTGTGATATGAATTTGAGTGTTGATTTTGTGAGTTGTAATATAAAGACTTCCCAGTTTACATAGAGGTTAAACATTAATTCAATCACAGGTCAAATATATCCGACCACTTCTTGTACTCTTTTTAGTTTAGTCAGTTAGATGTGTGGTGCAACCTGTTTCACTTGTGATGGTTAAATCTGCGAGTTAAATTTCATTAGCCGCTGCTGCAATCGGCTCCTGGAGCCGTTGGATCGAATCACGTGATTCTCCTCAGCAGATCACGGCGACGTCGAGTGCTGTTTCAAGGGTTATGAATGGACTTTCAATCTTAGCTCCAATCAACATGAAGCCCTTCAGGTGCTCACAGGAATGGCAATGTGAACAAACAGGCTGCTCGGGGGCCCCCCCACCGGACAGGCAGGAAAAATTTGGGTGTGGTGGAGAGATTAATGCAAAAAAAATGCCCTCCCCCCCCCTTCATTAGCCGGCTGATGTGCCCTTGAGCAAGGCACTTAACCCTCAATATGCTCCCCGGGCGCTTGATGCAGCCCACTGCTCCTGTGTGTGTTTCACTGCATGTAATTTGCCGGGTGTTGCATGTGTGTGTTCAACTAAGGATGGGATAAATGCAGTAGTCAAATTCAGTATGTGTATGTAAAAATACATATACTGCCAATAAATAAAAAGTTGATTCTCAACCTGCTGGTGAAGATCAGGCGATAGGATGGAAAGCTACTGACAGCTCCTGAGCAAACCTCGCGATGAGATCGTTTTGTCAACTGCTGTTTCCGAGGATTAACTTTCAGTCTTATTCACAGATTTTCAACAGACTGAAACTAAGCTGGCCAATATTAGCTTAGTGGTGTCATGTTAGTACTGGCCTAAATGATGGTCTGTATTTAATAAGGAGGCATAAGGAGGCACTTGAGGTGACTTAAAGACAGTGTCAACAACACAAAGTTTTTTCAGCAGACTCCAGTGTTTACAACATTTCAACCCATGAGTTGGCAGATTTCGAGTAGAGCAGATGGAAATGTGGAGTCTGTTCAGAACAAAAAATATTTTGTTCAACTGTAAAGTATTCTGCCACCAGAATATCTTTTTCACAAGTGTTTAACATCGAAATTTAAAGGGAATCTTGTTTAAAGAGTTGACTGATTTCATATCAACAGTGGCTCTCTCTGTTCCCAAACAAACGTCCAAAATACACTCCATCATCTTGGTCATCAAAGCTTTGGTGTAAGACAGCTTTGGACATCAGCTTCTTCTGATGTGGGGTTTGGTGCTTAATAAGCAATTTTTAATTTTGACGTGAACTGCTGAATGAAGCAGGAGCTTCTGGGGTTTTTTTTGTTTGTTTTGTTCTGTTTTATTAACAGGCGGGAAGCTGCAGGGGGAAGAGGGAGAGGGGAGACAATGAGAGAGCCTGACCTCCCTGAAGGATCTTAATCTATTCAGAGTCTTCTCTCGCTCCTGGTCCACCCACTCTTTCCTCCTCTGCTCCTCCTCTTTCTTCTTCTCTCGTTTCTGCAGACGACAGAGGGAGACAGTGAGAGGCATTAGAGCGAGACAGAGGATCAGATCTGGCTTCATTTGCGGCTTCTGTCTGCGCTCTGTGGTTTGTCTCGCTGCCGCGGTGACGCACCAGGTGGACCTGATGATGCTGGTTGAAGATTATGGAGCTCTGCTTGTCTTGCTCCTGCTTCTGCTGCTGGGCCTCGATGCACTGATCCTAAAAAAACAAAACGCATACAAATATTAATAAACTGACATATACACATAGTCAGAAAAGATCATACACTTGGGCAAACGTGTCATTTAGAGTTCAGAAAATGTCAGTAATAGTGATAATGAGGGCATTAATACTTCAGCTAATTAGGAGAAGACTTTTTCAATTTCAAAATGTTTCTCTTTTATATTGCATTGTTAAATATTCATGCATGTGATTCTTGTTCCCTGTGGATTACTGTAGATGATTTGTGGCAGCCTCCAACCAGGGGATTCTTCTCACTTTGTTCTGAGCTATAAAATGCTTTTTTTTAATCAGACAAATGAGTGTGCAGCCAGCAATATGAGAAAATGCCAACTGCACCAACTGTGCTTAAATTACTCTGTCAAGCTTAAAATAAAACAATATAATAAAAACTATTTGAAAATCTCAGCACTTGGGGACATGAAGGGGACAAATCGCTCACACCTTTTTGTTGCGGAGATAAGCTCGCCGGGCACAGATGTTGCCTCTCTTGGCCTCCAAGGTCTGTAGTCGTCGTTTGAGCTGATTGACAGCTGGAGAGTCCGCTTGTTGAATACTTGCGTGGACCATACTCTGCAGCTCCTCCAGGTCCTCGCACACGTCATAGTACACCACCTCCTCCTTCAGTTCTAAAACACACATGCAGTCCAATCACTCAGACGCCCAGCTGCTCTTTTAACTCATACATTCTGTATTCAGAACGTGGGAGAATAATTCTGCATTCAGATTTCACCTTGAAAATGAACGTCTCTTTTGTCTCAACGGTGTACGCATGTGCTACATGTACAAACCTCTGTGCACTCGTGTGCCAGACAGACAAGCAAGGAATCACCACAGCAGAGCAGAGTGTGTCCCGGGGCTCAGCATGACGTCAACCACAGATGTTTTGCAGGTTACACTGTGCATGCACTTCACAAATCATTTTTTGGTATCAACAGAAAAACAATTTTTCTCTATTAGGCGTTAAGAGAAATCTGATTCACACTGGTCGATTTCTGCGACAAAACAATTTCTGGGGAACTGAAGCTGGGTTTCTAAAGGTTGGGGAAAGTATTGTCGCAGCAGTACAGCGGCTATTAGAGGAGAATTTTCTGGAAACTGGAGTGATCTGACTAGTACAAGTCTTTTTGTCTTATATCAACTTTCTTTACAAGCATACAGGAGACCAGGCGATCTGCATGTGCCAGTAACGAGTGAGAGAGCATCTCTGTGACAAGTAGAAGAAGACTTCTCATAAAATAATTCACATATTTCAAAAGGGTATTAGAAAAGTCTTTGCTCACTGATGAATATTTTATTAACACGGTAAATCTCTTTTGAAAGGCTCCATAAACTCAGCAGACTATTTTTATTTGCAATGTCTCATACTTTTCTCTCTTCTCCCACTTCCTTTACTGAGCAGAAACTGCTTTTTAGATGGGGGAAATAAACCTGAAACCAGCCAGTGTAAGGTTACACACACACAGAGGTAGCCACACAGCATGTACAGACACACCACTTGGAAGCAAACATCGCACGTCTCAGGAGGAGCAATTAGGGAAATATTTACATGAACAAAATATTTCCCCAAAGTAAAGCCAGTACACACGACACTGAGTGACCAGAAAAACAGAAACCCCTGAACTTCACAAGGTGATCCAAAGCAGCAGTTGTGTACATGAACAAAACAATGTATAATGTGTATATTATTACTGACACTGCATCAGAAATGTGTTGATTCAGTTCTGTGGTAAGTGCGGTGTAGCACAGAATTATACTGTAAGGTTATCAGAGACACCTTACAATGTCCAATGAAACACTACCACCAATTAAAGTGTTTATGTCCAATAAAATGCTACCACACATTTTTAGCTTCAACACGTGTCATTTCACCGAGTGTCAGTGTGAAAACGCATGAAAGCATTTTAAAGGGCCGGTTCAACAGTTTCAAACTGAAAAAGGAAAAGACATTTCCCCCCTAATGGGATTTCAAACTGTGAGACGAGTCACTCCGGGGGGGGAGACATGCGCCAGAGATACTGTGTGAAGTGAAAGGAATGGGTGCATTGCCAGTGCTCAACAATACTGGGAAATCATTGGACTTGCTTGTGCTGATTTAAACACAGCTCATAGAGGCAGTTAAAGGACTCTAAAACCCTTAGTGCCTGTACCTGACAGCAGAAAAGTAATGCAGTCTTAGCTGTCTGTACATCCATGCGTATGTTGCTAAAAGGAACTGCCAACAGCTAATTTGCCATTCATTCTTTTCCTGGTGCCAGTTTGCCGAAATGTAAGCAAACATGGTTGAAAAAAAATTTCGGAGATCAAGCACTCACAGCAGAAATTTCAAAGCATTATCATGTTACAGTTTATATTTTTGCAGTCTTAACTGTGTCTTAATTACCAACTAATCTTAATTACTGCATCATTTTAAATAATATTACACTATTATATGCTATTATATAAAAGGTGCAATTTTTGCTAGGACCTTTGGATTCCAATCATAGTTTCACAGCGTGAAGCATCCTCGAGCTTTTTCTCTCTGCTTGAGTGTTTTATGGTGGAAAGTACAAGGTCATCACTTTCTTTCGCAGTGATTCAATTCTTCTCAAAAGCTGGTGTGTGTAAAACGTCACCTCCCTCCATGAATCAAAACATCTACTCCACATCTACTTGTCACGCGCAGTCTACCTTTAATCTGCCGTCGCAGAGTTTCTATCTGAGCCACCAGCAGCTGCTCCTCATTCTTCAGGATCTCAAACTTGGCGTCGTACAGTTCAAGCTGGGTTTCGTAGAACTGCAGCTCCAGCTGGTCCACTGTGTCCTCCTGCTGGCCGTCCTCAGACGCAGACCTCGTATCAGTTCTGTGGCTCGTGACTCTGCCAGACAGACTGCCCAACTGCACCACACAACATAAAAACAAAATGTCAAAAACCATAAAAACTCTCCTTGTTGTCTTCAAAGACACCTTGAATGAACTACACCTGAGAATGAGCTGTCAAACTGAAGCCCATTTACTCACGTTCTAATCTCTGCAAACTGATTTTCATACAGTGAATCCAACAGCTATGTGTAAGGGAGGACAGCAATGCTAAGCTTGATGTGTAGCCTGTGAGCTGACACATCAAAAGCATATGTGGGTTTGAGTTATACCAAGCACACTGCCATTGTGACATTAGAGCTGTACAGACCAAAGTGATTACAGATGATATACATCTAACTCCAACCATACATACACACACACACACACTAAATGTAAAAGCATCATGCTGTGACATCTGTGGGCACACACAGCTCACTCAAAGGAGTCACCGAGTTCCGTTGCCACCAGCTCACGATGTTGCGTAGGTGTAGCTTACTGATCTCATTATAAACGCTCGCACACAGCTGCTTTTGTACAGACTCATGTTGATTTCACAGTGGTTGATACCGCCAGCATCCTGATGCCTGATTTTTAAAGAGCTTAATCGGATGAATAATGCAGCCACATGAAGGTGAAGGTGCTGAAGGTGTTCTCTGTTCTCTCCCAAAAAAGCTCAAATGTGCAGCACGACACCCTACGGCAGCAAGCAAGTTGCTGCAGTCCCCCCCCACCAAAATACTGTGACCCCCCCGGCACCCCACCCATCCCCCTGTTTGATATGCACATAGCTGGCACGTTTCGAGTACCGGTATGTATATGCACACAGACTCACTCATTCATGCGCACAGGTTTTGGGGGTGTATCGAGGGGATTCTCTGTGTTTTTAGAGGCTTTATAAATAGATCAAAGGACTACAGCAGCCAGAGATTCACATCAGACTGGAATACCAAGTGAAAGAAAAAAAATGGAGCAAGTAGGCACCGCGTCACACCTCAACAGACTTACAACCGCTACAAAAGCAGCGTTGGCTGTGACGCTGGAAATGAAGATTTGAATGGCGACCAAATTAGGGAATGTGCTGACTAGTTACACAATCTCTGGAAAACCTGTGGTTTACAATCGAAAAGAAAAAAAAAAAGAAAAAAGAGACACATACCCTTTCTCTGATGGCGTCTTTCTTGCGGCTGAGGCACATCTCTGTAGTTCTCATGTGCTGCAGGGTTTCTTTGGCCAAAAGGAAGCGTAGTTTCTCCAGTCTGGGAGCTGCGGACGCCCAGGCTGCAGCTCCAAAACGACACTTGTCCTCCTCCATCTGCTTCAACATACCTGAACGTGCACACAAGCTTGTGTTATGTCTGTGTTACAAAAAAGCACATATTAGCATAGATGTGCTTTTGTCATGGGTACAAAAGACACTAATAGGTGACAAATGAAAAACAACCCTTAATACAGTTGCAAAGATAGATGTAATCAGTTTGCGGTGTTCAAACAGAGGCCATAAAATACTGTTGTGTGAGGGTTGTGATTTACTTTTCGTCATATCTGTACATTCCCTAAACCGACTCATGCACTTCTACTTCATTTCATCCAGCAAACAGGAATACATGTGTTACATATGTTAAATAGTGGGTCCGCCGGCATATAAATATGGCTGCAGTTGCCAGGCATATAGATTGTGGAGCAATGGTATTTACATGAAATGCTCCTGGATGCTGTCTTTCCTCAGATCAATGTGAGAATCCACCAAAATCCCCACATCAAAGATGGCTGCCAAACCGTGAAAATGAAGAGTGTGCGGTAATATCCTTCCTGATTTCCTACGTAATTATTTGAGTTGGTGCTTCACACTTTACTTCCCTTTAAGACTAAAATGACAATGTGTGTTTTATATTAACTTTTCGTTCACTTGAACATAAGCGGACCCTGCGTCATAAATATATTCAACTTTTTTATGCGCAACTTCAGACTGTGCTGCGCTTTATTTCCTGTGTGCTGAAGAGCAACACACAGACGTCATTCATTCATTCTTCCACACACAAATAAGAGAAATAAACACAGCAATTTATACCAGCCAGAGCCTTTGAAGTCTGTGCAAAGTAGGTGACAGTGATGTCCTGAATTGAGGCGACTGCATCTTCTGCTTTCATTCTCCACTCCTCCGCCTCCTTCTCAAGAGCTGCAATTCTCTTAGGACCCAAATCCTCAAACTCCAAAGACTTCTGCAGAGAACCACAGCAAGCAAAACAGTGGACAACTTAAATGCAGATTTTTTCAAAGTTAGTTTAGTGAGAAAATGAATTTGAATTTCCCTTGGGATCAATAAAGTATCTATCTATCTATCTATCTAAAATAAAATTTGAAGTCACATTCTGCAGAGGTTACACAAGTTTAAAATGTGTTCTGGGGCTGTAAATTTGTATTTTCTTTGAACACACAGTATGTCGTTTCTGCTGCTAGGTGTCTCTCAACCAAAACAAAAGATTGAAGTAGTGTGGGATCATGGGAGTTGTTGTTTTCCATGTTAAACAACCAAGATTGCAGATGAAAATCTATCTGTGTGGCTCAGGTAGAAATGTTCACGGATATGTCAAACTGTTTTGACATCTAAATAGCAAAACATTTCCCAAATCCCAGAAACCCAACAGCTGTCTGTGTGTGCACATCTCTGTATTTACCAGGATCTCCATCTTGTACAGGCAGGCCAGCTCTCTCATGTCTCTGAAGGGCTGGAGCAGATAGTGGAAGAAGGTGGTGGCCACAGTGACCAGGTCCTTGTAGGCCTCGTCCTCCTCCTCGTAGATGTTGAGTAGCACAACCATGCGGTCTGCGTTGCTATGACGCCGCAGTACCTGTAAACATAGCGGACATAAACACCCTTACTAGAGTTTATTCTGAACTCACAGGCCTTGTCTTGTGACTTTTTCCACAGCAAATGATTTCATAATATAAATCAAAGATATGCAGACCCGTACAATAAGCACCCTGAATGGAACCTAACAGATTTTTTTTTCTTTTTTGTTTAATGTACAAGTAGGCAATATCCATATATGGCAAGCAGTTTGTGTAACTTCATCATAACATAACATCCATGCAGGTTTACTACTTTACAGCTGTTATAAAAATAATAATAACATACACATACTTTAATGCATGTGCTGGGAAGGAAATAAATGGTACTGCACATCTCTAGCATTTACTTTATGACTGCACTCTTTCCGGGGTCCCATATCTGTGGACTTTAAATGAGGACTTGTTGGCTGTCATTATACAGTAAAGCGTCTCTCAATATATTATTTACTGGAAGGTCAAGTTACATTTCTGTGCTCGAAACACTTTAATTTAAATACATGTTAAAGGGCAGGCAAAACAGTGGCTGAGAAACAAACATCAGCGCTGGTAGTGTCGCAACATCTCGAGCTTTGACTATTACCCACAAACAGCAGAGGTTTGCTGCGTCATGGCAGGCCTTCTGTCACACTTGTGACACCACTATGTGGTGCTCGTCCTGCAGCATAACATTCAAAAAGAGAAAAGGGCTACAGGCAGCGAAGTACTGCAGTTCTGATGTTTAAAACTACACACTTGGTTTTCAGCCAACCGGGCCTGATGTGAACACCTGTGGCCAATCTGATCCCGCTAGCCCCTGCTCCTCGGCTATCACAGCCCTCACCTGTCGCAGGTGACCTTTGGCCCTTGACATCTCCTGCTGCATGGTCTTCTTTTTGAACTCCTGTAGATTTTCAAAGTACTCCTCAACGTCCCGCTCATCCTGGGTGAATAATGTGTCCAGGACGATCTTACGTCCGCAGAGGTCAATAGCCGTGCTGAAGTATTTTTCGAGTTTTCTACACGGTGTATCATAATCCCTCTCGTCGTCGTCTTGGGGACCTGACCTCCGTTGCAGGAAGAGCAAGTCCCAAATGTTGCCGTCTTCGAACTCCGACAGATCCGGGAAGCAAGTTCCCAGGATATCCGCCACGCATGTAAACTGCTGATGGATGTGTTTCAAATCGTTCACGGAGAAGAGTCCGGCCCAGCTCATTTGAGGGTCGCCCAGGACGGCAACTTCGCCCCTGCGTTTCTGCCGTTGCAACGTCCGGTTGTGGCAGGTGACAGCGAACTTAGACTCGATGACATTCCACTGTACGATGAAGCCCAGCTTAAACGTCTCGGTTTCTTCAAATATGTTACTTTTAATGGCAACCCAGCCATCCAGACTGTCCAACCGCTCACTTTCTATGCTATTCATCTTTAAAACAGATGTTTCACTTTAGCTTCCGAGAAGCTGCTGGCTCTGTTTACACCGTCCGCCATTTGCGTGACGTAGGCTTCCTTCAGGCACCTCGGAAACATCCGGAACTTTCGAAAAAAACAACGTTTAAGGTTTCACAAAGCGATAAGTGTCCCTTTAAAAGACGATGTTATCACATTTACTGATAATAAATGTTGAGACTGACGATGTAGTGGAGGCTCTGTATTTCTGGGCCAAATGATTTAGCAGAGACATTCAGTATAATATTGATGGCACGCGATTTCTTCCCCGTAATCGTTCTTTTCCTATACAACAGATCTTTTTGGCTTGATTTCGGCGTCGACGTAAAAGTCCCAAAAGGTCAGTCTGTAATTTCGATCGTCGAGGTACTCAAAGAGGAGACGATGTGATAATTTAGATATTTCCCATGAAAAACTTTGGAGTCCCTGAATTTGGGATTTTTTACGTAGCATTGAAGGCATCACCAAGTTCCTAACATAGTGTTCACCTTTGACCTTTGAATCACATGCTCGGGAATTTCCATCTCTTTATATCAACACAATGGATAATGCTAAGTCTGAAACTGGCGTCAGTTACAAATTTTATTTTTGTTTGTTAACAAAGCTGAAGTGCGTGTTTTAATCGATAAATGACTAACTTCCTGTGTGGATGTTTTACATGCCTATGAGCAGTCTGAGTCCCATCTATTTTTGTCACAGTTTCTGGGTGAGGGTTGGAGTGCTTGCACAGCTGACTTGTCGGACACCACAGTTGGCCTGAAATGCTTGCTTAGAACAGACTGGTTTAGTGAATTATCCAGGTAAATTAACGACCAGCTGCTCATTTATTCACTAGTACTATTTTACATGTTGTTCTGTACAGGGAGGTTGCTTGACTCAAGTAGTTTTGAGGTCTCATAATCTGTTGGGTTCATTCTGCTCAGTCGTTGTTTGATGCAGGATTTTCAAAATATTCTTAATGGTTGTTGATATTTACAGAAATGTAGAACAGGAAGTGATTTATTAGACTGATTAAACTGTATTGGAAATATAAATCAGAATTGGATCGTTAACCTCTACCTTCCCACAGTCACTCTCGTCATGGACCTGTATGAGATCAGAGGAGGTAGACTGGATGTGATTGCAGAGGAAGTCGAACACCCGGAGTTAAGCAGAGAGTCGAATATCATGGAGCCCCACAGCGTGGTTTCAGACAAAGAAGAGAGGACAAACCGAGGAGTTTCCACCTTCCAGAGGTTCTCTGTTGACACCATCGAGTCTCTTCGTTCTGAGCCCCGTGAGGACAGCTCTCCATCTCCCACTGGAGCAGATGACAGACATGATGACGAAAATGTGTTTAAGGAGGGAGAAACTGAGGTGAGGACGCTAATACAGCCATGACTCAAGATGTATGCATGAAATATTTGGAATTTTCTTTTTCTTTTTTTCCTCCTCTGGAATTTAAATGACTTTTCCCACAGGGTCTTTGTGAGAATGACAATGTATAAATACAGATTCAAAAACCATAGCAATGTGAGGATTAATGAAAAAACACAAGCCATTAAAAACCAACAAATTCTTATCCATTACATTACATTAAAACAATCACATTTGTCAGTTTATTTCTTTATTTTATTATTTTAAAAAATGGTCATGACATTACACTCAAGGACTGAGAACTGACGATTACAGTATTAGATTTCTTTTTTTACCATGTAAGATTGTTTCTCATTCCCAGAAGATGGAGCTGTCCACTTGAAGGCTTTTGTACCAAGCCATAGACATGAAAGTCCTGACAGCTCAGGCAGAAAAATACTTCTGCTACTGGTTGGAATTAAAACAAGAATGACTAGAAGCATGATTTTCGATTGCTTTCAGAGTGAGACCGTCGCAATCAGGGATCGGTTGCAGGGGAAGGTTGCGGAGATGGAGAGCTTTGCGGGTCATCTGGAGGAAATCTTTCTCACAGTGGAGGTAAATGTCACATTCAGAAGGTTGTGAGCATTTGGGAACACGTCTTTTTATTATTATTTTGTTTCAATTAGACTCAAAGACAGAAACAAAGTTCAAGATGTCCGATTTCAGTTTTCTGGGATGTCCATATGTGTCCCTGGAGGGCCTGAACTCAAGAATCAAAGGCATTCATTTAATTCATTGTCTTCTTTGATCTGTCGTCATCTCCTCATGTTTTTTTTTTCCTTTTCTTTTCCTTCCATATTTTCTTTAATGCTCAACAAATGTTTAAATCTCCAAACGTGAGCCACTATGATCCTGTACTTGTACGTACAGGAGAATTTTGGCCGTCAGGAGCAACACTTGGAGCAGCACTACAACGAAGTGTTACAGACGTTGTCTCAGCGGTACGACGAGAGGTCGACCGGAGTGGAGGAGGAGAAGAAGGGCAAGCTGGAAGCCTTGTATAATCAGCTGCTGGCTTGTGGTCAGGCCATGGATGCCTCCAAGGAGCTCATCGAGACGGCCCAGGAGATCTACCGCTGCCAGGACAAGAGACTTTTCCTGAAGGTCTTCTAGCTTGTGTTCTTGTGTGTTTTCTTCAGCCAGCCATTCATATGTGCAGAATACAGTTGTATACATGATGCTAAATAGGAAAAAAGGGATGAAAAATGGATAAAAATAATACTGTTTACTTCTTCTACATTTATTTTCTTGGCTAATTTCTTTCTTTGACCTTTATTGACAGACAGTTATGCCCACCATTAAAAGGTAACTCTGATGCTGCTTAGTGAGCATGATACACGGTGTGACACTTCACTGACTGCAGTGTGATTTAAATTAACTTCGCAGGGCTAATTTTATTTTTTCCCTGATGTTCTTGCATGTCGTTTCAGACTAATATCATGTAGACCAGTGGTGGAAAAACTACCACACTGTGAGAATACTCCGCTATAAGTAGAAGTCCTGCATTATGTGCTTACAGTATTGAAAGTAAATGGCCCCTTTGAGTGTTGAGGGTAAATCCTGTTGTTCTTTTCTTTTTGTTTTTGTACTATGCTAGAATCGAGGAGTTTGCCAAGGAGGAGATTAACCTGACATTGGCTACACATCTTGAGTTTAACACATCACTTTCTGACCTGTCAGATGTCAAAACCATGATGGACTCCATCAATGTTGTTCCAGGTCTGACTTACAAATTGTTTCATCTGTGTCATTACAGTACATGGAGCACAAATGTGTCATTTTTTGTGTCACTCTTTATTGTGCAATTCTGATGGTGTGATTTGATAACAAAACTGGACTAAAACTGCTTCTCCAATGTCACCCCATCCCCCTCCAGCTCCATCTGCCCCAGTGATCAACCCCCAGATACCCAACTCTGCCACCCAGACGTCACTGCGCGTGTGCTGGAGCCTGTTCTCTGACGACACGGTGGAGTTCTATGAGCTTTACTACAGACCAGTGCTGGAGGACATGCCAACAGACAGCAGCTGTGCACCACACGGTACAACACAGAGACACTGACTGCAGATTCACGTTGCATGATAACACCATCTGCTGTTGAAACAGTATCTGCCAATCAGTCTCCTGATTTCTGATCAGTGCAGCCATGTTAAAATCTGTGCTCACTTTTCAGTATACAAGGTAAAAGTGAAGGAGACCCACTGCACGGTGACAAATCTGCTGCCCAACGCGCAGTATGAACTGTGGGTGACGGCTACCAACACCACCGGCATCAGCCCAGCGAGTGAGAAGGCCTTATACATGACAGGTGATAAATGTCGCAAACAGCTGCATGAGAAGTTCTTAAACTTGGAGCAGTTGAAAAAGTTGCTCTGTTGTCTTGTGATGCTCCCTGAAATCACTTTCAGTTCTATCTTTCTCCGTTTTGTTATCACTCCAGCCTCACATGATTGCTGTTAGAAAGTCTAAATCCTCGATTGCTCTCTGCCTAGTGCCGTCACCTCCAGTGATCAAGCAGAAGGAGTGCAGTAGCTGTCCAGAGGCTGCTCTGATCCGCTGGGAGTCGGGAAACACCAACCCCGTAGACTCTTACACTGTGGAGCTCAGTGAGACGGGCACTGCTGGCACACAGAGCGGCATTACTGAGTAAGATCTGTGTTATTAACATGCATCTACAGACATATTCAGCACAGAGACTGACTGGAATCCTCCACTGGATATGCAGAGCTTCATGCAGTACCTCATGATATTTGTCTTCACTGACCTGTCCTTTAATAAGGCTATTGCTTCAATTCATCCACAAACAAGCCTGTGTTAGTGCTTGCCTGGGATTTTTGAGGTCCCATGTTTAAAGAGCTGCTGAATCAAGACACACTCTGTCCTAGAAAATCTATTCTTAGCTTCAGCTCCTGCAGTACTGACTGTTAGCCTCAGCCTACAGTACTGTCCTCACATTTGGGGTCATTTTCATATTTCATTTGGTCACTTCAGAGTACAGTCAAGCCATTTGTTGGAATAGTCTGTTTGTTTTTGCATCGAGAAGTCTAAACTGTATTAACTGAAATGGCTCCATTGTCCCGATATGACAAAGTTCTTACTTAGCCACCCCATTTATCCACTTGGTGTTTCAAAGATGATGTTATTTCAAGGCTTTAACACTCTGCTAGAGCTATGGAAATAAAAACCAATACAAGCAGCTGTCGTCATTGTACATTTGATATATTTAAAAAGGAAGGGATGTCAGCCTTGTGTCCCATTGGTTAATCCCCAGGTCCATAGTAGCCGTGCCCACCTGTCAGTGTCTGATCCAGCTGCAGACAGGACGCCGTTACCTCATCTCTGTGAGAGCAGTCAACATTGGCGGGCCCAGTGACAGGAGTGAAGTTATTACCGTCTCCACAACAGGTGAGAGGCATCACGGAGCAGCCTGTTCATGCTAGTTTTGGCCAGTAGTGTAAGAAGTATTGGGATCATTTACTTGAGTAAAAGTGGCAATACTGATTTATAAAAATATCCCATTACAAGTTGAAGTGGAAGTATGTAAGTATTAGCAATAAGATATACTTAAAGTATTAAAATGAAAGCTTTTAGAGTTCTTTTACTACATGATGGCTTTTTGTGACCACATAAAACAATGAAAGACAGACTAAGAGTTATGAACTATGCAATATTTGACAAGAAAAAAAATTTGACCCATATGAGAAAATTTCCAGAAACACCTATAACTGTCTGTTGACCTCTCAGATTCATCTCACAACCTTTTGTGTGGGTCCTGAACTTATATTGCCGGGTAGTTAAATCAGTAGCAAGTGGAACTACCTACTTACTCAGTAACTGCTTTCTGCACCTCATATGATGACTTCCTTGGCTTACCTGTGCAGGTACATTCTTCTACCTCCAGGAGGACAGTGCCCATCCCTGCTTGTCCATCTCTGAAGATGGCTTCACCATATTTTATGGGGATGAGGAGCTGCCAATTGGCGCCATGGCCTTAGATGGCAACACCTTCACCAGGTGAAGTTTACCATGTCTACTTGTGTGGCAGAAGATGAGAACTTTAAGACAATCTCTTATGAATATAGATATGTAATATTAGAGTGTGTGGTGTGTGTACAGATGTGTAGCTGTCCTGGGGGATCTGATTCCAGTGCGAGGTAGGCACTACTGGGAAGTTGAGGTGGACGATGAGACAGAATTTAGGATCGGCGTTGCATATGAAGACACAGAGAGGAACGCCTTCCTCGGAGCCAACAACACCTCGTGGTGTATGAGACACGTTCTTACTCCAACCAGGTAACAACACACCACTTTGTTTTAAAGCAGCAGTACTGTGGATATTATTAACCTTATGTTCCACTTGGGGTCTCAGCTTTTAAACAGTCAACTCACACTGGGTTTTCATGTGCTCCCCATCTGTGATTGGTGTTGACAGTACTTTTTAACACAAAGATATCTATTAGGATTTATATTATTAGTTTTATAACAATTAGCCCAGATAAAACGTCATGCCACAGGATAACATACTGTGCACTGCTTTGTCTTTGACACATAGAAATAAACATTTATGCACCATAACTTCTTTAACATTAAATATTTTTTTATCTAATCTATCAGTTATGACTTAAGGTCACTTCTGTGATTTGTTTGTGACACAAGGAAAGGGAAACCACTTCTACTTTTCTGAACATTGGAGTTTTAAATTTGGTCAGAAGAAGCATTTAAAAAAAACAATAAATTCAAATCATAACATTGATATTGAAATTATCACTTTTACACAAACAGCAGTAAACTGTGGGACCCCAAACAATAATGAAGTGAACAAACTTTCAGCCAAACAACAAACCAGTTTTGGTTCGCTGCTCAGTCACGTTTTTTGTAATCTACTTGTTATTCCTATTTGCCACACAAGCTGTGGAGGAGAAACTGGCTTTCATTTTCACAGGACTACACCGATTAAGTAGATGCAGATTTTTCAGTCGGTCTGACATAATTGGCATGCTGACTCTAAGGGACTACTACTGCAGTTCATGGAAAATGGGCCAAGACTATATTTTTAGCTACCAGAAATTTTCCTTTCCTAAGCAAAAAAAAAATATCTGCATCCGCTCAATGCAAAACTGAGCTCATTTAAGGTACAAGAGCCTGCAGCTGAATATCTGTTGCTTTATACATGTTGCTATGGCAACTGTTCTTGGAACACAGCAGGACAGTTGAATTGTCACATTTAGCAAATCAGGGCGGCATATCACTCGAGTCCTGAATGTGGTTTCCATTGTGGGCATCTTCCTTGTGATTCTGCCTACGCTCAAATTAAAAATCACATCTCATATTTCTTTAATCTGCGGCCATTTGAAATCCTGCTGTTGGCTTCATTATTCAGCATCTGCTTTCATAATGGCTGACAAAGTGGGAAAATTATTCCAAAACAGGATGAGAAAAGAGCTTTATATTTAGAACTACGCTGCCCTCTTTTTCCTTCCCCACTTTTAGGCATAAATATGAGTTTCTGCACAATGGCTGGAGTCCTGACCTGAGGATTACAGTGAACCCAGTGAGGATAGGAGTGGCACTGGATTACCACAGGGGAACTCTGTCCTTCTTTAATGTGGATCTCGAACAACACCTGCACACCTTCCACTGTCATTTCCGAAATTATGTCCAGCCCTGCTTTGGAATGGACAATTCAGGAGCTCTCACTGTACACAATGGCATAGAGGCTCCCGAGTACGCGTTCATCTGACACCAGACATCTAGTAGTAACATGAAATAAAACTCAGAGCTGGTAGGAAGTGAAATAACTTTGTTTTTAATACTTACCAAAGTTCTGGGAGACACACTCAATGAAGAAAACCCAAATTCATTTAAAAACAAAGAAACATTTCAACAGTATAAAATGTGTGGCATCTATAGACAGTAAGGGGTTTTCAGTTGTTTTTATTATAGTATTCCATGGGAACCGGCTTACACCATTTTCCAAGATAAGAAAAGGTTTCACTGAATTTTACAATATGTATTTATAGCATTGGCAACTGCAGCACAACAAGTGTTTAAATTAAAATGGATGGGGGAGGGGTTGTTTATGATTGACAAAAGATGCTCTGAAAAATGAATAAAAGTGTTTTAAGAAACAAAATCCACTTGTCATTATACAATTGTATTCACATCTGAAAAAAGGGAAAAGCCACCCTGAGTACTTCCACACTGTTAAAAGGGGCTGTTTTGTTTAATAATGGTATATATTTTTGGGCAGAAAATTTCTCTGCCATTTAACTGACTGATAAGTGCAAATTTTCTATAGGCAGACCTTTAGAATCCAAAAACAAAGGCTTCTATCAAGACAGCAAAAGCACACGGGAGAAAAAACACTGTGGAAAGATTTGTATAAAACAATATCCTCAAACTTCTCCAATGATGTAGCCATGAGATGCGTTACAGTTCAAATGAGGCTAAAAACATGTGCAAAATGACAAACTAGTTGGCAGGCTATCTATATTTACATTAGCTTTATAGGTGGGCATAAATTTAAACAACCACCTTCGAGTAAAACCAATAGCTTCACACGCTTTGTGTGAGGGGTTGTAGAAAGGCAGTCTGGCAGAAGCATGGAGGAAAAAAAACAAAAACAAAAAACACAAACAAAACCTGCAACAGGACATAAAAATAAACACCCTCCTTCCTTAGGAGTTCAGGAAAGCACCAAACATCAGAAACTGGCGATAATTCAAAGACCATACCAGCATTTTGTTTTGCATCTTAAGCCTGCTTAAAACTCATCTGTACCTTATATCACTGCTGTATAATGACTGTGGGCTCGACTATGAGTGAAGTTTGGATGTCAGTACACAAGTGGTAACAGAAACTGGTATGGGTAGTACCATGTCTACTTGGATGGAAGGAAAAATGTCAAACAAAAGTGTTTTAACACTTTGTTTGTATTGGAAAATGGGCACCAATAATGTATTCATTCATTTAGTAAAAGTGATTAAAAGGGTTGTGGCAAAACACTGGTATAGTCATAAAACAGTGTGTGATAATGCAAGGGTGGATTTTTCCTTTTATGTGGGGTTTGAAAACTGTGTTGATATACTGAATGTAGACTTTGGGTCTGTGGGTATCCTGGGCAGTGGGGATGGGGCGGGGGCAGGGCAGGGGTTATGAGTTATCTGTCTTACTGCTGTGTGTCCTTTCCTCCTCTTCGTCAGAGGAATCTCCTCCATAGGGCACTAGCCCTGATGCATCTTCGTCCACTTTAGACTTCTTGCACACCTCTTGAACACCTATATGGGCACAATAAAAATGGAGAGACAGAGAAAAGTAGAAAGAAAGCGGAAGATGAGAGGTGGGGGGTGGGGACAAAGAGAGAGAACAAAACAGAAAGGAAACCCAGTGAGGAGCACCGTGTTAACGGTGGTTTTTCAGTTCGTATGATCCACAGCCAGGGGAGGGAAGATATCAAATGAAACGGCAGCAGAGCACACATCCACAACAGGCAGGTCCAGGGACACATGTTGAGAGAGAAAACAAGGGAAAGACAAAAAACATATACAAGAAGAGCGTGTTAGTGGGTTTAACCAGTAGAGAATCACACAGGCCTCCACTCCTCCCCCATTCCTCCATGGGGGGAAGATGCCATTTCATGCAACAGACAAGTCTACAGAAGAAATGTCCGAGTACTTGGCTCTCAGAATCGTAGAATATCAAGAAATGCATACCCATTGACGCGATGTTGACGGGCAGGCTGGCTGGCTCTTCCGTTCCTGCGTCCCTCGACCTTTTGCGTGGAACTGGGGCGGGAGCCACAAAGGGAAGTGGAGGTGGAGGCATGAGAATCCTGACAAGAGAAAAACATGGATATCTACACCACGCAAGCTTCATGAAGAATAACACAGAGGGGAAATAAGATCTATTAACACACCTTTCTTCTACTTTCTCCTCTCCAACACTGGAAGCAGGAAGTACAGACTCCTGATTGGCCGAACCCTCTGCAGAGCTGCTGGTAGGCTAAACAGAAAAGCACAAAACATTGGAGACAATTTAAAACATGCAATGAAAAGGTCTGAGACACAAGAAAACATTAGCATGTATAAAACTTTCCAAAAGTTGTTTATTCTTAATATTTTACCATTTCAATTTCAAAATAAACTTTTCTTGTTTGTTTTAATTATATGAAAGGGTGAAGAAAAAAGCTTTACAAAAATAATTGCATGTGATGCTATTCAGTTGCTTTAATGGCCATTTGTATTAGGGATGGTATTTCTGACATTTATTTAATTACTTGAATAAATCAATAGTGCACTGGTCTAAAAATAGAGATAGAGAATAGAGAGAGCCAAAGAGACAGCTTGCATGTAGGACAAACTGAAACAGTCTTTGGACTGTGTGTGTAATTCTGCGATATTTGAGGTTTAGCTGTGATGACTGAAGTTTCTGAACTCCCTCTGAATTGTGGGGTCATTAAAACCATCAGCATGACTTAAACAGGTCAGTCTGAATGAATGAAAGTGTTTAAATGAATGAAATTAAATGTTTGTGTCAAGAAGACCAGAATTGAACCTGTTCCTCCTTAGCCCCCTCCTGGAAATGACGTTTAGGACTTCCTGAATCAGCGATGGTGTTTAAAGATCCTTCAGGCTCCACTCTCTCACTGCTGTCAGGATCCTTAAGTAAAGCAAAAGCAACACATACACACTGATGCGGCAAGAAGGACTTCAACAAATTAAAACCTTAAAGACTTCCACAGGTTTCTTGTGTACTGACATTACAATGTGGATTGTAACATGAACGAGGAGCTCAAAACCAATCAACATGAGGTGTTACGAGGCTTGTGGTTTGTATGAGTGCTGAAATTAGTAACTGGTCAACCTATTAAAATGCCAAGCAACGGGCTAGCAGCAGTCTTTAAAAATAATGTACACACTTTTTTTGCTTTATTATCATAAACTAAGTATGTGAAATTAAAATTAACACTGAAACATGTGACAAGTATGTTTCATATTTTTTGTAGTTTCAAAGTCTAAATCAATCAACAAACTAGCTAATATATAAATGCTAAAATATAAGCTTTGGTAATCACCTGGGCGAGATAGGGATGCGGTTTCCTAGGACACACTGGATACTGAACCATTGCCTGAGAAGATGGAGGGTTTGTCGACATGTTAGAATGACTTGGGGGACCATTTGCATTACTCCAATAACCACTGGCTCCTGGGTACGCTGAATAGGCGCCAGCATACCCATTTGCTGGGTAGTTATACCAGGATCCCTGGCTAGAGTAATTGCTATTAGGTGGAAATCCATGTGCTGCGTATGCTGAAATGAAAGTATAGAACGTTGAGTTAATAGTATATATCACATGAATCAATAACGGTGTTCTGACAACTGTGACCTACTATTTCAACCTATTGTTGAGTCACTAAGGACGTCAAGGGAGGATTAATTAGCACAAGACGAATGCACTCAGCTAGTACCTGATATTTGACCACCCTGTCGGAATTAGCTAAAGATTGTTATGGAATACTCACGTTGTGTTGAGCCTGTGGCTGTGTACATAGACACCATGCGGGCATGTTCAGATCTCACCTGGAAAGTGATAGAAACAAATCTATGTCAGGAGCTGGATAACAATTTACATAGGCGGCGTTGATTCAACAGTTGAGTTGCATTGTGGGTAGGTGCAGAGCACTCATAACCTATCTCTAGAGATCAGGTGGTTCACGCTACCACTTTCACTTTTGGAGGTGGGTATCAGTGAAGACTATATGCTTTAATAGTTTCACCTTCTTAAACCTCCCATCAGGCTGTCATTTAATTCAGTTAAACTCCACAGCTTTATTTATTGTGACAATATCATTAACTTACAGTTTCCAGCAGGCTCTCAGTGAGTTTCTTCGCTGCCTCCAATCCAGCTGCATTTGGATGGCTGTAACACAAAAGGCCCATTGTTAAATATGATGAAACAGACTTGGGACAGAAATAATAGAGAGCATAGAGAAATGGGGTTTTAAGCTTTTATGTGCAAGTAGGGCTCTTAGATGGGTGTTCCAGTCACAAATAACCCAAAACTTGGATTTAAGTTTGGGTGGCATTTTAAGACATATCCCATTGTGATTTAGTAAACAGTTGATAGGTTTTAGCAGGAGTGTTAGGTAAGAGATTTGTTTTGAGTGGATAAGTTTCGGTTTATTCATTTAATTCCATTTCTTTTATTGTTTTGCCGTTTGCCCAGCCTGAAGAGAAAATGTCCCTTTAATAACTGTAGTACAATCAACATACCTGATGTAGACATAAAGAGGCTCAAAAGACTCCCGTTTGGATGCTTGCTCAATGTAGCCTGAATTTTTTCCCCTGAGAAAGACTCGGGCTCCGGTTTCCGTCTGGATGTGGCTCAGGTACGAACCTCCGGGACCTTCAATCTTTTCTTTCACATTAAACGAGGGCAATGCCTGGTCCAAACCAACAAAAATCTTTGTGTGCACAAAACTCTGAGGATAAGGGAAAAATGTGAATTACTATTTTGACCTGTACATTTAGGTTGTGTCCTGACATCTAAAATAAGTTTGACTAGCAGCAGAACAGCTTTGTAAGCAGATGCAGTCATCCAATGCTTTTGCCTGTAAACAAGGGACGTTCTCTCTGCTACTTCATTTGGGAGGTGGGTATCAGTGAAGGCAACATGGTCTTCATTTGCATCACTTTCTTTACCTCCATTTGTAAAATCCTGACATAATCTAACATGATGTGAAGCATAACAAGCCGTTTACAATGCAATGCCTTTTTAGTGCATGTTTTGCAGTTAGAATATATATATACAGTATATATAGATAGATAGATAGATAGATATACTGATTGATCTGCAGACACTTGGTTATTATCAATAGCCTCAATTGCAAAACTGCAGCTACTTAGCACAGTGTACCACTTAATTATCTCTGTAGATAATACATCTGCTTACCCCTGAATGTGGAGCTGCAGGCCGATGTCCCTGGCCTGCCACTGAGTTGGTGTTGGGCAGTCGTGGCACAGGTGGGGGAATTACTGGGCGAGGAGGCTGAGGGTAAATTGTGAGAGGAGGCATTACAGGCACCTGTTGTCCTCCTGACGCTGCTGAAGCCCTCAAGAGGTCCTCAGAGATGATCTCCTTTATCCTCATCACAGCCTCTGATGTTGTAAGAAAGTAAACAATGTTTGGACAACAGTCATATTGAAGTCCTTGCCACAGAGAACAGGCTTCTTATAACATTTGCAAATTATATTAGATTAAGACAGTGCCAGACTCTGTATATTGAGCTGATAAATAAAGTGCTACTTACTGTTGACTTGCTCTTGGTTCTTTCCCTGTACGTGCAAATACAAAGGTCTTTGTCTAAAAGAAAGCAAAAGAAGAATGTCATGAACAATACAAAACTTTTGCAGCCTTACAAACATCTGTTCTTGTTTCCCCCCATGCACTAGGACATCCCTAATCTTTGCACATACCCTCCATTTCCCTTTTCAGCCTCAGTCATGAAATGCCCTTTGGTTGAGATGACTGCACCACTAAACTGTCGGATCTGAAAAAGGTAAGAGGAAATTTGATTAAGGTACTGGAGAGACTGTTAGAGAATATGTATACAACTGTTAAAGACTTAAATGTCTTCTCACTTCCCCCATCTTCTTCAGTGTTGTGTGTTAAGTGTAAATCTACAACTTTTCACTTACCTCTTCCTGTGTCTTGCCTTTTGTAAGAAGGTCCCTGCAGTTTAACGGTACATCGTTTATGTCAACCTCTGTGACCACCATCTCTTCTGTAGTGGCTGGCGCAGGCACACTTAGAGGTGTCTAAAAGACACGTGAAATGTAAAAGAAAAGTGTAAGTCCTCCAACGACAGTCTAAACAACACATAATATATAATTACTAACTTTTTAAATCAAGAGCACCTTTGCAAGTAATGGCGGAGGAGTCAACAGCTTTCCTTTTGCCATTAACATAGCATTTATTTTAGCAGCCATGGCTGCAGCCATTTCAACTCCTCCCTGAGGCGCTGGTTTTTCTCCTGTTTGTGGTGGCTGGGACTCTGTGCTGTTTGAACCAGCAGTGCTGACGATTCCTGATAAAGAGACAGGGTGGCCTGCATTTTCATTACTCATCGGCTGCTTTACATCTGCACTCTGTTTAGGCTGGGCTGGCTGATCCCATCGGCTGGTTAGGCACCTGAGAAGAGAATAAATAAACAAGGAGCAAACTGTTGAATTGTAATGCCTATGACAAGTCATTTAACGACACTATTTTCACAGAAAGAAAAAGAGAAGATTAAGATTAAAAATGGCAACTTTACTGCTGCCAACTGAATATTTTTAGCGGCAGTCATCACCTTAGAAACCAGTAAAGCCTGTAGACTGTGGCGTGGGAAAAGGAGGAGGGACTCGGGAGATGCAGATTGGCACTCTGTACGCTTTCTCTGCAACTATTAGGTTTGTTTGGACATACTTTTACGAGTTTATATTCCAAATTAATTGGAAGTAACTGATGGAACAAATTCAATATTTCAAATAACACCGGTAGTGTTTGAGTGTGGCTGTTTATTGTGGTCCATCATGTAACACTAAAGCGTTAAAAGATATACATTTAAGGCAAGTGGTGGAGTTTTAAGGACTTACGGCGATTAAATCTTTGTCTGAATAAAGTTAACACACAGTCTGGGCCAAATTAACAGACACTGCGGTTATTTAACTGTTTATTGTTAGCTACGATAACAGCAGTCGAAGTTAGCTAGCGGCAAGTGGCTAAATCTAAGCCTAAGGGTAGCTTGCTAACGTAAGAAGTTACAATCCTGTTTTGAACACTTAAATTGGCAAAACATCTATTTAATACAAATAGATATATTATTCGAATACTATAACAACAGACACCCAGGCCAAGTCTGATTTTAAATTGCACAAATGATACTCCATGAGCTAACATATTACCAGGCCACGACCACGTATGCTAGTTGCTAGCAAAGCTACCCTCTAAGATAATTTCAGTTAACAGGTAGACAAGCTAGCTACTAGCGTTAGCCTAGCCGGCTAGCTTGCTGTTCGGTGCAAATCTGTAGTGTTGTTTTAGTTCAGCTTACCTAATGTGTTTACCACAAACAAACTAGTTAAAGAGAAACTTACGGCGTTTGCCCAGTCATCCCCGAAGACATAGCACCACTCCACCAAGTCTGCAGCAAAATTAAAATAGTTTCTAATATAGTTGGCGATGAACGACGGTGGCCATCCGCTTGCTCTCTCTCTGGCGCCGGCGATTTCTTCTGACGACTTGTCGCAAAGTCTGACTTAGCGGAACTTGAACTGTTTTCACGTTATGCAACTTCACATGTGCAAGCGTCCAACACGTAACTTGTCAACGTTACGCCTGGAGATCGTTAGAAAAGAAATGTCACCCAAATTTATACTTTGAGTCAGGATTTTCAGCTAATTGATTAAAAATGTATGATTAAATGTATAAAAATCCAAAAACGTAAGGTCCCCATGGCACGAGTTCTTGACTATGGCTGGATTGGGGCCTTGGGACAGTAAAGAAAAGCTGATCCCCTGTTAAGCAGTCTACGCGAGCTTCCACTGCGTACATTTACATACTTGCGTACATTTTTTTGTAACTACTAATAAAAAGAAGAGGATTTATTTGTCACATGTACGGTTGTACAGAGTACAGCAGCAGTGAAATGTAACTGCAACACTCCTCACTGTACAAGTGAGAGTAAAGCATAAGTATTATAAGAAAAATAGTGAGAAAATGTCGAATAAGACATACAATAACTATAATAATATATATAAACAGATGCACATATACAGTACGTAGATGAACAGTAAAAAAAGTAAAGTATACTATATGGGTATAGATAGATAAATTATGTGCACAGGTAGTAAAGGCTGCAAAAACCAAATATGAAATGTAAACATTGTGAGGCAGCATAATGCGAGGAACATGTCTTCCTGGCTATTATCGATCCATCTTACTCTGCCTCTGATTGGCTGCCTTCTGTAGACGAGGCTTTGGGCTCCAGAGAATAAACATAGCTACTGCACTTTCATGGCGTCTGCTGCAGTTTTGTTTCCAATGTTGTCCCTGGTTTTCCAACAGCCTTTATCAAGACAGACACTAACAGATAGTATGGCATCATAATCAATAACCAGACAGTGCATATTCCACACAAACCGAACTAACCAAGTTGGGCCAATGGCAAGAAAAGACTGGGAACGTTGTGAAGTGCTCAGAAAACACCTGTTTGGAACATTCCACAGGTAAACAGGTTCACTGATAATCACAAGCTGGGAGGGTGGATGGGAGCAAGGTTTCCCCTCTTTGGGAAACACCTGACTGTATAAGGGATGTTACTACATGGGTCTAGGAACACTTCATAAAGCCACTGCCTGTAAACACATTTTGAGCTGCAGTCTGTTCTGCTTCTCTGTTGTCTTTCAAAAATGCTTTGAATATTTCCAAATGATAAATGTTGTTTAGGAGATGAGTAAGGCTGTTCCCGTCCTATCTGAAATCTGGTATTCAACCACTCAGTGTTGAAATTGGGAAATATGCCACTGTGGAATAAGAAGAGCAAATCTTTTTGAGGTGCTGTCTCACTGATGTACAAAATCTGTTTGTTTCCTTTTGTCCTTTTTACAGTGAGTACAGTTAATGACCATTTGAAATGTCACTTTTGCCTCCATTCAAAGTAGACTTGGTGGTTTCTTGTTGCTCTAAAAGTTCACATGGTTCAAAATAAAACAAGTGACTTGAAGAGGCAGTTAGTGAAAATAAACAGAGAGGCAGCATAAGTAAGAAGACAGCCATTGAATCGTTGCAGGAAATAGACTGCACACTTATAATTGACATTATTTTATTTTTCATTGAATAGTTTCTAATTTTTTTTCCGTGCCTTCAGACCAAGATGTGAATCAGAAGGAACAAACAAATCCCCTGATTTGAGTGAACAATTCTGTCATAAGAGAGAAACAAAGATAATCGTGGTCAATACATCTTATTAACCATCATTTGCTTAGCTGTTATGGCATTGATATACTGTTTTAAGTGGAAATATTCTTAATAAGCAACAATCTTTAACATATATTAGTATCCTAATCTGAAACCAGCCTCAAACAAAAAGCTGTTCCCTGGGTCTGTGCATAAGGATGTTGGACAAGTGGCCAAAATAGAATGATGTTTTGATCAAAAATCAATGTAAGCTGGCCTCTAGGAGACTGCTTAAAGACAGTGATAGACAACTCTGCAATCTACATCCTTCTTAACCATTTAGTTCTCTGTATACATGCTCTACGTGACCATCCAATTCACAGGTATTCAGATAGCTATAATGGTTGATCTCATTTGCTGCAAATCCAGTGTAAAATTCATTGTCTATAAAAATATTGAGATTTACTTGAACATAACCTTCTGACTATGTTATAATAAAAACTCCAGATGTCCATTGCAGTTGCACAGTGGGATGTACTGTATAAATATTGTATAAAATAAGGCAGTCTTTTTCAGTAGGATAAACCAGATACAAAAATTTCTGGGAGAAAAAATTTTCAAGTCCAAAATGTTTTCACATATTTCTGCTGTTGTCAAATGTCAAGCGGTTTACAGCATTAAACCAAGAGTCAGGGATTGTTGCAACAATGAATACACCCACACATCCACACCTACACCCCCTACACACACACAGGCATACACGCACTCACACAAACACACTCACACACACACACAAACTCCTGATGATCAATAATATCAGCTTATTCTACAATGCAACATCCCATTCCTGGACAAATCACTGAGACGTAGACATTTCTAATATTGTTTACAGTGCAATACAAAAGTGTTCATTCAAACTGGTACTGTACTTTTGATAAGAAAATAAAAATGTTTAATATGGTAATGCTTCATGTGAATAATAATTGTAAGTTTTGAGAGTTATAGTAGTATTTGTCTTCATCAGCTTTGGCTTTTCTCTCTCTCTCTCTCTCTCTCTCTTTTTGAAATTCATTTTGTTCTTATTTATCAACTAATTCATTTCAGAATTTTAATATAGAAAATATGGAACATCTAAGAAAAATTAACATACCAAATCATCTGTAATTAGTTACCTATGATCATGATGTCGAGGTTTTCGTCTCTGAGCAGTGGTCTAAAGTAAAGATCCACTCCCTAACCCAAAAAAAATAAGCATCCCCTCCCACATGTCTGTTATGACAACTACGTGTCAAGTTGGATGTGTTTCTGAAGAGCACATGAATATATTGCCAAAAGCAGTGGAGTGTTCTTTCATGGTGTAGCCTCCAGGGGAAGAGGGAGCAGTCCTGCCTTGCTGCAAGCACAGGGAGGTCAAAGGTGACTGCATGGCCTGACGGTGATGGGGCACCTTCATATCCAGACCACACTTCCATCAACTCTTCCAGTGTTGCTCGCTCCTTCATTAAACGAGCAGTTTCTACTCAAACAGCAACTTAACAGGCAGACAGGAAAGCCACCATGGTAGTTAGGGGACGGATGCTTTGCCGGGAGGCCTGTAAGGACCCCCTCTCAGTCATGTCACTTGACCAGCTACACTGCGAATGCCTGAGAGGCATTAGAAGTCCATAAGGTTGCTGTGTTCAAGTTTGTTTGTCACAGTTCTCATTTGACAGGGTAGTAAAGCCAGCAATGTCACTGCTGCAACTACCTGCCAGGAAGTCCCTCTGTGGTCTCTGTATGGACAGACATGTGGACACTTGGCGTGCTACAGAAGCAGGAGAGTGAAGGCGAGGAGGCCCTTTGGCTCGCAGGGGAGAGAGACACCCCAGCACAAGAGAGGAGGGCTGCCCCAGACCGCAGAGTCCCAGGGCTGGACACTGCAGCACCTACTCTGGAGGCGGTCGCAGGCTGTGCAGCTTCCTCTCGTCCAGGCTTTTCCAGTACTTGAAGTTGTTATCCAAGTGCTGCATAAGATTGGGGAGGTCTGCAAATGCTGGAGAGACGACAAAAGAAAAGCTGAAGTTAGATATCAGATTTGTTTGTTCTTTTAATGACAGTGTGATCTGTTTTTGACTTTTTGTTTTTACACAACAGCACCATCTTATTGACACATTTTTGTTGAAGATTTAGTATCTGTGCATCCCTAAGACTTAACACAAATGTAGGTATATATATATTTTTTAAAAAACATGAAAATACCTTCATTCAGGTACTGAGTTTTTCAAATCTAAACCTCCTAATTAGACATTCTATATGACACTTATGATTGTTTTCTTTACTAAGTGAGAGCTGCAGATATGTAGCAGTGTTTGTATCTCTAGTGTGCTGTCTTACCATCCCATGCATCAAACATGTCCGTAATGAAGTAGTCTATAAAGGAAATCTGGGACTTGGGGATGCTACACGTGTTTCTGTCGAACACAGGCATAACCACTGGTAGACCTTGTCTCTTCTCCTCGTCCGTCTGTACCAGAGCAGAAAGCAAAGGTGAACGTCACGTACAATAAATACATAAATTGCAAATAAAAACAACAACACAGTGCAGCTGCTACCTGCTGGATCCACCTCCCCTCATAATCATCACTATGTTGTTTTTTTTCTAACCACCTGTGCAAAGTACTCCTCTGAGATGCGTCCGGCCCATTCTATACACAGCTCCAGAGGCCTGCATGGATTGGAGATGTCTGCACACTTAATCAGCATTCGCTTGACAAGGATGCGATTCTCAGGGGATGTCAGAATGCTTTTGACAGATTCCTCGTCACTGTGTCCCTAAAAAAAAAGCAAAAGCAGACTATTAGTGCAAAGACAGCTGAAGTTCCACTTATTGATGTCAATAAAGAGACTTTGTAGAGCACAGAGCAGCTGAACAACTTTAAAAGTAACTGTCTGTGTTTGTACATAAACCAAAATGGGAGGATAAAACATGGCACTGTCAGCTCATTTTAGTTATAATATTCTTTATGGAGATGGAGTATTCAGTGTGTGTTCACTATGAGCTCTTGCAACACTTAGATGTAAAAGAGGACAGCATACAGTCACATGATTTGCAGCCTACTATATGTTTCAAGACTGAATTCAATTAAGGTAAGCAAAAGGACAGACGGCTTTGTTTTTCTTAGCCAAGATAAGTGAGGTCTCAGTTTTATTTAGACATCCAAGTCTCTGAAAATCTATGCAAAGAAAGAAAAATTCTGGGGAAAATGAGTATCGAATCATTTTTTCACATCCTACCTGCCTTTAAAAGGCAAGACAACTTTTAAATGTCTGTGCTGAGCATTCCACACACAGATGAGAAAGATGGTACCAAGTTGTAAAATTCATCTCCCCACAAAGATATCCGTGTCCCAGGCAACAACAGGCTAACGTCCCCAGAACCAGTATCATCACAACACAAGCTCTTAAAACTATTGTTGCCGAGTTTGACTCTGAGACAGTGTGTGACAGAATGAGATTATCCTTTTCGATTATCCTTCTCGTGTATGAATGCTATTGTGGGTTCAGATGCACAACACTGATCTATTTAGGGAAAAAAAAATGCTAAAATTAGAAGTACTATTTCTACCCAAATATACCATTTAAAAATGTTGCAGCATGATTTCATTTTTAATCTCACCCCATTCTCCTCCAGAGCAGCCAGTGGCTTGTTGATGCTGTTGACAAATTTGTTGACATGTTCAAAGTGTTTGGTCATCTCAGTTGCGAGCACCATATCAATGATAGCCTGTCGTAGCGTTCGATATTCATTCCTAGAGAGAGAGAGAGAGAAAGAGAGATGGTCAGAAATCAGATGGGCGAATAAGGGGAAGGTACAGAGAGCAGAGAAAAAAAAACAGAGAGAGAGAGAGAGAGAGAGAGAGAGAGAGATGACAGCGTGGTAAATAGCATGGAAACCCGTGTGAACAGTTTCTCCCTTCTGACTGCGGTGACAGTGCCAATGAATGGATGCTTTGTTCACCTTCCCCCCTCTGAGGGGACCAGCACATGTGAGCTATTCTGCTTTGGGACTCAAATCACATTACTACCCCACTGCTGTCAACACACACACACACACACACACACACACACACACACACACACACACACACACACACACACACACACAGTATTGGTTTCATGGGTAGACTTGGCTTATCCCCTGTGAGGCTTCAGGTGATGTCTGTAGCACAAACAATCCTGGTGGTTGTATGCCTCTGCGCACTAGTCAAGTTGCAGTTTACATCCACGTCTGTCTGAACAGAGAGTAATGGCAATCACCTGAAGCTCAGGATCAGCAGAACCAATGAGCTTGTGGTAGACTGTGAAGCTTCAAATATTGATGTTGCTGCAAGGAAGTAAAAAAAAGTGTGCTTCACACACCTTCAGCCCGGCAGCACAGAAGATCTATACAGCAAGCACAGTTTCAAGTTGGACACCCGAGATTAGTGTCCCCAGTTCAGTAACCCTGAAATATGGTCACAATCTCCCCTTCTGTTCCTGTGCTACATTCTTATCACATCATTATTATTACAATCATTATTGTTGTTATTACAACTACTCTTATTACTGTTATTGTGTTTTTATAGTTCCAGTAGTCCTGTTACTATCACTGTTGCTATGCACCTCTGTCTCTGCCGCCCCCACCCCATGCTTGCTCATGGGGAAATGATGTTGGGTCTCTTTGTACTCAAAACTAAATTAAAGAGTTTGGTCTAGACCTCTCTAATTGAAAAGTGTCATGAAATAATTTTTGTTGTGATATGGCGCTATATAAATAAATTGAACTGAATGATGTTGTTGAATAATGGACAGAAAACATTACCATGTCACAGCGTGGTTGACCTTTGACCACCAAAATCTCATCAGTTCATTCTTGTGTCCAAGTGGACATTTGTCCTAAATTTGGAAAAAACCTGAAAAACTCAAGAAGCTCCCTCAAGGTGTTCATGAGACATCACATTCACAAGAATGGAATGAATGGATGGACATATGCACAACCTGAAAACATTCCTCCAGCTACAGCTATCACTGGTGCAAAGGCATTAATAGGACATTTTCTCAGTCTTACACACTGTTATCTACATATGTTCTGTATTTTAAAGAATAACATCTAATAAAGCAGAGTTTGCAAAACATATTCCTGCAGCTGGGTTCACAGTGTAATTGTACATAAGCACAAAACTCAGAAAATTCACCTAATTTGGGTCCAATTACAAGCAGTAGCTGAAAATGTAGCAATATTGTCCTAATTTGAGCATTTTCAGACCTGTAAGGCATGAGCAAATAATCTTTTCCACATGTAATGACTCTTTAAATGATTATACATTCTGCTTTGAACCGGACTTTTGCTTTTAATCTTTGATCACTGTGCTTTAATTAGTATTTGCCTATTTATACCTATTTATCTTAAGTCTGTGGATACTGCTGGAATTTGTGAATTGCCCTTGAGGATAAATAAAGCATCTATCTATCTATCTTGTACCTTTCAATATTTTTGAAGATGTTGCACTTGTCATCTCTTGTGGTGATCTGGAAGGCCAGTGCAGCGTGGTGGCTCTCTAGCACAGCTGTGTCATTGTAGAGGATGGCCAATTCGCTTCCTGCGTTGCACAGGAAGCTGTTGGTGCGGCCTGGGTGGTCCACATCATGCACAGTTGCAGCAATCAGGGCAGCCACTTCATCAATGGGATCCAAACTTTGCTGTTGGGGTATATGACATAAAAGTCAGTGGAAATATTAAACTGGAGAGTTTGGTATATTATTATTATGAATGATAAACTAGGTCAGAAGCTGGCACCATATAACCATCTACTACATTGTACATCCCAGCATCAAAACAACTGAGACGTGCATCCAGTTTAGCCTGCAGCTCGAACCAAGCAGTAGCTCTGCACTGTGAGGCGACGGTGCCGATTTACTGATAGAATACTAACATTTTAAGTTCACTTTAATTTTAAGATTCAATTACGAGGAATCCCAAGATATTAAACACATGAAGCTGACTGATAATAAATCTCCATATTTCTAATGTCACCCAGTACACTTTACGTAACATTATATAGCTACATAAATGCATAACTATAAAAAGCATAATTAAAGAGCAAAACTATGAATTATTATAATTCATTTGCACCACAACGGACCTTGTAACCTTCTGTGGAGCTCCATAGATTGATTAACCTTGGGTGATGTAACTTCACAGTTCACTGGCTAAGCCAATGAAAGATCACTGCACTCAGTTCAGAAATAGACAGTTTGATAATCAGCTTAGCCAGTGCATGCCCTGAGCTGGTTACTGAGCCACTGACACACTTGGGCAAAACCACAACTCTCTTGAATAACCTTGGCTCAGCTGGGACACCTGACACTCAAAACTGAGCAGATTGCTGTGCTTGGTAGAAAAACCCAACGTCTAGTTACTGCAGGTACTTGAGCCCCCCCCAAAAAAAGAGCAGCTGAGAACACTTGCAGACAAATGACAGCAGCCTCTAACACATGCTAATTCTTTGAAGTCAGTATTTTGACTTTCATTTAATGGGAATTAATGGCAATGGTTTTCCACCGACTACACTATACAAACTGTAACAGCGGAGTATCACTTTATATTTCACTAAGTAAACACAAATAACAGCTAATTCACCTGAGACTTATTTCAAAAGCCTGCCTGATAAAAGCTAAGACATAAAGCTGACACTAATGATTGTTTTCTCAATTAATTAACTGTTCACCGTGGTTTAGGAGGTGTCAGAGGATAGCAGTTAATAGGGAAATATGTACATCACAATATACCAGAAACTCAAGGTGGCATCTTCAAATTGCTTAATTTAGTGAGTCCAAAACCTCAACATATTTGATGTCATATCAAATAAAACAAAGACTGGCTATAAATGTACACATTTCAAAGGTTGGAACCGGTGTCTATCAACAAGCCACGCCTTTAGCCTTAACTACAGACTGGTAGCAACTTTCTGAAGGCAAAACTCAGGCGTTGCTTTGCCATACAAGTTTGGCATGCACATATTTTTAAAAAGCATGCTATTTTTACTCTTTAATTTTTACTCTTTATTAATTTACCTTGACCCTCTCCTTGCAGAGGAAATATGCCGTTGCGTGCAGGACATCAGCTGCATGAGAAGAGTTGTGGTAGGAGTTACTGGAGTGGTAGTTGGCTTCAATTACTTGAAGCCAGGAGCGCAAAGTGGCCTCAGGGCAGTTCAAGAACTCGCAGACCCCAAACCGGGAGAAGATCTTCAGGCCCAAGTAGGTCAGCGGCCTGTGGGAGGATTCAGCAAGGTAATTCAACATAAAATTCTCCCAAAAACAAAAAAAAAATTGGACAGGGACCCCCTAAGAGCCTTTAATTGTGTTGCTGCCTCACCGTTTCATGGTTGCAGCCTCCAAGTTGAAGATGTCAAAGTCCCAAGAGTCCTCGTTCTCCATGGTCTGGGCAATACGAGGGGGGATGTCATTTAACGACAGCGGAGTTATCAGGTGACTGGGGATGTGGTGGGGCTCTGTGAGCAAAGGAAGAGACAAGAAAGGAAGCATTCAGACAAAAAGGGGCAGGTTAGAAATTTGTTCTTCACTGCCTCTAGATGAACCACAAAAGAAAACGTTTTAGCTTTTAACATGACTTCATGTTATTGTCACTTCATCTGTGTGCTGCATGCAAACTTACGTTTTGTGGAAAAGATGTATTCGTTTCCTGACAATCTGCGTAAACCATCCTGTGGCCAAGGAAGAAAGAAACAAAGTGTCAGGGGCCGAGATAGCAAGTATAAAAGACTGAGTGCATACATGCCGTTTATTAACTCATCCTTTTCGAACAGCCACATAAGAAGTTCAGCTTAGTGTTAGGAGCGCTGGCATCGCTTCTGTCAAAAAACCACAAGCCCCTTCAAAATAATTCAGACACTGAATTTTTTTGGATACTTTGGGTTCAATTGTCTAACTGAGACAATTCTTGCATCAGATCTAATATAAAAAGTCTGTGCCTCAAATATAAGCTGACAGGAGCACCAACACAGACACACACACACATCAGCTTTGACTCTAGAGAAGAGTCAAGTTGCTGTGTATTGCAAACGAGTATCAACCATCACATATGTTTCATTGATCCACAGAACAAGACAAATGATACATAAATTCAGCCACAAGTCAGGGGGAATTCCCGCCAGAAAAGAAGATAAGAAAACATTACCAGTTTGTTTTTTGCAAACCACAGAGCCTCTGAACAGATTAAGGTTACAGCCAACTACCTGTCATTTTAGGTTGCTTTTAACATTTCTAAGGAGCTAAAGGCAGCTTAACATCCTTGAGCCATGACAAGAATCTCAATAGCTCATCATCTTTACAGCAAGGAGAACAGTTTGTATCATGTGTCATTGTGATTTAAAAAAAAAAAAAGAGAGAGAGAGAGAAAAAGAAATTGGTTTTGGATCTGTTTGAATGCCACTGAATTTTGACTGAGGCCAGAGGGTAATGTATCACAGTTGTACTATAAATAAGAGGAAACAAAGACACAGAATTTCCAGATTTTCCATATTACCACTTTCATAAATGTTCCTTCATCTGTGCTGCGACACAGTATTTTGGAGGCGACGCTATGTCGACACCTCATATTTTCCCCACAGAGGAGGGATGAGGCAGCCAAGCTGAGCTTATTAATGAGACCAATATGCAGTTTAGAAAATGATTACCATATTTATGAACTGAAATAGTTGTGTCAGAAATGACACCATGTTAATTTATGTACATATGTCAGATAATCTACAGTGAATATTCCTTCATGAAATTTGTCTTCCTCTTGGCAGTGCTGTATGCTGTGCGAGTAAATGGGGCTTATCAGTGGGGTAACACTTCATCACCCAAATAATCAAACACTGCTTCTCAGTGGTTAAATGTATAATGACCTGGCTCTTCTAGGACTGTGATTTGTATCAGCTGTGAATAAAATGAATACGTGTTATGAACTGGGAAAGTAAATGTTGATCAAGCTGGTTTTAGCCACACTAATGGGGGCACTAGCAATGTCAGTCACTCGACTTTCCAGACCGTACTGTTGGAAGGACTTTCATGAATATGAACCATGAATACAGGATACATGGTCCCCTGTGCAGGAATCTGAATTACAACAGTGATCCCCTGACTTTCTATCTGGTGCCAATATGAGATTAACATGAGCCAGGACATAACAACACCAGGACATAATTTGGTTCATGACCAAATTCCTGAAAAGCCTGCGCTCAGCTATGTTTTGTGTGCAGTGCTAATTAGCATATGTTAGCATATGGAGAACATGGTGAACTACATACCTGCTAAACTTCAGCATGTTAGCATTGTTACTATGAGCAAGTTGGCAGTAGCAATTGGCAGTTGGCAGCAACCAATTGAAGTTCTGCATCCATTACATCCATCCATTATCTGCTGACCAATAGCAGCTCACAGGGTATACCCTGGACAGGTTCCCTGCATGTCAACAGGGCTGACAGACATAGCTGATAGGGACAAACTACCATTCATACCTATGGGTGTCGCTCTGTATTACAGTTTATTAAAAAAGGAATATTGCTTAAATGTGCCTCTCTAAAGATAAACTGTGACAAGAAGCTAATATGAAATCTCTCCGACTTAAACATGTGTTGTTATGTGGTAAAATGAAAAGAAGGAAAATGTCACGAAAAATGTTAGATTAAAGAAAAAACATAAACATAAAACATTATTAGCATTAAGGCTTCCACCTCCCTCAAACCACAGGTGCAGATTTCAGACGAGAAGTAGAAAACAAATCCCCCTCACATGTAGAACTCATCCTAACCATTTGTCCCACCACCCCCAATAGAAACATGAGAGTAGAAGAGCAATTTGAACCACTTGCCAGTCAGCCTTACTTCATTATATTCTGCTATATTTTGAATTGTGTCTGACCTTTAAAATGCCTTGGGGAAGGACCCCTGATTATTATGCATCTCCCCAATGTTGAAACCTAAAACAAAATTCTTTCCTAAAACAGAGAAGTTATGCAAGAGACAGCTCTATCTCACCCATTCATTCTGGTGATATATATATGCATACTGTGTTTTGGGCTTTGTGAGTGAGTACATGGGTGTGTGTCACAGAGTGAAATGTTTACTTCACAAGTGAAAAAGGAAGAGAAGACTGGCTCATCTTTGACCCGAGCATTGTCTAATGGTGGCGCTGCCTCTGTACACACTGGTTATTTTAAGACTTTCTCCCCACAAAGATGACAGCTTTTCTCTTAATGTTCACTGGGGTCTTCTGAGTACAGGCACAGCACACCCCATAACAAACTGGACAAACTAAATATGCGACCAGGCATCTCATAAACCAATATGATAGAACATAAATAATCATCCAAACCCAAACTCACACCTCATGGTTTTCTGGTTTCATCAGCCTTTATCACTTATGCAGAACAAATCTTTCTGGCAAAGGACTGTGTGTAACAATTCTGTCCCTGTGTATATCCACAGTGAACATGTATAAGTAAAGTCATGCTTATTCATCTGATCCAAAGAACAGGATGTTTCCAGGCCCGTGGAGTCAAGAGGAAGAGGTTCATGTGAGTGTGACTGTGTGCATGTGTGCAGAGAGAGAAAGAGGGGGAGGCAGAGGGGGGAGAAAGAGAGGGTGGGGTGGGCTTTCCTCTCCAGCCTACAGGAGCACAAAGGACAATCTAACACTTCCTCTGGGGTTGTTGCCAAGACTGCCAACTTGGCACTCTTTCTACTTCTGTACTTCACCATTGCTGTCTGTTAATCTCTCTCTCTCTCTCTGTGTCTCTCTCCCTCCCACAAATATGAACAGAAATCCTCACGAAAAAGTCCCCACACAGACACTCCTGACTATCTGTGTCTTATATTAACACATTATCATGGGCTTTCATAGTGAATGCTTTGCAGACATGTGTGTTATCACTGTGGAATTCTGCACCCCCTCTGACGTGTGTTATCATATGGGAGTCGATTCATTCATAGCGGAAGGAAGCTGTTTGGGTGTTTCGGACTTCTCAAAGGACACTCGTGCTCTAAAGGACCTGCTGCTTACCGTCATCAGCCCCCCCACAAGGTCATTTGTATGGGGGTCTTCATCCTTGGTGCCTAATTGTGGGGAATAGAGCTCAGTGGTCCTCAGGATCTCCAGTACCCGATCCAAGGCCTCTGCCACGGGCATAGGACTGCTTTCCTGCGCTGCATTGATGATGTTGATTACCTGGACGACCAAAAACAAGTATCATATATAGACAATAATAATAAGGAAGCTCTGATAACAATGGTTGACAGAAATAAACACAATTGAGGTAAAAATCAGTATCAAAGTTCTCTAAGTATGTTTTATATCAGTATGGACTTACATGGCTGAAAAGGCACTGTGGTTTTAGACATACATACATACTGTTTAACTCTCTTTCCAGTCTTTGTGCTAAGCTAAGCCAACCGGATCAGCCCTGCTGCTGACAGCATCCGGTTAGCTTTTATTATTCCTTATATTTTATTATTCCATTATTATTCCTTTTAATAAAGAGGCAGTTTCTAGGCAAGAATTTAATGATGAATTCTCTGTCTCTATTATTAATTATATATTTTGTTTTAAAGATATTTATACAGTGATAAAAAAGGGATCGGACAAGTAGTATGATGTTTGCATTTTTAATCCAAAATATGAACTTGGAGGATCTGAAAATGAGCACCTATGGCGAGGTCAGCCAGCATGTGCAAAAACACAAGTTCTGACTAACTCATGTACACACACACACAAACACACCCACACAACTAGCAGTTCTATCAGTGCTTTATTCTAAAGAGGATGATGCCTACAGGGACTGACTACACAGTCAAATGATACAACAGTGGAACTGCAGTGGGTCATATGACCCATCCCTGGGGACCTTCTCTGTATCTAACTATCTAGACTGCAAACTACATAAACCACTGAAACAGCAGGTCATTCTGGTCCAACATGCTTTCCTGTCTTGTGCATGAAATGCGGCATTTTATCAGCCAGTCTCCTGTTGACATGGTATGCCTGACCTCTTGCCTCAGTACATGTTGCTGTACAAGAAGCGCTCATGGCAGTTTTGTAACTCAAGAGGTCAGTCATGAGATTCAAAGCACCAGTACAAAGTTTTGATCATATGATGAATGCTTGGAGGGATAGAGATGGACCCACCTTGGTGATGGGAGCTTCTATAGTCATGGAGTGGATTCGGGCCATTGAGGAGTGCCTTCGCTGAGAGCTCCCTGGCAAGATGAAGATGAAGATGAAGATGAAAATAAAAATAAAAACAAACATCCCCATATTGTACTTCAACAACAAATTAAGCTCGAGTTTTCCAAACACTTTCTAATGAGCATGTGTGCATCCAATCAACACTTGGTGCAAACAGACAACTGTGAGGATTTCATAAGCTGACAAGAAACGCTCAGAGTTTCCATCATGTATCTCTCTTCACTCTCACCATCGCTCCCTCGAGACGTTGTGGATCTTACGTCCAGAGAGCCTTTCCTCCGGTCTTTGTGCTTACTCGATTGGATGTCTGGGGAGAAGAAAACACCTTACATTAACACACAGACACACACAAACAAACACACACACAGCTCAAGTTTAGTGACAAGGCTGACTTTGGCCCCCACTGTAATATCCTTGGCAAGCATATGAGATGCCTTAATCAGTCCAAACTGAATTTAGCAGTCTCGTTTTTTTATTACTACTGATTCATGCTGTGCTTTCTCAGAAGTTTTGTGTTTTGAGGTTTTAATCCAGGAAAATTTTAATAATTGTTCAAAGTTGGGAATAACAGGCGAAAGAGACACTAGGAATAAAATATGTCAGACTACACAGACAGTACTTGTGGGTAGGATCCCCTCAGTTTTATTGTTGACCATTTTTTTATAATGGAAAGATATTAATTAATATATTTTTCTTAAATCAATTTGTCCTCTATAAATGTGCACCTTTGTTTCAAGCTTCTGATTTAATTTATATGTTAGATTACATGTCCCAAAACAACTAACTGTGTGTCTGTGATTTGATCTAAAAGGGTTTTTAAGGTAATCAGGGCCTGATGGGTATGAGGTCATAAAAAGCCACAGAGGTATAAGAGAAACTAAGTTAAAAAACAAAACACATTTTTATAGCTGCTGTCAGGACCAAGAATTTTGAGGAGGAAAAAAGAAGGAGAAGGACAAGGAGGAAAACAAATGAGAAATACTTGCGGGTCCATCAGCAGAACTGCCTGGATCAAAATGATCAGTAAACTTTGAAATTATATCTCTAATTCACACAGCACAATGCCTGAGACTCTACAACCTTAGACACCAAGTCATGATGTTGAGCTACCTGCCAAGTGAGAAACCGACGATGATTTCACAGCATGACTAAGACAGTCACCAGGGCTGCATGTAGAGGCAGATTTCAAACTGGTGCCAAAAATTCAGGTGCCAAGACAAAATTCTGAGAATCTGTGTACTTCGTCATTGGGATGTTGGTAATATATTTTTATATGAGAAAATTTGATGTTTAACAATGCTATATCGAGGACAGTCTGAAGATGCAGTGTAGCAAGGTTGGGGTCAATCCAGCAAAAATGTGGGAAGAGATAAGTTTAATTAGGTTAACGGTGTTTGTGGAAAAATACAAAGCAAACGCATTTGAGAACTACTGCTCAGTTGGGCCTACAAGAAACCTACAAGGAGGAGGAGGAGGAGGAGGAGGAGTTGGATTCCAAGAGGACACAGTCTCTAAAAAAAAACAAAACACTTTGAAATGCCAGAGAGTATAAAAATAAACCCTTTATTAATAAAAGAAAAAAAAATAGCACTGACTATGTTCACTGAACACTTTTGGGTGGGCTGTTACACAGCATTAGAAGTACAGCCGACCTTTAGACCCAATGCGAAGACCAAGGGGGGCATGAGAGAGTTTTGTAAGAGTTACTGTGAAATATACTGTGCTGTATGATCATGCAAAAGCTTCTTAAACAAACAGTAAGATTTGAAAGTCACTTCTTTTCAGTGAGCTGGTGAAACGACACCAACACATGGAGAGATATGATCCCTGTTTTGTTTGCCTGTCAGGGGTGTTTTGAAATCACTTGTAGCTGTGAATAGGCTTTACAGCTGATACCACTATACAGAGAGGAACAATAGTCCAGTTTCAGGGAAATAAAAACGTGGATAACTTTTTCAAGGTCAACAAAAGACAGAATTCATTTCGAGGTATTTCTCGGCCAGATAAAGCAGGACTGGAAACTGTTGGTGTATGTTTAAAAATATGTGTCACGATTAAAGAAAACAATGATTTTCTGGTATGGTGCAATGCCTTGTCTCCAAAGTTTTTGAGTTTGCAAATCTTAAATTCTTAAACAGTGAAATATCTGCAATTGCAACTGTAAATATCGCTTATCTATCTCTAACAAATATTTGGTGTTTGTAAATAATCAGTATCATCTGTGTGACACTGGATTTGAATGCTGTGCTTCCTAATGACAAACACAATGCTGGCCCTCAGATCCTCGAACCTTGTGACAGATCACAAGCGACACGAAAAGAGCTTCCATCACTAATGCTGACAGCAGCCCAGCAGAGAGAAGCTCAACTACTCTAATCTGCAAGACTTCACAGTCTTTAGAGTGGTTGAGAAAATAAAATCCCTTCTAAATTTGAGACTGAGCAGTCTTGCACCCACAGTAGACATTTTTAGGGAGCGGAGAGAATTTCAGGATGGATCTTACCTGTCTGAGACTCTGCCTGCACTCTTTCACTGGTTTTATCACTCTGCATGGACAGAGGAGCAGAGGAGAACAGCACATCGGTACATGCAGGCCAGAAAGCTCCTTTCATTCATTAACAATTGGCAAAACTGGAAACACATCTCACCTTATTATTATCATTTAAAGGCCAGTTGATAGACACATAGTGTCTGATTTTTCTGTGAGCGACAAAGATCAATTAATACACCAAGAGAGATAAAGGAATATAAAGGGATACAATCATTATTCATTCCTATATTCACCAGTATAACCATTCACTTACTGGAAATGTAATTTACATTTAGCAAGACTAAATGGGCCAGGCCTCAAGATGCTGTCACTCACCCTCCCTGTCCAATTACAGGTGTGATCTTCACATTTTGCTGAATGCTGTCTCCATTCTTCTTTTTGGCATAATAAATCCCCTGCCATTCCTTTAACATGACAAACAAGAACCGAGAGAGAGACACACACACACATACAGAACACATTTAGTAACCATCCATCATAAATACTGATGGAAACAAGATTTGATGATGTACTGAAAGTGGGTGTGGGCTGGGTGCAGCTTGGTGTTTGTGGAGCAGGTTAGGTGGTGAGGGGGGGTGGGTATTTCAGAGAGCCACAAGTTGCTTTAATGGGCTGGGGGGAGCGCTCCTGGAGTCCGATGCCCTTGTTTCATGTCCCCCCCACCTACAGGCTGCTGTGGCAGCTTAAAAAGGTTCTCCCTGCTGTTAGCCTGTCTGGGACTGACCTTCGGTCTCTGTGTAGTAAGATTACAGCACAGTCATCAACCACCGTTCTGATGCACATGAAATAGAACGGCTGGATGGCCAGTGGTGCAGATTTACAGCACACATGGATGCATGTGCAAGCGTGCATGCACAAAGGCAAAGGCAGGAGCAGACATCTGCAACATTTATTAAGAGTGATCTAACTGTGATGCAATAATCTGCTGCGACAACATACATACTATATTAAATATCAAAACTCTGTTAAGGGTATCAACACCCACAGGAAGGTTTATTTCCTGGTGAGATCAGTGTCCTCATTAAGTAAACCACACTGATTGTTGTGTTTGGCCTGAAATGAACAGTGTAGATGATGAGATGGTTTAATAAATGCATATTACCTTTCCTTTCCGTATGCAGGAATTTATTGTTTCAAGGAGATCAGGCTTATTCTTCTCACTTTTAGGCACTTCTATTATTTCCTTCCCTATTAGCTCGCCTTGCTGGTAGCCCATAATGGACTCATAGGCAGGGTTCACGTACTGTGAAGGAGAGGTAACAACAACGTTCAAGCTTTTTCCGAGTTGATCATCTACTGTTTGTAAAATCCACACAGACAGTTAGCGTGATGACCTCTAACAACATATGAACCTTGCTAACTGAAACAATGGGCTTTTCGGAGAAGCAGACATATCCATTGCTTTGATTTCATGTGAAAACGTAATATGATAACACAAGCTACAGTGCTTTTGGTGTTAACAAAAAGAGCCGTTCAGCAGGGCCGAGACTGCGACTATCACAACTGAGATCTGGGATCACAAGACATGAACAGGCACTAAAACAGCAGAGAAACAGAAAGAGAAAGAGGGAGAGGGAGAGAGGGAGAGAGACAAATCGTTCATCACAATAAAGCAACTAGAAGTGTTTAAGTTGATTAGAAACCCACCTGAATTACTTGATCTTCAGAAGTGATCTCTATGGCCTCTTGGCTTTGTTCTAGAGCTGTGAAAATAGCATTTCCAGCCCTTGTGCAAACAGAAAGACAGCAGTAACAGAATCATTGTTAGCATGTGCAGCAAACAGAGTGACCAGCATCTATTTATATATATTTATCCTCAACAATAACATAACTCATCTAAAGTTTAACTCCGATACTGTATGGTACATGACTCACCTCAGTTTGAACTGCGCACGCACCTCTCCATGCTCCAACTGTAGCAGCTCATTATAGCAGGCCATCATATTGGCATTCTCTACATATCTCTGAGGGTCAGAGGATTACATGAAGCACCACAGATCAGGGACAACTAAAATCATATTTTCATATCAACGTACCCATTACAGAATACGTTTTAATGCCACTACTGTCATAAGTAAAGATGGCTCATGTACAGGGAACTCCATGTCTCCTGAGCAAACACAAAGGATTTACGATCTGTATTCCTGCCTCACAGTGAGTGTTGACAGTAGGGATATAAAAACGCATGAAAAGAATAATACAAATACAAGCAGCAGAAGCCACATATACGCATTCACACACATCATCACTCACCCTATTAAAGCCGGCGTTGATCAGGGGCATCACAGAGGCCTCCTCTCTGTCTGGCCTTAAAAAGAGAACACAAGTTAACACCCAAGCATAAGCGTAGATCAGAGGTTTGCTTCAAATGACAGGCTGCAGGCCTACAGAGCCCTGCTGGGTCAGGCATTTCAATTCAGACAATATTCCTAATCATTAGCTACTTAAAAGACAGTAAGGACAAGAAAGGCCAGAAAGTAAAATGGGGAGTAGCGACTTGTACGTACCTTTTCACAACGGCGACTATCACAGTGTTTTCTGAGGAGTTGACCGCTCTAATTGACCTGAATGTAAACAGAGGGAGCCTTTTAGCCAGTGAGCAGGCTGGTGGAAAAGCCCATGGCATCAAATCAATTTATTTTTCAGTTTTTCACGCTCCGATTCTCCCTAGCAGGCAGAGCCCAGTGGTGGAGCTCTGCGAGAAGGCCTAGGCCTCTTAAAGAATGCAGTGTACAGGGCCACTCATCCGCCTGTGGTTTTCCCCAGCCAGCGGTCATAAAGGCTCTTTAGTTCCCCATCGGAGCCTGTGCGTGTACACTGAACATATGGATTGGCCAAAATGAATAGGGTTAACATACACGCTGGGCAGGGCAAATGAATGTTTGTAAATGTGTTTTTGGTTTGGGCAGAGGCTAAAGATAGAGGGTGGTATGGGCAGACACCGCTCATTTCTCATGGACTTCACTCCACTTGGTAGCATGCGATGTAAGCTAGTGAGCCCAAAGCGAGTTGGCCATTTACTCCCACACAGAGTCACAATCACATGTGCTACAAAATTTACTCTAAGACATGAAAAGGAGGGCTTTAATTTGTCCAGTCAAGATCATCTGACCTGGCCTCACGTCATTGGCCTTAGATGGCTGACAAAATTCTAAAATGCACAATGCCCAATTCTAAAAGTGGACTAAAATGTCCACTATCATCATCAATTTTCATACATAATAGTCTTAACTAGCATAAGGCTTAAAATCAGTTCAAATGTAAACATTTGGAACTTGACATGTGGCAGTAGAGGACTACTTGAGTTAATCTGACAGGACTCTGGTGGCAGGCCACACAAAAACAGTTGAGAACCACTGCATCATTCTAGAAATACAACATAAAAGTTAAAGTACACTGATGATAAGAGAACTGGCCTACCGGCATAGTGCTTCAGCGTCAAAGTGTCTGGAATGTCTGTGGTCAATGATGACAAGGTCATGATGCTTCTCCAAGAAGCATTCAAGAGCTGACTCTGGTGTTCGTGCCATGCTGCACCTGAAGTTGGCCTTCTCAGATGCCCAGCAGAAGCCATTACTCTGACTGTCCTCTTTGGCAAAAACTAAAAGTACCTGCGAAAAGAGAGAGAGATGAGACATGTGACATCTTCTCATTGCTTGTTTTGTCTAAACAACAGTCCAATATCTTGGAATGTAAAAGATATTCAATTTACACTGATGTAAAAACAGAAAACCATCAAATTGTCATATCTGTTGTTGTTAAACTGATTATCTAAAAAAATAATAATTAGTTAATTAACATATTAGCTCAAGATTATATATATCATACACTCAGAAAATTAATCAGTGGTAATGAAACTAGACAGAAATACTAAATGTATCACCAGGGTATGTCACAATTATATTGAAGCTACAGTATTGAAAAGGGGAAGAAATTTTAACTATAGTAAAACATTAAGGAGCTACGGGGCGGACTGATCAGTAGCTGTGATCGGATGCCTCACTCCCCTGCACCATAGAATTATCTCAGCGAAAAAACCAAAGAGGGAGGGCTACAGTGAAATGTGGTTTTTGATGCCTCAGTATACAGCAGCTCTGAGCTGTCAAGTCATCAGTGGTGCATTCATGTCCATTTGCGCTTGTCATCGTAATCAGCCTGCAGTGTGGGCTTGACTGTGACCTCAGGCCCCCATTGGACAGGCCCCGATTGATTAGGCTCAGCCTGTACTCCAGTGCGTCAGAGATTTTATTGTCCGCTGCCATGATCTATGACACAATTAGCTGAGGTGGCCTTGACTGGCTGCGGCCCCTCCCACAGACCTGCCAAGGCTGTGGCAGAAAGTGCTGCTACCATCAAACCAGCCATTGAGAGCATGCTCTCTCTCTCTGCCAGCATACTTTCATATAACCCCTTACTTGCGTAAATACTGGACCAGAGATTTAGGCCCGCCTCCAAGAGCAGTGCTGCACTAAGAGTAGATTCATGAGTCACTCTCTCAAACAGACGTCATCTCCAACTGTTGGCAGGGAGTAGTATGAATGTAAAGAAGGGAAAGTTTGTTCTGCAGTTTGCATCAAGTTTGCATCACACCTGTAAAACTGAGCTAGGACACAGAGACCTGACTTTGTTGAGAAATCTAGATCTACTGTCCTCCGCACAATGAGGAGGGTAGTGAACTGCTTGTTTTGACAGTTGTCCTTTTGATTCATTGTGATGATTGGCTTTATTTAAGCACCGAAATACAGCTCCTCGAGCAGCGAGCTGGGACACCTGAGAGGGGTGTTGCTAATGCAAACCATACTACACATATGAACATTCTCTCTACAGGCGGCAATGAGTGTCCGGGTCATAAATACATCACCACTGAGTCCTGCAGCTATGTTCAACGCGCACAGGGAATTAGATCAGAATTCCACATTGGGATGTTGGTAGAAAAGTCAACATTCCTGCAGAGGTGGAGGAATGGGGTGATATAGTCTGAGATAAGGTCTTTTCACATGCCTGTTCCCAGGCTAGACAGATACGCTTTGCTTAGTGACAACACACCCAGTCGCAACAGACAAAAAAAAAAAAAAAACTCTCAAAGTACATTCAAGCAAAAATGTTTTTGATGTGAGGATACAATGTTTATGTTCCAAAGAAACACATGGAAAAAGGCAGAGACACAAAGACAGCAAGAGAGGGCAAAAGAAAAAAAAAAACTGTTCGAAGGGGGCAGTGAGCATTTTGGCAGGGTTCGATATCTCTGTCTAGAAAACACTGTTGAAAACAGAGAGGGCCCGGCCAGATCCTGTGAGCTGTGAGAAAAGAGGAGGAGTGGCGAGGAGGAGGGCATGACAGGATCAGCTGTGAGTGACAAAAACAGGAAGGGGATATCTCTCTACCCCGTTTTCCTACTGTGGTCACACTGGAGCGCATCGGACAATAAAGCCGAGTCTTTGCAATCATGCACGGCATTAAATTACAGGACATCTAACGTGTTGCTTCTCTTTGACTGCATGTCATTGTTGCCGTACTAAGTTTAGCAGTTGCTGAGGTTTTATTTTAATTAGAAATGTGCATTTCGCTTGAGGGAGCTACGCTCTAGGGCTGCAACTAGCAATTATTTTCTCAATTGATTGTTTTGTCTGTGAAATAAATGTCTTCAAAGATCTTGTTTTACTCATATCAACAGCCCAAAACCCAAAGTGCACATTTAACTACAGTATATGACAAAGAAAAACAGTAAACCCTCACATCTGGGGAGCTGAAATGTTTACCGTCTTTGAGTGACAAATGAATGAAATGAAAAATAAGACTTTTTTGAAGTTTTCACACAACAGCAGCAACGCAAGCCAAAGGAACAAGCCCAGTACCAAACTGTATAAATGAACCATTGAACTTCGGAGAATGTCCTGTTTGTAGGGATGAAACTGGTCCATGGATTCTCTGTGCAGTTCTTCCATAACGTGCATTGTTCATTATGGTATGTTCTTGGTCATAAATGTTTGGCCTTGTTGCCTTGACAACCCAAGGCTGCATTGCACACAATACGTCCATTAACAGCTTTTTCTTCTTCGTCCTCTTCTTCATTGAGGAACGTTTGAATGGGGACTCTTTTTTTTTTTTTCTTAAATTTAATCTCTTAGCGATGTGTGGTATCTTTCAGAAATTTGAGATTAGTTCTAACTGCAAACAAATGTTGGTGACGTTTTGAAATACTAACCCCGGAAAAATGCTGCCAAATATTGACAGTCACACCAGGTTTAGTTGGACGGCTCAGCTAAAAGCTCCTAAGTGACATGGACAGAAACATTTCACTGGAGCAATTCTGTTGTTTCAGAGTGCCAAAGCCTTAATGCGTTCAAGCACACGAGCATCAAACATTCAGATGTTTGGCATTGTTTTTACGATACCTGAAGTGGGTCTTTGATTAACTTCATTGGTCCAAATTGCACCTCTGTTAATGTGGTCTGAAAGATAACAAGAACACAAGAGTTAGAATGAAATCATTTCCAAGACGTGATATTTTCAGTTTCAGTTTTTCAGATTTTAACCCTCTCATTTTGCAGACATTTGCTTTATTTGGGGCTCCACAGAGCTCATAAAAACAACATTATCAACCACAATTATCCTTTTTCCTTTCCTCTGACCTTATTAAAACCCAATAAGAAGAAAAGTGTTAGAGTGGTAACTCTTGCGCTTATGATTAAGGTGACAAAATAATGAAATGACCATTCATGAAGACATGTATCAATATACAGACACAGAAATGTACAATATGTTTTCCTACATGGTGTTTACTTGTGTGTTAGTTATGTTCAGGGCCAGTTGGACTGCAGAGAGACCTCTTAAGAACAAGCTGTAATGAAACACCACAAACAGAAAGCCAAACAGACTTATTTTGGGAGGACTTGGGAAAAGTAAGTATTCTTAACATTCATGTTTTACAGCTGAGGTCTTACTCAACTTGAGTAAGTTTTCTGCTACTTTATACTTCTACTTCACTCACACTATGCACATTACACTACAGTATATATATTGCACATTTTTTACTGTATGATACCTTTACATACTGGATAGTATTTACCACAGGTTAATATTTTACACGCAAAACAAGATGATCATCTCACAAGATGCTGTTATAAACTACCAAAAATAAAATTACTGATATTAGTTCCACATCAACCAAGTATAAAAGTAAAATGCTTCTTATACATTAAATAATGTATGCTTCTCATACATTATTTAATCAGTAGTAAAAATCAGCAGTTACAGCATAATAACACTCAAAAAGACCATTTGTCTGCAAGTACTTTTGCTTTAAGGCTTTTGCTAGTTTTACTTAATTCAAGCATCTGAATACTAAATACTTCTTACATCACATCGTTTTAGGACCCAATTATGTCACACAGGCCAAAAATGTCACAGAGACTGGGACTTTTACACGGTACATAAAATACCTGCCCTTTGCCCTTTCACAACAGTAAAATTTTGCTTACAAATGAATGCCTCCATGATTATTATCCAATAATATAATCTCTCCATTTGCTACTTTCACTTCAGTAAGATTTGGACTATTTTTACACTGTTGTAATGTTATTTGACTGAAGTACAGTAAATGATCTGTACACCATGAACGGACTGAATCAGCAGCAACAAATGCTGGCTATATGTTCTCATGGTTTCAAATTCAACTCTAAGGTTGATTTGTGAAAATGTTAATAACGTTAATAATAAATAAATAAATAATAAAGAGATGATTCAACTCATTGCACTTTTTCCTACATGAACTTACTCTTTTCTGTCTGCAAATAATTTAGCTTCCTTCCTGCTAAATGGAACCCAGCTCAGGGGTTAGTAACCATAGCAACGAGGCCCCTTGCGGACCGCCATCCCTCTAGAATTCCTCGTCTCCGTAAACAATCTACACATGTAAGGAGGAATACAGAGAGGAATTTTAGAGCACGCCGGGCAGCAGTAAATCACTTCTTGCTAAATTGTAAGCCTTTTGAAAGCTCCATGAAACGGCAAAGTGGGGGAAAAAAAAAAAAAAGCTGATTAGCCCTCGGTTGTAGCCAAATTGACGTCATCGCGACACTGGGCCGTTTGTTGTAGTTATCCACAAACAAGGAGTAAGGCATCAGGGTGGATACAAGCTGATGCTCTGTGATCATCTGATCTTTCACAGACACGAGGACCCGGTCGCATGATTGGCTCATGTGCGCTGGAGAGACAGTATACATGTGTCAGTGTGTACGTTCCTCTGTGTGTGTATGTGTGTGTGTGTGCTAATAGGGACTAACATATGGAAATGCCACAAACTCATGCTTTTCCAAGAGGGTCTGACCAAACGAGACCCAGTTTTCCTGTTGTCAGATGTGATTTCAATTACTCTGACCTTGTGTGTCAAAGCAAATAACTCAGCCCTCATCTTAATTAATTTTGATTAGAAATTCAAACCGCCCATTCATTTTCCTGTGGAGGTGAAACAAAACGTTCTCTCTTCTTTAGACTGCTGCTGGGTTAATGTTACAGAATGTGGCCTGCATGAAAATATACCCCACACAGAAGTCATGTTCCCACTGTGATGCCATTTGTTTGGGAACTTGTTGAGGTCAGGGTCTTTCGTGTACAGATTTTGGTTCCATAGCCGCTCGCTAACTGAGGGCCTAGCAAGAGCAGCATGCAGCACTCCATCTCCATCCAGACTTCCCTCTCTAACTGACACTAACACAACCAATGTAACTGCAGCTGAGGTTGTGTAACTCGAATTGCCAGCCTGCCATACACAAACACACACACACACACACACACACACACACACACACACACACACACACACACTCACACACTCACACAGCCAGCCTCTTCGGGCAACATACTCCTCTTGTACAGTGCACACACGCACACGCTGCAATGAATCACTCAGCCAAGCATTTGCATCCCGCAAACATCATGCTGGCACTCAACCAGAGACAAACAAAGCAGGGGAAGTGAGTGAGCATGTAGGCCAGGCCGGCGAGGAGTACGGACACGGGTGAGTATGCCTACGTAATCCGTGGCCCGCCCCTGTTGCTTTATGCTGCTGTGTTGTACACTAGGATCTCTCTGTGCACACGCGCTGTTAATCAGATGACAAGTTTGCTGAGCAGCAGGGCATTGTGCAGATGCAGTTGTGCCGTACAGTAAACGTCCGAGATGAAAACAATGCATTCTGGTCCTTGTAGTTTGCCTTGACTCATAATATTCGAGTTAAGCTGGGCGACAAATCAACATCACTGTTTAATGACTTTCAGTGGAATCATAGAGTATAAAGATGACATGGGTTTAATCATGTTACCATCAAAGTGAATTACTGACATTTCTGTCAGCAGTGGAAGCTGTTACTTTGACTTTTCTGTGTGTGGTTTTGAATAAATTTCTCATAGTGTGATATAAAATTGAGACTGGATGCTGAAATAACCTGACTGCGGGTCTGTCCGGTGGGAAAGACGATCTCCATTTCTCATTCATCCACTTTGGAAAGCTGTGCCACGTGTACACAGTAAATAACGTGTGTGAGATTACTACAGCAACCCATACAGACAGGCTGGTGATTTCTGGATTTAAAAATCCAATCTGAGTATTTCCAAATAACAATGTGGAAACTCTATCTTAAAGATCTGAGTTTCAGTTGCCCCCGTGATGAAAATGGTATTGCCAAATCTGCGCTGGTGGACACATTTCCATTGCACAGTGTATACCATCATATGGCCCAGCCCTACAGTGATCTTTGTTGCATGTCTCTCGCTCCCTTGTTTCCCGTCTGTCTGTCCGCATCCAAAAAAAAAACCAACATTTGCCCTCTGAAGACTTTGGGCCCTTTAAGGAGCCCCCAAATCCAGGAATTCAATATCAAAACTTGAGCGTGACTTCATAAAGCAACCCCAAAAGCCAACCTCTCACAGTGAGGTGACAGTTTCCAGGTTGACAGCTTCAAACAGTCTTATTTCATGTTAAATCAGACCTTTCCTTCTTGTTTGGACCAGTCCAACCACACCAGAGCTGCTAGATGTCTCCAGCCATTTCAAGCTGCGTTCAGGACAGTCTGCAGTCTCCTGCTACTCTCATTCAATACACCTAATGTATTTACATAGCAGAGTTGCCTCTGACCCTATATCCTGCTCCCAGTGTATCCGGCCATATAGATCTCCTCCTCCTCCTCCTCCTCCTCCTCCTCCTCTCCTTCAGACCACCAGCTTTTCTGTCTCACACTCATAGACACACACATACACACACACACTACACCATACACACTGGTAGAGTGGCTTTCCACTAAAGTGAAAAACAGGAAATTGGATGACATTGTTCGGTGCGCCGACGTCAGCAGTGAGAGATAGAAAGAGTAAACAGCTTCCTCCACCCCATAGCTGGAACCAGGATGCAGGGAATCTTGGGATGCCTGCCCTGCTCGTGCTTCTTAGGCAAACGAGCATGGCTGCCCCACTTGCTAACAATCTCCAGATATCTTTGATTTGACCCAGCTCTCTCCTGTTTATAATGCTCTCTCTCTCTCTCCTTCCAACTCTCTGATATCACTTCTTCCTCATCTCCCCAATGTCACTTTGTGCATCCATAAAACTTCTCCGCATGTGGTTAAGTAGATTATTATATGCAGAGCCGACAATGCTGCAGCAACATTAGATGGGATCAGCAGTTCTTCCATACAAGGAGTCTGAAGTGTTGGTCTCAAAACTAGTGCTGGGGTGTCATGCGTGGTTTGCGTACGTGTATATGTGTCCCTGTCTAAAAGTGTGAATCAAATGGAGATGAATCAATGTTCTTCATTAGGTCTGATTAAGGGGAGCAGTCCCAGTCACAGGTGTGGATGTACACTATGTACCAGACAGACAGACAGACAGACAGTCAGACTAACTCTCACACACACTGAGCCAAGTGATGGGCAAAATGGCACTAAGTGACACATTGGTCTTGCCCCATGCTGGGCCACTCGGATAGTAGTGCTAGCTGCCCATGCTGTGTTTGTTACCTCAAAGAGAATAATTCACTTTCATGTGTGGCACCCTACATTGGCTGCCCATAGATGTGAACTGAAGCTGTCGATAACAATGGAGTTTCAAACCTGCAACCAGTTCTAACTCTCATAAATCAATGACCAGCCTGGCAAACACCTCATCAAATTCAGTTCATCTAAATCTATTTCAAACAAAATTACAACAAGTATGCAAGAAACATTATACTGCATTCTATCACTGTCCAATTAAAACACGTATCATTTGTATCACCACGTATCACCAAATTTTGGTGACAAAGCGAAGGATTAAGTTTTCTTTTATTGGCTGAGAAGATACTACTGCCCAAGATAAACTATTTAAAAACCTGCTGGATTATTGAAAATCTCTTGAAAATGATGATACATAGAAGTTTCAAAAATAAATTGTGTAATGTTGAAGTTTAGTATGCTTTATGCCACAATAACCAATAAAAAAGCAAATATAGATTTGACCGAATCTACTGAACCAAAAAACTGTACTGTTATATATGCTAACAGTACACAATGCAAATACTTATACCATATTTGTTTGTGTAAAATCTGTACAAATGCATGACTTCTATATGGCCTGTAACAGACGTCCAGCAACCGGTCCATGGTGCCTTTTGATACATTACGGTCTGTCTATATGAAGCACGACTGCGGCCATGTCCGAAACCATTCATTTTTATGTAGAGAAGATGTAGAGACTGACCATCAATTGTTCACCGTCCAATTAAAAGACAGGGTAAAATTATTCTCAGGTAACATCTGAACAACAAAATAACGAACACACGATACAGTACGCAGTTTCTTACACACCATCTGCATTAGAAACTTCAAAAACTACAAAATTAAACACATGCACCATTATTTCATACTCTTCAAACCCTTTGGTTCAGGGCCCAGTGTGAAGCAAATGATGATAAAGTGACAAAGTGATGATTATGTGCAAGAAATCAGAGCTGAATATGATGGTGTTTTTCAGTAATCTCTCAGTGGGGGATTTCATATTACTACTTGCTTTTCAAAACAGTGAAATTTATTTATTTATATTTATCTTCCATGTATGAATTAAACCACTTCCTTTACCTCAGTGTCTTCCCTTTATTTTCCTGCTCATTCATTTCCCTTGCTCTCAGACCCACTGATTCATCTAGATGCACACCCAAAAACATGTGATGACATATTCGTCATATATCATCACATATTACATCCTGACGCGCCACACATGCATCTGACCCAACTTAACAGTAGTTTAAAAAAAAAAAAAAGCACAGACGAAAGCAATGCTTTAAAAAAAAGGCTAAATAAAATGCGGAATATACAGTTTCAGTAATTCTCTCTGGTTGTTTTATTCTGCACTGCTTTAATTCTATGGGATAAGAGCAGTAAAAAGACTCCTTAATGAAGAAAAAAAAAACAAAAAACAACTACACAACAACCCCTCCCCAACCCAAACAAAAATTAGACATTTGTCTAGCGTGTTATATATAATTGCAGTTCATCTGTTTTGTAAAAATAACTGCAACCATGTGTGTTCTGGCTCTAGCCACATGTCTTATCCATGGTGACCAAACCTACAGTCAGCCAGGCAGAAGACTTTAGTTGAGTCACTGGAATGGCTGAGGGAAACTAGGCCACTGTGGATCGGTTAGTCCCAGAACATCCTCACTTTCTCTGTATTTCTATGCCTGCGTCTCTCTCTCTCTCTCCTCTCTCTCTCTCTGTCTGTCTGTCTGTCTGTCTGTGTGTGTGGTGGAGCGCACTTCAGAGGAACCTCCCAAACAAAAACTACAATATCCTGTGAAGAACACGCTTTATTAGAAATACTCATTTGATAGTTTTAAAAACACACAACTGGATTCAAGCAGACCTTTGTTTTAATTTCATGTTAGCATCTCCCAGCGGTTTCCTTGTTGTTCGAAGCGTGTCAGATGTAATGTCATGAGATAAACAACGTGCCTTATTTTCACCTTCACTGGCAATTGTTCAGTGTTCACAAGACAACTGGCTACAGAAAAGGACCGTATATTTCAAATGAACTCATCTACACGTTATCTCCCCTCCTCCTCCTTCATTTGTACGTAAACATTTTCATCTGTAATTGTTATGTGTTTTCCGGTTACTTTTGAATGCAGTCTGAACTGGGGCTGCAACTAAATATTGTATTCATTATCAATTAATCATCATTTGCCCAGAGTAAATAATGTTTTGGGTGACAAAGAAGAGAATTCAAAGAGAACCAATGACAATTATATAAATCAAAGCACCAATACTTAATAAAAAAATTATTGAAATAATTTGAGGTCCAGAGAACGTTATTTTTTGTCTGTCTTTCACAAGAATATGACTTAAACAATCAATTATCAAAATTGTTGACTTGTTTTCAGCTAATCAACAAATCAGCCTTAGTACATAGTAGTACTCAAATTAGTAGTATTATAACTTCATCATCATTATCAACTTAATTTCATAACTTTGCAGAAGTTTTATTATATCATTTCATTTTCCACAAATAATATAAAAGCAGCAGTTAGTGAAGCATAACTTATTAAGTGTATATTTTCATACCTTTTTGTTGTTTTGTTAAACAGGGTTTACAAAGTGCTTGATTAAAGAAAAGGCCAGTCAGATTACATAAACAACTGCTGATAGAGACAAACTTTGAGGGCAAATGAAAAAAGAAAATCTTTCACAGGGAAAAACGCTAAACCACAATAGATGGGACTACTTTTCAGTGCTGGGTGGTTCCTACTAGGCATCATGACAAAGAGCAGGTCAGTGATATAATTCAGAGATAAAAAGATTTGCAATAATAACACATGATGCCATGTAGCCAGCGGTGGCCGACAAATCTGAAACTGTAACTGAACACTGGAGGTACATGAACCCTATGTGGGCCTCCAGTGTAGTCATCTTAGCAAAATAATACTACATGTTTAGATACTATTTTTGCTTTTTAAAAACTTCTCAGACCAGCAATCTATGAAGTTTCACCCAACTACGACTTCATGGCACATCACCAGGTTGACACCCGTTACATCACGTAAACCTAAACGTGGCCATTGCACAATCTGTCTTGACATCACATCTCGTACGCAAGAAACCAAACATTACGGCCTGCAGTTTACAAAAAACTGAAATATGTTTCTCACACTGCTCCCCAGTCCAGTTTTGTTCAGTACTCCATTTTCGCTTTGAGATGAAGTGATTATTTACATCACGCTACATTAATAGCAGGGGCAGTGAATTTTGTACCTTGTGTGTAGTGTTACCTCAAAAAGCCAGCTGCTGCTGACTGTAGCCCTGCTATGTTAAGTAACGGTAAGTCAAGGTAAGTTAATAGTTTACTGGTGCTGGCAAAATATGAAACATGAAAGTTGTTCTACACAGTGTTAAACAAAAAAGCTTGACCAAAGAACACACCCACGGACTTTAAAAAAAATATAACACACAATAAAGAGAGAAACACACAGAAGCTACTGATATGCACTTCTTCCTACATGCTGCCCAAAATACAGCGATTTCTAATCAGTCACGCATAAAAGTGCACACACATGCACACGCTCACATTCATTGTTTTTCGAGCAGCGCTTCCAGAGTACGCCCTGACCTTTATTCTGTCTGCAGTGACATCTCTCCTACCTCACCAGATAGTGCGGAAATTCAAGCATACGGGAATGCGCATACACACACAGAGGGAAGACACCGAGTAACTCACAGGAGACTGAACTTGTCCTGGAATTCAGTCCCAAACGCCCCTGAATGACGTCTATGGTTTAAAAATACAGAGTTTGCAGAAAATGGATAGGTTACTTCATCCTTGGTGACCTGTCCCTGTTTCTCACTGGTGCTCCACACCTTGCAAGCATCGCCTAAGATATTACACAAAAGCCGTCAGACACGAACTTATGTGCTTGTGAGAAACAGATATTTAATACCTGCATGTAAACTCACAACGTCCACAAGAACAGAATTAATCTATGTACTGTGTTTCTATTCTTGACTAAAACAAAATGTATATTTAGATTACACGTGTAAGTGTGTGACATCAGAGCACATGCTGAATTCCCTGAGCTTGTGATGCTGCCTGGGCCTGCGTGCATACCCTGTGTCCATAGTGGCGAGACTGTGTATGTGATCTGTGCGTCACTGTGCCAAGGAGAGTAACTGAGGCCTGGCAGCAGAGCAGTTCCTGCCGACGGGCCAAGTAACGGGGGTTAGAGACTGTGCTCAGAGCCCTCACACGTTAGCCTACAGGGATATGAGAAGAAGAGCAGGAGCAGAAGAGAGATGCATTTGTTAAGCATGGAGAGAAATATTATGAGCCTATTCACCATAGTCCAACTGCCAAACAATGAGGTTGAAACTGAAGCTGGGATTTCTGATGTCAACTCAAAAGAGGGATTTTAATGAGATCACATCACCCCTCAACTTCTATTTATCTATATCTGTCTTTCTCCCCAAAGTTCCCTCTTCATCTTTTCACAATACGCATTTGGCCGACGTGTGATCTCGATATGAACCTGACAAATCTCGTGATCCGATTTTAAGGATCCAACAACAGTATGAGCAAAAAATCAAGCTTTCGAACTCTGGCACGAGAGCTCTTGAGACTGCTGATGAAAGTCCGCATCAACATATGACGCGGCAGCAACAGCTCATGGGCAATGCAGCCATTTATTATTGCACTTGGTCAAATAGTCAGTGGTCGAAATCAAAGCAGCAAAGGTCGAGATATCCTCACGTTTGGTCTCTAGTACGGATCAAGCTCCAAAAATACTGGATCGTACCTTTCCCATGATGCATCAGGCAAATTGGGCCCTCACTACTTCCTAAACACCCAACCGCAAACTTCTTTCAACTCCTGCACCTGCAGTTTGTAATGTAAGATTTCTGCTATAAATTTAAAGATGCCCAAGGGAAAAAACCTGGATGACACCAACTATTAGAGTAAAGTGAACTTTGTAAAAACTGAAGGGATGCTCCCTTAAAGGAAAAATTGTAGATGGTCTCTGTTTACCACAAGTGCGTGTAAATTAATTAAAGACAGAAGACAGATCCAAGAGGCTGAGCACTTTCTCCAACGTTCACCTTCAAGGCATTTCTGTCCTTATCCAGATTACCCTGAAATCCCCGTAAGACCTGGACAATCCTAAGCCATCAGGGCTCCAGTGCAACCCCTCACTAAAACCTCCTGCTCTTCTGCCTCCAGCAGTCTCCTCCGACACCACTGTTACTGTAGGCCTACATATCTGACCGTTTCACTTTTTATTCACGCCTACTCAACCCAAAGAACACCCTTTTCCAGTTTTCCTGCATATAATCTCACCAAAGAATACTTATGACCATATCTTTATATTTTTCTTTAACTATGTCCTTCCATGCATTTATCACCTCTAAAAATCCTTATGCTTTTTCTACGGCTTGCCATTAGAGTGTCATTTGCGCTGTGAACCACCATGGGCAGATGTTGATCAGGTGCGTGTAGTCCATTTCCTCTTTTCCCATCTTAACTCACTTAAGGTAAGGTCAAAGGCCAGTGAAGCAGAAGGACAAGCTAAAGGAGCTTGCGAAGTCTAAATGGGACACTGCCTGTTCCAGTGACACTACAGTGAACTGTAATCTTACCGGGAACCTTTCCATTGCAGTCAGCCACTCCTCCTTCTCAGTCCAGCCAAATACATGACAACAGGACAAGCAGAGCACAAGCAACACGCTACACAAGAAGAGTGTCAGGCGTGAATACAAGATCATTAGTCTGCAGGTACTTTGTTGCCAGAGCCATACCTGTACTGTACAGTGTACAATCAGCCCTGCGGCCTTAAGAGAGGATTAGAATTAGCAATACACCCGCAGTGGCCACACCACCCCTACTTTATCTGCAACTCAGCCTGGCTCCACCTCTCTGCAAACAGCTTAGATGTTTTTGAAAATATCAGAAGCAGTTCTCCGGGACTCTTCAGATAGCTGGGAGTGCATTAGATAATCAGCGGACTCCCCCTCCTCTTTACCTGCTAAAACAGGAGCACTGATGTCACCATTGCATGAGGGATCAGTGAGCGACACGAGCTGGAGCGTCAGGCTAGGCACACAATCTATACTTGGTTTAAACACACAGAGACAGAAACACACACACACACAAACACTGGACGAGGAATGGGGATTTGATTACCGCATGCCAATACACACATTCGTGGAAGTTTGTAAACACACACAGACATAAAGGCCAGACTAAACATCCTGCTGCATTATTAAAAATAAATACATTAGTAATTGGTAAAGTAGTAAAAAAAAGAAGGAAAAAAAAGCAACTACTTGTCTGAATAAGTTAAGAGATTTTACAAGCAACTTAACAACCAACTGAAATCTGTAATTAATATTTGTGGGAACTGAAATACAACTGAACTTACTGCTCTAGAGTTTTACTATGATTCAAATGCCCACTCTTCATAATTCTGAATTGTTAGTTTCAAAATATATGATTATCTTGGATTCATGCTTACAATCTGGCATGTGGGCCTTGTTTCAGAAAAGTTTGTTAAGTCTGAGTTGGGAGAAACGCTAAATTATCTGTTTCAGGAAAAGAGGTAACTTAAACTCTGGGTTAGTTACTGCTACTGTGGTAACTAACTAAGCCTGCTCGCTGGCAGGTTTTCTTCAACAAACTGGGTTTCTCTCTGACTCCTCCCCTCCTGCTGAGCCTCAAGGAGCAGTCATTTCCTCATTCACACAATAAAGCTTCAGAACACATATTGCAGCACATTAATTAAGAACTGTCGTGTGATGTTTTCATCAGTATAAAATCTATAGGCTAAACTGGCCTTTATAACACAATGACCCCGTGAGCGCTAAGGCAGCTGTCAGGTCGTCACCCAGTTCCCCCGCACCAAAATGTTCTCCCCAATTTCTATTTAAATTAAACATTATATAACTATAACATCTATATGAAGCTTCATACAAGACACTGATCAATAAACAATAGTTTGTCATGTTGTGATTGGTTGCACTGACAGCACATTTCTATCATAGTTAGAATATCATGTCAGAGATTATGTGAATATTCTGAGTGAGGATGATTTGTGATGCAGTTGAGACAAAGTTATTCTAAACATTGACTAAAAAAGTTAAAAAGTGAGTTTCTGAATATAGGCTACATTGAAATTTTTGTGTAAAATAGACATCAAAATGTTTACAGTCACTTCAAGTCTTAATCTGACCTATTTCACTCATATTTTCATCTTTAACTGCTGCCACCATTTTTGTCCCCATCATGTTTCAGCTGAATAAACGGCTATATAAAAATCAAATGTAACCTACAGTACAATTCCAGATGTTTATCATCCGTTAGGGAAATTCAAGTCTGGTAAATGATGAATGAATGGACTACACTGAATAAAATGTAATACTGTCAACTTATTGACTCCTTTATCTATTTTTTAAGATAAATATCAGGGTTCACAGTAGCATGCATTCATATTTATAGCTTCACTGGATTAAAATGGAGGTTCTGGTCTTTATTTGCTTGTTGCCAAGGTAACTCTCTGTGAACATGCGTAGACCCAACTGAACTGATTCTGATCAGCTGTTCAACAATCAAAAAGTGAGTTTCAAAACTCAGGATTAGTCCAACCTAGAATTCAGGATTAACATTAATTCTATAAGCACATGAACTCATTACTAATGAAAACTGACCCTTAGAAAATGGACAAATACAACAACAATGTATGGATATGGATATAGCAACAACTTAACAGCAAAGCTTGTTGATTTTAGGGTCTGGGTTGGTCCCATTTACTACATCTTTTCCTATTTCCAATTAGCTTTTAGCAATTAGCTGCATTCAGTACAAATGTAACTCAACTTAATCAGTATTTTTGACACATTCTAAAATGCAAACTGTGTGAACTCCAACATAACTTAACACAGTTCGTCATGAAATAGGTTTTTGAGGAACATGACATTAACATTAATTTCTGACATGAAAACGCTTAATAAGGATACAAAAAAAACAAAAATAACAACAACATGGCATCGGTCCAAATGGCTGTGCTTTATAAATATATTATTGTACTATGTATGATAAAGGATAATATTTCATAGAGCTACAGCTACAAGCAGCTGCTGCGGTTAGACAGCACATAGCTAAAACACATGACCTGAGAGGAATGTGATCAGGCAGGTGCAACAGGTGCAATAAATGACACAGGTGCTTTTGACAGACATGCAGCAACGTTTAAACGACTGATTCACTACTGATTCACTACTATTATTATAAATGTATCCAACATGGATTCCACCGAAATGTTTCATGCTCTCTCACGGCCTCCAAAATGGCATGTAGATAAATTTGCTACTCCACACTTTGCACCGCATGCAATGGCTGAATGCTATAATGTGCCTGTAACAGATAAATACCTGCAAATGGCTCAAAAGACAGTGATGAACATAATTTCTTTACCAACTATGATGAAACATTGTACAGTGGAAAGTTTTAGCCTTTTCAAAATAAATGGCCAAACATTAGCTGTTAACATTAACTAAAAGTGGCATCGTTGTGGCATGGTTTCTGCATCTTTGCTACAAAATTCATGCGCACGTCATGGTCACATGGTTTGGTTCAATACAGTTAAGTGTCCTGACAATATTTTCATTTATCAAAACTTTAAAAAGTGATCCAAAATGGGGAACTGATGAGACCATGTATGTCATTATTTAGCTGAAGTCCAAAACGGGAGTTGAGTTTAGGACTGAATTGTTGTACTGACCCCAAAATGTGTCCTTGCAACCAAACACCTCCTAACAATGTGCACCATCTGTGCTCTGCCCCATAAAATTGTAAGGGATATATCAACTGAAGGTACAGTATATCTTCAAAGCAAAAGGTAGGGCACACTCCAGAGAGTTTTGCGTCATAGCTGTGTCTATTAGAACTAGGAAGGAGTCAAGCAATGTCTGCTTAATGTGGTGTTCAGCAGGTGAATGAGTGTCTTGCGTGTTTACTACAGCCTATAAGCTGCGAGCCTGTTCACTTAAATCCAGCGAGGCTTTTGCCTGCTCAGCGCTTCTTTAGTGAGGAAAGGCAGCAAAATTAAGTCAAAGCCTCAGGAGCATTTTGACTCTGAAATAGTTTCAGATCAACTTCCAAGTTTTGCAGTGAAATACCCAACAGGGATATAATTTAGTATTAAATCTAACAATTTTTGGTAGTTTGTAAATCTTTCTTCAGGAAGAATCCATCAGCATATTGTACTGTACACAAGCTTTCTTCAGTTTATTCTAGCTGGAAGAACAGTGGTGTGATGGAGCGTGAAAATGGCGAAAGTACTCAAGTAACCAGATGCTGTTAACACGGTTGTTAGCGTTGTTACCACGGTCTGTTGTGCATGGTTACAGCAGTCCACAACCACCACATAAGACTCTCTTCCAGAGCAGATTAAAAACATGCCTATGGACACTGATACTGCAAGACTATTCAAGAGAGGTGACTTTTTAATAAACTCTTCCTTTGAAGGAACAATGATGGTGTGCTCTGTATGTGGTGTACTTTTCAAAACCGCTTGGAAGCGTGTGATTAAGACCTTGAGAAATCTTGGTATAGAAGCCATGCACATGACATTACTGTGGTGCCTGAAGGGTGCATTCACTTGAAAAAAAAACACATAATATAGCTATGAATACACAGCTAAAACAGTAAATACTTGTGGTGATATCAACTGAACAAAGACTGAAGGGTTTATACAGAACACGAAAGGCTAAAGAGAAGAAAAGCAAATTAACCACTGAAACTCAACGAGATAACTGGAACCTATGATACCGAAACATGGATATCTAAAAACATTTTGATCAAAATCATACTTCTGCTCCACCATCCATCCATAAGGTAACTATTGGATTGGACAACAAGAACAAGAACTGCCAAGAAATTCAGTTTATGGCAAAATTTCAACATGTACTGATCCAGACCTCTTTTGATTAAGATGGTCTTTACTTCAACACTTTAATTTGCTTTTCTCTGGGATTTTATGTTACATAAAAAGATATGTTAATAGGAGCATAATGTTAGTAGGAGTCTAAAAATGTTCATTTTTAGATTCCCAAGACTCCGAACTATAAAAAAATATAATGGCTGATAATTTGCCAACCTGTTATTTCACTATTGATGCCAGCAATGTTTGCGAGAGACTCGAACGGTCAACAGACTAAAGAAAATTGAGAAGAACTGCACACCTAGAAGGCCTCTGATGGACTTCCATTGTCTGCTTCAGCACTCGTCCTCACACTGATAATCTGCACTCAAGTCAGCCCTACAGGTCAAAAATACACCTAGCAGGAAGCCACATCTGAAATACAGCTTGGTAGCACGATACCACATCTCCTGCAGATGCTCACAGTTTGTTTTGTTTTTTTTTTAAAAAAAATGAATTTGGGAGAGACACAGTCAAGGAGGAGCTTAAAATGCCACCAGTGGACCTAAGGCCCACTCACATCTACATTCCTGTGAGCTTCTGAAAGAGAACAGAGAGCGCTGCGACAAAGTAAACACTTGTAGGGCCTTGTCTTGGAAGAATACCATTTCCATAATCTCATGAAACTATCACATGCTGACCTTATGATACTAAATTCTTAACCTGGAGGGGGAGCAGAACAAGCTTTGAATGTGGCCTTATTTGTTAAGGCTATTTCAAAAACAATGGGAGGTTCTGTTTCATAAGTACATGCACCCAACTGACACCTCATAAGTGAGCAAGCTCTCGGCTATGAAGAGACCCACTGTATCTACACTCAAGGTGATAGAGGGATTTATTGTATTTTCCCGATGTGACTTCTGCGCAGGATTAAAGGTCACAATGTCAGCAGCTGGAGACTGTAGTGTTGCATCGATAACTAGAGCTGCTTAATGCTCAAGAACAGACTGATGTTAGAGATAGAGAAATAAAGTCTGCACTAACACATATTTTACCCTGAGCTCTTGAATATCGCCTGTAATATACAAACACTTTACAGGATGGATTGTGGATGCTCCATGGGCCCCATCTCACTTCCTCTAATCTGCTTCTGCTCATGTTCCAGTACAGATAAATGACATGCCCAAAAAAAAAAAAAAAAAAAAAATTACCCCCTACTGCTACCACAGACACTCCAGACAGGAAGGAAAACAAAAAGTCACTCTGCAGCTAATGTTTTGTTTAAATAAAACATAATGAACAAGTCAGGTCATATTTTAAGGCTGTATTCAAGTAGTTTATGAAGTTTCTGTCAATTAAACTAATGCAAAGAAAAAAAATCCTACAATTCCTAGAGGAACAGTTTGACATTTTTGGGAATATACTTATTGCTCGCCGAGAATTAGAGTAGAAAAGCTGAGTAGTAAAAAAACTGACGAGTAAACATGGCAATTAACCATTTTATGGGGAGTATTTCTCATTCGGGACCAGTAACAATCAGTTCAGCAATTAATTAACAAAGGTGATACAAGGTGCTCAGTGGTGAGCTTTAGAGCAGCTGGTAAGTGTATTTTGTCACCTTTGGAGGGAGACAGACTAACATCAATAAAAAACAAAAAATGAGCTTTACACCCAACTTTATCTGACATATTTTACTGAACAAAAGCCGGTGCAACAGATTTATTTAACAAAATAAATGTCAGTTACTTATATCATTTTACAGCATGCTTAAAAATGCAAAAAAAATGTAATTTATCAGATATCTAAAGCATCTTGTTAACCTTTTCTCTGCTTAGTTTCCAGATCGTGATCGAGAAGCAGTGGAGATTCGCAATGCTTTTCTTTTCACTTCTCACACCCAGGAAAAATAGTAGGCGCTGCTGGCTTGTGACTGCCACAGAGCTATGGCTAGCTTTAGCTTTAGCTGCTTGTGCCTTCTTCACCCGTGGTGAATAACTTGTTAGCATGCAGCTAAGAGTTATTACCTGTGCTGCTGTGCATACAATGTGTGGTGCATGCATAAAACAGTTTGGCTTGGAATCAGAGATAGGAAGACCAGATTCCGGTCTCTGGCCTGTAGGTCGGTGCATCTCTATTACATATTTACTGTACAAACCTGAGAGGCGGTAATCAATGTTTTCATCTCACTCTTGGCATTAAAGACAAGCATTAAAAACAAACTGTGAAACTACTCCTTTAACAGACGTGCCAATTTGTGTCGATGTTTTTCTTCATAGCACCGAAACTCGGCACCAGTGGGAATCAAACTGCGAACTACGGCACTGTGCCAGGGATTAGTGCCCTGCTCTGGGCTATAAAAGACCATTGTACATATACACATGACATCCTTGATAGACTTAGATAAGCACAGTCCATCGTTTGATCCAATCAGCAGCTGTAAAGACAAAGACAACAGTAGGGCCATTGAAGTCAACGGAACGTTAACATTTCTATGATTGCACAGGGGGACACTGTAAATATTGTGCATTAAACCATACATGTCATTGTGACGACAGCTGGCAGATACAGAAATAAAAATGTATTAACGTTGGACATTCACAGAGTAATACCTAAGAACAAACGTTTTTGCAGAACAAGAGCAACAGACAGGGGAAGAGCCCGGAAAGTTTGATAGCCAAATGAAAGAAAGTGAAAGACAGAGAGAGGGAGAGAGAAAGAAAAAGCGCCAATATCAGTCTCCCTCCTCTCAGCCAGCAGAAAAAGCACAGTGGATTAATTCATCACCATGCTGAGCCTTTGCCCTCCTCTGGAATAAATTACCCAATGACTCTCAACTTAGACTAAACACACACATGCACACACACACAACCTGACAAATGGAGAGAAGCTGCCCAGGCTGCCCAGGTCAGCAGTGTATCATATCTTACTACACACTCTTAAAAAAAAAAAGTAGGATGGGTCACGTGAGGTGTTTGGTTCAGAGACTTTTTAAGTTCTGTGCTGCCAGGTAGCAACAGTTAAGTGTTTCCCCAACTGAGGCTTTAGCTTGGAAAAGGAACCCTGTGTGCTTTGTCACTTCTGGGGATGGGAGGGCTTTAATGGGGGGGGGAGTGGTGAGGTATGGGTATGGCTGAGTGATTCCACCACTTATGTTAATGCATGCAGAGGCTGGAATCAGGCACCGAGCAAGATGGCTTTAATCTCTAGATACTTATAAGCTTAGCACCTTTTATTGCCCTTCTCCATGTATAGTCAGAGGTAACGGTAAAACCAAGTCAACATTTGCTGTTAGAGGACAGCAGAGCTACTTGATTTCCTTGAATGGTGGGGCAATCAGACAGGAAAAGTCAAGGCCAGATAAATGGTGCTGTGTTTGGCTGAAGTCTTTTTCTGTCTGTTTGGGCCTATACACACACACACACACACATATATACACAAGCTCAAAAAAATGCACACTATCACAGGACCTTGTACTTGAGCCTTATCATCACTAGAGCAGTCCAGATGGTAACGTACCCTTGACAAAGACTCACATCACACTCAAACTTCTATTGAAACTTTCTCACACTGTAGATGCCTGCACATGTTCTGTCCCCGTCTCTCTCTCTCCCTCCTTCGTTCTCTCTTACCAAGTGTAAAACCAAAAGTAGTAAAAAAAAAATAAAAAAAATACAGCTCAATTTTTAACATTTGATTAAATTCAGTTTAGTAATATGCCAAACTTGTGCATTTTATTGTAGCTACTGCCAGGCCAGCTGTGTGTATATGTGTAGGTTTATTATCATCCTGTAGGGGAGACAGATGTGTGTGCTCCCTTCAGAGTCACACTCACACAAACCAGGGCACAAACATGCAAACAGAGACTAAAAAACAACACATATAATGGACACGGACTGTTTGAGATGATCTACCATTACATACTGTCTACCAGGGCTGCAGCTAATTATTATTTCCTGATCGATTAATCAGACAAATATCTCCTTGTCATTGTGTCTAAAAATAGTTAAATCTTTTATAAAATCAACTATTCTCCTGACATCTAGTGGGATGTGATGCAGCTCTGCTATTAAACGCACAAAACCGATGCTTTTTGCAATGACAATTTGTTGGAAAAGGTCTTATTAAATCTTGGTGGTGCACGCACACAATTCCAGAACAATTAATGGCCATTACTGATCTCTTACAGGGAGAAAAAAAATTAGAGCCACAAAAAGCAGCGATGGCATGTATCACTGAGCCTTGAACGCATCATGGCAAGGTGATGATGTACACATGACTTTTGATCAGAGCAACTCTGACATACTTTTTTGTACATTATGGTATTAGTATGGTATGGATTTAAACCCGGCCACTCACCAGGGGGGCGACCACAGAGGACGTCAATCATGACACCTTACAAAACGGGGATTAACCATTTGCAGCCGAAGGAGATTTGTATACCATTAGTCTAACTCAATCAGGGGACTAATTCAATCAAAGGCACAGTGGGCGTCTTGACGTGGGGGCATCTGTCACATTGACTTCTCACAGCATCCTGCATTGACATTTTGCCACAAAATTCAGCTTGACAGAGGCCCTCAAATAGCCTGCGGTCTGTCAGACAATCACACACATACTCATGAAGACGACCAACACACAGATGCACTCATGCACCGCTAAATTCACAAGATCACACTATTTTTAAGTGGACGTTTTGTGTTTGTAAATGCCCGCAGACGTACATGCAAACACTACAGCACGGGCAGACCTTTGATTTCATCATCAATGTGTCACTGCTTGAGGTCTCCACGTCATTATTCTTCATTTACTGATAGAGTAATTGTTCTCAGTTCAATATTGTGTGATTAGAGTTTTCTACAAATGGGCTGAGGCCTTTTGCTGACATGCATGAAACCCAGGCTCTTCACTTCTGAAGTTTGCTGCCCGAAAAAAATCATCTTTCTCACCTCTAACCACACATGTGCCCATTAATCTCAATAACAGTAATAGCTTGTCCTTTTGTGCATAATGTAATCTGTTACACAATACAAATATGCCAAATAATACCACGAACCTTCATCATCTTTATTAGAAACACCTATTTAGCTCCTGCATTCAAACAGGCGCAGCACATTTTGTTATCCTCCGTTAGTGTAATTATTTGTGGTACAATACACAAATGGGACTGTTATTTTTTGCGATGACGTAACACACGGATGGCAAACTTTTTGCTATTATGTCACTCAGTCGTTTTTACTACCTACTCCTGCTTTGCGCATAAGCCCCGTCCACTTAGTAAACACAGTCAAACGTCTCTCTTGCTTGTCTCGTTTCACGCATGAAGCGTAAGGTTTAGTCCTCGATAAGATCCCACAAGTGAGGACATCCTACTGAAAAGCACAGCGGTCAGAAAGGTGAGTCAGAGGCCAAAGCTCTGTCAACTGAAAAGAGCCATGTTTGAAAACAAACGTCAGTGCCTCGTGCTCAGATTTAGGTTTTATACAGTGCATCACTCCAGCAGTAAAATTACACAGATTGTGTGCATAAAGTGCTTGAAAGCTACAACAAATGTCTGCTTTATCCTGACTCTCTTTCAAGGAGAACATTACCTCAGGTTAGTGTGGAGGCCTGTATCAGTGTGTACCATGGCCTAGTTCCTCTAAATTTAAAAAAAAAGTAGCAAAGTTGAGCAGTCATGCACGGATATTTCCAGTTTGAAAGGAGTTAAAATGAAAGTAATGCTTATCAAAAAAATAAATAAACTCCAATATAGAGCTTGTACCTGGTTCTTACTCTCCTGGGATAGCTACTGTATATTTTCTCTGCCAATTAAAAAAATGATGCATAAGTTTTGAAAAGATATTTGCATCATGTCCTAAAAATCATCTTTTTCTGTTATAGTAAAGGGGCCTCTTGCAGAACAACTTTACATAACACACACTCAAACTTCTCACCTTCACACGTTTTGTTCCTGTGTTTCTGTAAATGTAATGAGTGTAGATTCCCTCACCTTGCAGCTCGGGGGTTTTAGGGGTAGTCCCGAGGCAGGATTTCCTTGATGCTGAGTGGTATTAGTCTGCTGGGGTGAGTGGGAATCCTCGGACTCTTTTCCACTGTGGTAGACCACCCTATCAGAGATATGAATACTTGAAGCACAGCCCATGCTTCAACCCACTTCAGCCTTTTTCGTTTTGCGCAAGTGCTTTACTTTGAGGCTACCCGAGTGTCATTCGCCCTCTGTTTTTATTTGTTAATGTCCATTCTTCCTCTTAAGAGTTCGTCTTTAAATATATATATAAATACATATGTATCATCTAGGCCACAGTAAAGCCGGTTCTCCAATTGCTCTGACACAAGGCATGAATAATATATCTTTGCTATCCCCCACCCCCCGACCAGGAAGCTGGTTTCCTCCCTCTCTTTTTTCACATGAAGTTAATTGGAGGTCTTTAATCAAAGCAGCTGTCTTATCCTCGAAAAGTTGGATTCCGTTATTCTTCAGCTGGTCTGCTCAGATCCCCACAAGCGATTTTATCCCTCACTCCGGTTCCTCTTCGTACCACATCACCATTTTCTCATTTCTCCTCAACTTCACTGTTATCTATCAAGTAGGCCTAAAAACACACCATGCAATCCCCCCGCCAGCTTCATGCAATAGTTTTATCCATTAAGGTTTCTTGTGTAGTCGTCCTCCCCCACCCCGGAGCCATCAAAAAATAATGCTTTTTTTCCTTCCTCCTCTCTTTCTTAAAACAATCTGGTAGCCCACTTCAGCTCAAGACACGGGCCATAAACCGGTTCTCACGACACTTTGCTCCAGTCCTGAGCGGTTCATCATCAACAGGCTGAAATATTCACACTGCAGGGTGTTATTCTGGCCAGTCGCTCCGATGTCAAACACCCGCCGTAGAACATAATGCCATGTAGTCCGACAGAACACTCCATTTATCAGCCCAAAATCACATATTTAGGAAGCGCAGATATCTTGGTGGATGGCTAGCAGTCTCCATTCAGGCATCCGCTGCCCGGTTGAGGATGATCCGCCTGATACAAGAGGTCCAAACCGGGGTGCAATTGGTTACAGTGTTACCAGGCTCCGCGATTTTCCTCTCATTCTGTCTGAAAAAGGGATGTAGAGGCTGCCGGGTTGTAAAATGTGGATGTACCACCTCAGGAGAATGTAATCGCTTGAGAGAGACACACAGAGGGGGAAAAAATCTAAAAGAAAAAAACAAAAACAAAAAACAAAACAAAACAAAAAAAAAAACAAGACCGCTCCGTGTTCACAAGTTTCGGATTTGAAATCGAGGACGGCAGGCCTATCTACAGCTGACGAGAGCGGAGGTAAGGCAGATTCGAGCTACATAATGCTGATTTTATGTTTGTCTTTTCTCTGCCTTTTCTGGCGTTTGCCCTTCCAATTCTTCAGCACTGCTTGACAGCGGCACATCCAATAAAAGCACCCGCAAGGATTGACCTACAGCCTTTACTGACGTTAATGCAAATGAGCTCCGCGCAGCTAATCGGCGTCGTGCTCGGCGCCGCTGGGTGGTCCTCCGCTTTCCGTGGGAACTTTGAAAGCAGGAAAAGAGCTCTCACCGACCAGCAGCGAGCTGCCTGTAGGTCCGCTGTCGGAATATTTTCTGACGATAGCACATGTAAACCCAGTGAAAACTGTTCTGGGAGAGTTTTCTGTTTCTGTCTGTTGCTATTTGCAGCGGCGGTTTAACGTTTTTGAACACGCGCAATGTTTTCCGGTAGAATCTCTTGGTATGGAATACCATTTGGGACAAAATTAATAGGCTTGGAATTAGTTCCACTTTATTTAAAAAGTAACGTCAGTCAAAGCATACAGAATATATATAAATGAAGTGATAGAATGAGTAATAATTCAAAAATCAATTAATTATTTGTGAAATATATTAGTGTTAGTGTTAATTGTCAGTCTTAATTGTTGTCGTCTTGAAACCATTGACATTGACAAGGACATTGTACAAAAGTGTAGCCAAAATATCCCGGATAGGAGCGTCACCACCTTGTGCTATAATGGCATCATATGGAGCCCACAGTTGCGCAGTAGCGACGTTTCACTCCTCCCCTTTTTATAGCATCAGATAACTAATTAATACCAAACTTATCAAAAATAGGAACACTTGAGCATGCACCAGCATGATAAGAACTAGCTAAAATGACAGAAACCATCTTTGGGAAAAACTTATTTCATGTACACTTTGAGGTTTTATTCTGGTCATCATTGAGTGGGTGGGTTCACGTCTAATACTGGAGCCAGCCACCAGGGGGCGATCAAGATGTTTTTGGCTTCACCTCTGGGGATCTCTCATGTCATCCATCTTTAGAAGAATCAATCAATCAACTTTATTGGCAGTATATATATTTTTACATACACATACTGAATTTGACTACTGCATTTATCCCATCCTTAGTTGAACACACACATGCAACACCCGGCAAATTACATGCAGTGAAACACACTCAGGAGCAGTGGGCAGCATCAAGCACCCGGGGAGCATATTGAGGGGTTAAGTGCCTTGCTCAAGGGCATTTTTCGTATGAATCACTCCACCACACCCAAATTTTTCCTCCGCCGGTGGGGGAATCGAACCGGCGACCCTCACAAGCCGCTTCTCCAACCTCTAGGCTGCCCCGTAATTTATATACATCCAGTGATTTATATACAATCACTGGTTGCAACCAATCCTTTTCACCATTGATAAAACTGATGATTATTATATGAATTAATTTATCATCCATTTTGTCTACAGTCTCAGAGAAAAATAGAGAAAAAAATCCTATCACATTTTCCAAGAGTCCTATGTGTTACACTCAGATCACTTGTTTTCTCCAATCAGCTGCCCAAAGTTCAAAGGTATTTAGTTTACAATTATAAAATATTAAGAGGGCAGCAAACCCTCATATTACAGAGGCCTATAGCAGCAAATGTTTGGGGTTATAGCTTGAAAATGACACACCTAACTAGATCGGTGCCATATAGTTTCTGATTCTCATTCTGATTCTGACTGTGTATCTATCTATTAACTAATTAAGTTCTACTTCCATCTCCATCTTTTGCTTCTTTATTGACTTCTGCTTTATTATGCACCTTTTCCTTATTTTTTCCCAATGACACTTTTTCACATTTCATGACAGTTTTCATGTTCACCCATTGATTCTGCCTTGGCAGCAGCCACTAATTTATTTCTTAAACTACCATAATAATACATTTGGATTTACACAATACGACACAGGATCATATCCCAACAGCTAATACTTAAGTTCATGTTTGTTTCCTTTGAGCACTGTATTTATTTGTGTCTATTCTCACTTTGTGATGTTTCGACATCTCCTTGTTTCTGTTCAGACTCATTCTTACTTTTATGGCATAGCTGCCGTGTGCCACTTTCTTGTCGCAAATGGCGTGTCTCACTATGGTTTAATAGACAGATGAAAAGCACTTCACCACGCTGCATTTACTTTCTGCCATTCTCCTTTCTCTCACAGCACAAATTTGTGCTGTTTTCATGTCTTATAGTTCTCCACAATCGCATGACACGGACCAGCTATGTGTCAGAACTGTTTTGTCACAATGTATGTACTGACAACGTTTGAAAGTGATGCAACTACCCACATTTTGTATGTAATCTTATTATATACAGAGATATCAGGATTATCGGTCCATTAACCTCCAAAAATGCCGAATACTAAATAACTGAAAGACCCAGAGTGACTTTGGGTAGAGATTGAACCGAATGCAAACACACACACACACACCATAATTGCCGACTCAAAGCTTCGAGTTTGTAGTGCAAACTTATGTATTTGTAGTCTTCAAAGCCAAGTTAAGATAAACCTGATAACATAATCAGGGCTGTTGTCTTAAAATGAACTTGCCTTTATGTGTAAAATTGGTGCCGCTCCCCTGTAACACATGCCAAATGACCCTAGTGTGCCTCTACATGCAATAGTCCAGTGTAATACTACCAGTACTAGCAACCTGTTCACATCACAAACCATTATTGATTTAGTGTTAGTTAATAATTTCCTTTTGGAGCTTAAAGCAACAAATCATGTGAGGGTGTGGTTAAGTTGCTTTCAACAGGACGTGGAAAAAGATGCAGTGAATAAAGAAACCAAACCATCAGCAACAAAATCAGTATAAATCACAGAATCAGATGGTTTGTTGTTTTCATCAAACAAAAATAATACCAGTTTAATTTAAGAATGTAAATCTTAAATAAATCAATATTAGAGATATTACAGATGACAGCACATAACTAAATCCACTGACAGATCAAGCTCAGCTCTGTATGCTCTCTAAGCTCTCAGTAATGCTGGCTGTATCATTCATTCATTCATTACTGTTGTTAAAGTGAATATGTCAAGTTTGAGTGTCCTCTTGTTCTGTAGTTTAAAATACACAAATTTGCATACTGTATTTACACATCCAAATAAAGAATGCAGTATTGAGCTGTAATGTCAAAGTTAGCCTGATATTAACTGCAGCTTGTACAGCATGCTTGAAAATGTCTTCTGGCATGAAAATAACTTATCAGGCAAAAGGCACCTGTAAAGGCACCTTTATTGGACTTTTCTCAATATTAATATACAAGCCTCTTGTGTCTCATGTCCCTCTAACTAATAAATCAAAGCTTAAGTTAAACTACCAATAAAATTAGATGAATTGCAATCAATTCTTTGGCTTTCCAGTGGACAAAATGTGATGAAACGACCAACAGGGTGCTTTTCACGGACAAAATATGAAGTGTCTTCTCAAGCGCCCCTCCAGTGGAGAAAACATGACAAAGTGCCCTCAAGGGTGCCCTTCCAATGGAAAAGATTTTATGCAGTGCCACATAGACTGCCTTACTAACAAAATCAGGCCTCCATGTACCTCTGCATGGTTAAATAATTAAAAGTTCCCTGTGTGTCCTTTTACAGAGGTGTCACATAATGAAACAATTTTAATAATCTATTTCATCATAAATGCATCGCAGTTCTCTGCATGCCACCCCACACATATAGCTGGTGCCTGTTTTTATTTTCTATTTTTATTTCACTTTATTTATTTATTTATTTTGTCCCTGATGTTCAGACAGCCTGAGTCTGCCACCGTCTCTCATGTGAATAATACAGGTGAAGCAATTTGTAGTTGTGGTGGTCGAAAAAGTAGAAATAATAAAAATAACTGATGTACTCTGGACATATGTTTTAGGAGCATCTGCCGAGGAGTTCAGCCCTAATTAATCCTCCTGTCCTAACTCACCTTCTTCTATTGGTACATGATTCTCCCCATGGCTGAAACAAGAAATCAAGAAGCCCTGGAAAGAAAAAGTCCTACACAAGAAACATAAAGCAATGGTGCATCGACAGTTGGCGTGCAACACCATGATGGGGTTTCTTCTAACATTCAAGGTCGTCACATAGGCGCTTGTTTCAGTTAGCGAACACCAGGTGGGTTTACAGTAGATCTACTTTGGTAAAATACAGTAAAAAAAACAGACATTCCAGAAGCAGCAGTTATTAGGGCAATAAATTCGCCATTACAAAGGGTAAATATGAGCAAGCATGGACCAGCCAACTCTACACATACTCCAAATCCTGTTTCACATGTTACAGGAAATGTTTATGAGCAAGAGCAAGAATCTTTAATCTAATCCACTGAGCAGTTTTATGTCATCAAAGATTATACTTCCTGATCACTGAAGCATCATATCTACTTCTAGCTGTGTCCTGTCATCTCTGATCAGAGTTATGCCCAGCAACACCACACTTTCACTATATTAACTCTACTCTACGGTAGAAATTGTTCAGATTTGGTTATAATTGTTGTTTCCAGTTCATTTTCATCAAAATTGTGCTCTCCATTTTCAAAATATATACAGTGCATTGCATACTGCATCCACTTGGGGGCAGCAAATGAGTGAGTTTTCAAATTCTTCACATAGTGACTTTAAACTTATTAATGTTTTCATTACAAAACCTACATAATATACAACAATCAGCCATTAACACCACTGAGAGTTTAAGTGAATAAAACTAAATATATCTTTACAATGCACGCCGTGCGAGGAAACTCAGGAATGTCTCAAAGACCACAGCTACGGCCTGCAGACTCCCCAGATCCCTACCTGGTCTGATACCTATCTGGAGGATGCACCGGAGCCTGGAGGGAGGAATGCACAGGATCCAAAGGCTCCAACATTCTGATGCTGGTGATCCCTGAGGTCCTGAGTCCCTTCCCCTGACAGGTCAGAACTGTTTTGGAAGCACAAGTTATTATTATTGTTATTGTTATTATTATATATCCATCTGGATACTATAGCAGACAGTAAACTGGGCAAAGAAGCAAATGAAAGTTCACAACACTGGTGCCTACTGAATGGCCAAGCTTTTAAAAAGGTTCAGCCGCGACGTCTCACGGTATGTTCAGACACAACACAGAGCACCTTAACTTTTTATTTTTACTGCACTGCGGCCATGCTGCTGTATTGTGTTTTGTCTGCACACGTTGTGCTTGCAGCATCTTGTTCAACACGCGGTTCTTGGGCATGATTCAATGCAAAACTATCATTACAGAAGACGAGCTAGAGGGCACCTTGTTCGTGATGAAGCCTGAAACCTAACTGATGTGGATAAACTCAGGTCTCTCGCTTCTTCAGTAACACACTGGTGAAAGACTGATGTTGTTAATGAATTCCTGCACATCAAACATTAATCTTTAAACCAAAAAAAGCTAATCAACCAACCACAAATCACACGGTGTCACGTGGATGACAAATGAAGGAATTCAAACGATACAAATAAAACATTCTGACAAAGAGAAAAACATTTTCACAAAAGCATGACGTGCGTTGAGCAAAGTTTCCCATCCAACCAGCCCCACTAAATAATAAGCATAACTGTATAATTGCAGTGAATTAGCTGTCATACTGGTAGGACACAATTTGACTCCCTTCACAGATTACCTTGAGCCTGAGGCCTTTCACTGAATATTCTTCTCACAATATTCTACCTTTTCTTTTAAGAAAATATGGGCCATTCCTTGGCCTACGTGTTCTAATTAGTCTTTAAACATATATCCATCCATTGCTATCTTATACACCATGGACAATATGCACAATGTGCCAGTTAATCACGGGACTGACATATGGAGACAGACAACCATTCACACTTAGAGCAATTTAAAGTCACCAATTAAATTAACCTGCGTGTCTTTGGACTGTGGGAGGAAGCTGGAGCACCTGGAGGGAACCCACACAAACACGAGGAGAACTTGCAAACTCCACACAGAAAGGCCCTGGCCTTGCTGTGAGGCGACAGTGCTAACCACTGTGACACCATGCCACCCATTTTAAATACATAACGGTGTTTAAATCAACGCATCAATGAGGCCCCAATTTTACACTTAAAAGTCACTTTACTTGTCATGCTTTGTATTGTCATACTAAAGTCTTCAAGGCTTAGAGTCTACAAATGCATAGCAGAAAGCAAACAGAAAGCTTTTATGATTGCATTGTGGGAAATGTAGGAGCCAGTGTCTCTGGAGCTTGACCTACTTTAGAGTGAACGTCAGGATATCTCATCCTCCGCTACTTTGATTTCTATCGTTCTTTTTAAATCTGTCTCTCAGAAGTCTCCCAACTTTATGGAAGTGTAATATGAAATCACTGCAGTGGCTGATAAGTAGATCTAAGGATACGGTTGTCCGTCCACAATTTCCAGTGAGAATCTATCATATATCCATTTTTGATACATGGACTGTTCAGTCACAGCTGTTCTAGATTATAAGTCAGCCACGTAACTCAGCTGTTCACCTCTGTACCACCGTGTTGATTTATAAGACAAACACCTAATGCACTTTGTTCTTGTTGCGACAAGTGCAAAAGCTGTCTTTCTACTTTTCCCACCTCCCAAGTGCAGATTCTGATTAAACTTTGGTGTTTTGTTAATTCTTTGTCCCACCCCCTTTCATTTTTTGTGACAATAGCATGTAACACATTATGTATAACTGATAATGTATAAAATATGCCAAGTGAACACTTAATTTCCCCGTGTACTATTGTTTTTCCTAGTATACTTATAAATACAAACAAACAAAAATCCTGTATATTCTCTGAGACACCTTTACTAGTTACTGGATCTATAACCTATAACTTGGATCTATCACGCGTCAAGTTTAAGCAACCAGAATTTTGAACATATGATCCTCTTAGACTAACTATTCTGGACCTTGGTCAAGAGAATCCGAGGAGACGACTGCTGTTTTTCCCGCACACGGTGAAGCCTGATCATTACTAGATCCCAATCAATTTTCCTGTTTGAGGACAGTTGTTGAGGCAGCTGCAGTATTGCACAATTAGGCAGCTGTACAAACAAGCAATCCATCTGCGGCAGACTACGTAGAAGCAGGGGGAGGAAGAGGTGCGACTGAACAGCTGTGAAGAGAAGCGACTTCAAGTGAACCTGTCCTGACACACGGTCACCTTCAATCCAGTGCGCGATTGCGAATGTGATTTATCAGCGCAGAAGGCAGCCACAGGCCTCGTCACAGGCTGCAGCTGTAGCCTGATAGCATTCACCCATGCCTGATCCAAGCCACATTGTGACAAAGGTGAAACAGTTAAATAGGCAGCATGCTCATGTTGAATGTCATAGAGCTGCACATAGTCACGGTATGTGGCAAACTGATAGCCAACTGCTTTAGTGACATTAAAGTCATATGCTCTCACAGTGGGGTCAGCAAAGGGTTAATTACAGCAAGAAAATTGTCATTTCATACTCTGTCCCTTCAAATTACTCCTGACAGCACAACTGGATCAGCCAGGTCTTAAGTGTCCCATTTCAAAGGACACAACAGTATGTCGATATTTTCTTTTCCCAGGATGGCGAAGTCATGACCTTCATGAGTAATAATAAGCTAATGATATAACACTGATGTTTTTCTGCAATCTGCATTTACATCCCTGATGATACAGTACACAACTCACAACAACATTTTCAATGCAGGTGCTTCCTCCACCTGTGGATATGGAGAGCAAGTCTGCTCCTCTGCGTTAAAAACCTCTGAGTGCTGTGTGCAATTTTCACCACTAGATGGCAGCAGAATGCAGACGTGAACAGGTTGTTTTATATATATATATATATATATATATATATATTCACTGATGTTACTTAAACCTTCCTGGTGTCATTTGTTTGTTTTAATTTGTATCAGACAACAAATCAGAACATTATTTATTATTTTTCAGATTAATGCAGTACTCATGAAGTACACTATGTAACAAAGTGCTGTGCCAGAAAATGAGCTTAAAAGAAGTCAGGTGAAAGTTAACCTAAAAGTGAAAATTAATTTGGTCAGAGGTGCATACAGGAGTGAAAATATTTCAAAAAGTTAAGAGTACAGAAAATAAAAGTAGAATACAAGTCTAAAATCTAATTAACTAATGTTTTATATACTGTTCTACTCAAATTACTACAAATTTGATATTGTAAATCTTAAGATTCTTACTGTTCACTTCATCAACTGTGATCTTAACATGCTACATTTTGAGTTATATTATGTGTTATATATATTTAACACCTCCATGTTCATTGCACATTTCTGTCAGCCAGAGGTAGACAAAAAGGGGTGAATAAATGGATTTTACAGTGTTAAAAAAATAAAAGGTTTTGCAGTGTAAGTGAAAATATTACCCTCACAAAGCCACAAAGTAACCATTCATTTTATAGACAGAGTTCCACTAAATAAAGCAATAGTTCCAAAGACTTTGCCCTCAACTAAAACAAAAGCAATGAATAAATAAAGCAATTCTTGTTGTTTTTATCCTTACATTAAAGTGAATTTCCAGTAGTCTTGTTTGCATAATAATAGACCTGTATGATGCAATGTTGCTCCCGCTGACATCAACCTGGTTAATGTTTACAGACATAAAGGTGTCACAGTAACTGTGTTAAATGTGGTGCCATTTATCAGCCAGGTGAACAGATCCCAGGTCCCAGAATGGCCTTCTTTGTTCAGCTGAGTGATGTCTACGAGTGGAAGTGCATTTACTCCACCGCTGCGCTTGATGTACTTGTACTTTAGATACGTTTTTATATTTATTGCTACTTTACACTTCTCCTCCTCCACACTGCAAAGGGAATTTTTGTACTCAGTCAACTACAAGTATTTAATTATTTAACGACATTTAAGTTTTCTTTTTAAGATGAAAACTTTCAACCAAAATATATGATCAGCTTCTGAAATGCTTTGTTTCATAATGCTTTTGCAGGTTAACGGAGTATAAAGTAGTTATAAAACTCTACCTTGACAATACTGAAATGCTGCTGTACTTTACATATAGTATTCCAACATTACATATGATAAGTATGACAGGGGCCATTACTTGATGAGTAATTTTGATACTTTTTGAGTACATTTTGCTGAGAATACTCCTGTGCGTTTACTCCAGTAAAACTCTTGATTGCAAGACAGGACTTGTAATATAAGTATTTTTTTCTTGCAATGTTATTACTTTTACTTCATTAAAATATCTCAGTACATCTCACACCACTGGTGGTATGCATTAAAGGGTAAGGTTAACAAAATATAAACCAAAACAAATACACAATCACAAAAATGAGACACAGCTTTTTCTTTTTTTTAAATTACATTTAATAATGTTGCATAATACAAAACATCATTCCCCTGTTGAGCCATAACTTCCTCTGAATTCAGAGGAAATATCAGGGAAGACTTGAAGAAGTAAACATCTCATACCCAACTGTATATGCAGCGAATGGATCATACGACACGAATCTTCACAACAAAACACATTTCATTGTTTAGGCATTTTAGCTTTGCACACAAAAGCAGCCAAGCCCTGAGAATGACTAGTAGCATATTACTGGCCCAGATTTGCAATAGGAGAAAACAGCAGAGGCAAAAGGTATACAATATCTGATATGGACCGCTTACTTTTTAAGTAACTATATATATATAAAAATGTCGGGAAATCCAATAAAGAGTATGAAAAATATGAATAATATTTTAATAATAAATCAGTGTAAAAAATCAATATGGTTTAATGACCTACGTAACAACTTTTATACATTTCTTTAAATAAAAAAATACTTTGGAAAAAGATTTAAGGTTTCTGACTTTTCTTGAGGAGGTAGTCTCTCTCTCCTCCTGTGCCCTTGTTTGATGACTTTCGCATACCAAATTATACCTTGTCCTCAAAGTTATGACTTCTAGATGGATGAGCCACGAACGATTCAGCTTCACAATAGCCAGGCCAGAAATGCAGTTAATATTGAGATTACTGATTGAAGTAAAGTGACGCTCGTGTGTTGCTATTGAGCATATCAGAACAAAGCTGTTTGCAGAAGGCACTGTAATGCACAGCAATGTCAAATCAAAATAATTCATACATGTTCATTCAGGACGCAAAGACCCAATCCAGGAAAAAAAAAAAAAAGACTTTGGCGCCACCCGTCATGATTGGATTATACCATTATTGCTTTCTTTCATGCAGGTTGGGAGATTAAACTGTTAACAGATTAGACTGAGTATGTGACCCCCAAACACACAAATCAAACCAGTCTACTTTTTAACGTAGAAATCTGCCAAAAGTAGATCCTAAAGCTCCACCGTTCATTAATCTGTATGCACACACACAATATTCACTGACAATAAAGATTTGCTAATCAAAGTGGTATTAAGATTCTTAAAAGCTCAATAGAAACTGCCTATTTCTGGCAAGGCTAGTGGAAGTAGGACTGCAGGGTACCACGGCGGCGAACATCGGTTGTCCAGCAGTGGAAGCCGCCACCCAGGGAATTGGCATGACGAATGCTCACCTTTATGGTCTGGATACCTGCAACAAAAACACATCATCGTTACACGGCGCCGAGGCCTTATGTTCTGAAAGTAACCCCCTCAAATTTCTTCTTTCTAGATTAATTTAAAAACATCTGTTGAAATGAATCTCGAAGAAAAGGAAAATAAGGTAGAATAACTTGAATATATGACCTTACCGAGACTCTCAAACATTTTCTGAATGGTGCTTTCGTTGGCGTCAACCATAACGCGCTTCTCATCCAGCATCAGGACATTCATGGACAGCCATTTGGAGGACATCCACAGTGGGTGGTCTACGTAGAAAGGTCGAGAGATTATTTCTTTCCGGTAAAAAGCTCAAAATGTTTTGCTTGTGTAAGAGCAGATAAGTATTCATTTAAGTACCCACCATCAGGAATCAAAGGTGTCGGGGGTTTCACAATAGTCCAGCCAGCCTTCTTGAACATGTCAACCTGAGGACAAAGAGCAGCGGTGAGTATGGAGCGCGTCGATAAAGCATCCGTCCACAAGAGGGCAGCACAGAGCGCTGTGTGAAAAGAGAAGCGGCCTTTCCTGTCTCACGGTACCTGGTGACATGGACGGTCAGGGTTTGACAGCACCAGTCCTGGCCCGATGATGTTAAAAGTGGCATCGATGTGCATGGGGTTAGGGTCCTTGAATGAGATTATGTGGACCTTGTAGTCCGGAGCCAGATGGCGACGCATCCACTCAATTCCCATGTAATTTGTAACCTGAAAACAAAACAAAACAGCAGGCGAGGTTTTGAAAGAGTTACCCACGCTGCGTGTTCAGATGCGCGTGACTGACATGTACACAGACTGTCGGATAAGATAATGAGGAGTTTCACGAAAGGTCACCCTTTCACAAAGCAGACACGTCTTCCTACCTGACTCCTCTGGACAAACAGATCCCTCCCAGCTCGGATGAAATCGGCAGCATCAAAGCAGGGCTCGTGCTCTGTGGTCACGAACTTCCCCTGGGCGGCCAGCTTGTGTCTGTCCTCCACTGTGTGCATGGGGTAGCCCTGAATGACACCGCGCCATAATCAATTTACACTCTGGCAATCAAGCAGTAATATGTTCTCTCTCGCCACGTACAGCGCAATAAATAGCACGAGGTAAAGAGTTCAGAGGTGACACGAGGACCACGAGCAAGACGTTTGAATGCGGGTTTAACTTTGTGCTGAGGTCAGACACGTAAGCTGCTGATTATTTTCTGCACGGCCCACAGACAAGCAGGAAGTATCTCAAATCAATCTCACGAGATAACGCCTCACCTGGTCGTACAGCTCATTAGCCATGGTGGGTTTAGGAGCAGTGGTCCATTTAGCACCTTTTCTGAAGTACTCCTTGATCAAAGGTCTGTAGGCTCGGTACTCAAAGAAGCGAGCCCTCCAGGCCATAGGAGCCTCAATAATCTCATTCCCCACGACCATAAGGATGTCTCTGGGCATAGCAGCATACATGCCTACAACAGATTCAACCATACACAATTGGCTTACACGGAATTAGTTTATAAAACACGATGAGATGAACTAACACCGTTTTCATACGCAGAAGCAGTCGGATCATTTACTTAAGTGAGAGTAGCGTTACACTAGAAATACTCAATTACATTCCGGTCTGGCATGCTAACTTTCACTTGAGTATAATCAGCAAACTGTACTTAAAATGTCAAAGTACTTGTTAGGTATTTCATCTTAACACTGGGCCATTATTTTAGAAGGGTTAACAAGTAAGTAATTGCAATTTTAACAGGCACATAAAAGCTACTTTTACATCCTTAATCTATAAAAATGCATAATTTAATTTGTACTTTTGATATGAAACGAGTAGGTGTAAAAATAAATGTAGCACAGGAAGAAACTATGATATTTCCCTATGAGATGTGGTGGATTAGAAGTAGTCATAGTGTCGTTACCAGCTGCAGTAGGAGCTCAAAATGGCAATACTCAAGTAAAGTACAAGTATTTTGACTGTGTTTTTAGCCTACTGGCTTTGGCTTGTGAAATACTTCCTTACGCACGCAATTTTAGGCATGCGTTGATTATCTTTTTCTTTTCTTACCAGATGATGTGAAGTCTGGAGTTTTGTACTCCAGGGACCAGTCGATGGGCTCCGGCCTCCTCACGGTGACGCCTTCGTGGCGCAGTATATTGCACATTTCTTCAATCTCGGCTACGGCTTTTTTCAAGTGGTCCGCAGGGAAAGACTGGCCCCCATGCTTCTGGTAAAAGGGCCAGTGCTTCTCATAAGTGTTAGCCTGTGGATACACATGACAACATGGGGTTAATATCTTTGTCTAACAGCTCAGTTTAGCCGCCTTTTTCTAGACTTACGCATTAGTGGCAGGTATCATTACGCAGAAGTCATCTTAACTTCTACTTACTTTCACTTCCACAGTGAAGGGAGGCACTTGGGCGTTTTCAGCACGACCCACGATCACCTCCTCAAGGGGGTCCCATTCATTGTAGCTGCACACAGGACACTCCTGCGGGATGGGCTCAGTAACATGTTCCTCTTCAACGGCGCGCTGCGGCTGCGCAGCTGCAGCACTCGAGGTGCTCTGGAAGGCCCTCTGAGCCCATCCAGTCACCGCCCGGCCAAGCTGAGGAGGAGGAAAAAAACAACAACTGGCTTTCAGTTTTGTGCTGCGGCAGGATTTAGAAAAATGCTTTTATGTGCAATAAGCTATTGAAACTTAAAAGAAAAATGCAATGCAAACTAAATGTTTGTAGGTGCCATTCGCGCATTTGTGTTTATTTCCAATCTTATTTGCGCAGGAAAAGCAGAAATGAGATGAAATTAGCAGTGACAGGTAGAGTGAAGTCAAATGACTTGACTGGCGGCTCAGACACAAAGAGGCTGATTCAAATACAGTAAAACTGATAAAAGAAACGCGGTGACCTTAGTCTATCAATGAGAAATGCCTCCAGTTTGTTTGGTGTCAAAGTACACGTGTTATTAAGACGCTTTATCTCTGCTGGCTCAGGATCAGCTCAAGTGTCACTGAGTTTGGGAGCGCATCTGTGCCAAACAGCTGTTCGCTGTCAATCAGGGACCAAAGGAAAGAACAATCAAATCAATCCTTGGACTGAGGTCTGTTTGACATACTCGGTGGCTTTTTTTTTAGTCCAAATAGTCCATTAGTTTGGATTTGATTTCGAGACTTCAACTAAAACAACTAAAATCCACAATGAATCAACAAAATCAAGCAGCTCACATGTTGCCTTTAGTGAAGAAAACATGTTCTTTATTCACGTTGACTGACGTGCTTTTATTTTAAACAAACAAAGGAAAAAAAAAACTGTATGTATACTCTTTTCGAAATTTTTGGGGAAATTATAAAAAAACACATGAAAGACATGAAACTATCAGAATACCAACCATGGCTCCGATCAGATGGGCAGCCTCGGCCCCCCTGCTACCTCCTCTCAGACACCTGACCCGCAGCATTGTCCAACGTAATGGTGAGTGTGTCAGTGAAACCAAACGGCAGCGCAGGATCCACCACGCAGTTTGCGCATGAATGAAGACGCCTCAGCTTTATAGGAGTGGGTCTACGTGCCTCCGAGACCATTGGTCGCTTTCATGTCGTGGGGCAACGTGACTTGAGAAAAAGCATTTCTGAAACACAATCCCTTACGCCAGCAAATTCTTATCAACTGGGCTGCTTGCGCTTAAGGTTTCCAAGAAGAAGAACCGAAAATGTTTCAAAAAATGTTTTCATTTGTGCTCCGTCAGAACAACGATTTGGGAACTGTTATTTCATGCACAAAGAATAATTAAGGAGCAGCACAAACCCTTTAAAGACGTCAGTGCTGGGGCTACAAAACAAACTTCATCTATACTGGGATACATCTTGCTTGTTGTTATGAAAACACACAAATCGAGCCATTTTGTGATTTCATTTATTATTCTGAAATTCAAAACCAAGCTTGAGTCTACATATCTCAAATTAATGATCCTCCCTTGTTAATATTTCCTGTGCTGATGACAAAAAAACTGTCTGAAACCGCCCTGAATCCACAGTAACATGACAACTTTAACAGTAACGTCTTGCAGGGGGAACATTACCAAACACTCCGGACTTAACATAATCAAAAGGATAGATAACCTTGTGCTGCCTGTGTCACCACATGCTTCACTGGGGTGTTGCTCTCAAGAGTTTCACAACCCACGGACCTCCGTGACTGCTGACACGCTGCCTGGCTGATGGTCAGGGGTTCAAAGGATGCATTCAGTTCCCAATAGCATCATTAGCAAGTTCAATGTTCACAGACAGAATTTTGTTTTTGAGTTGACTAATATTTCATCGTTAAAGCTGCATTGATAAATACGTGGTGACTGGTGGGGTAGAACAATACGCAAAAAGAGCAGATAGACAAGCTCTTTTTTTAATTCATTATTTTTTTTGTGGCATCAGGGTTGTATAAGAGGATTTGACATAATCGGGGGGTCATACAGCGACATCTAGTGGCCACGATCGTCAGAGCAGCTTGATTAGAAACCAAATACCTGCCAGCACATGACCGCATGACTTGGTGAGAGAACAAAGCTGGATGTCGTAACGCACACACACACACACACACACACCACAGTCTAGCCGAGTCAACTGTTCGTGAACCAGTTCTGCTTTCTCTCCAACATGATGGAACTTGATGGAACCACAAACAAAGTGCCATCCATCATACCTTTCCTCACCTCCGAAACTCAACTGGGCTTTGTAATTTGGGGTAATCTGTGGCTTTATGGCAGGGAATCGTCTGGGAATAAGCAAATATTGTACATAACAATCATTTCCATGTATGGTGAAGAACAGTCCATCCATCCATCCATCAAACCTGGAACCCCTTTGCTGTGCTAACCACTGTACCAAATCCACAAATCTAAAATAATTTGCAGTAATCTCAAAACAAACAAACAAACAAAAAAATCGTTTGTGTTTTTGTTTTCCATTCCATTTAATTTGGAAACATGAAGACAGTCATTTTCAATTCAATAAAAAACATAATTAAAAAAATGCGGAGCCATTTTTGGTTTGTTAGATTCAGTAGAATAACTGAATATGCGCTGGATACGTGGACTAAACTCCCATGCTGCTCAGAGGAATAATAATTTCTTATTTCACTATTTGGCAAGTAAAGTGAAAATGTTTGTGAACGTCTGGTGTTTGCAGCTCCTCCCACCGCATCCAGCCCAGACAGTCAGTTTCTTTACATCCTTTAACCTCGCTGTTGTCTCTAAGTAAATAAAGGCCTCGGTTCCCATCAGTATTATGCAGTATTCAGTGTTTTATGTGACCTTCTCTGTGAACTAGCCTACCTTTTGAGAAAATGCTCCGCCCAAAATCTTTGCTTCCCATTTTCCAGCAGGGGCTGAACTTTTCTTTTCTTTCTTTCCTTTTTTTTTGCAGGACTTGAGGCTTTTAAACGACAAAACATGATGGGGATATACTTACTCTCAGTCATTTTTGCAGGTATCCTCATCATACCATTTGCACTCAAAACGTTTTCCCCTTTTCTCTGGATGGATGTTCTGTATTTCAGGGATCTACTACGGATTTTAGTCACGTTTGTTTCGAGGCGAAGAAGGAGACCTTTCTTCTTCGTTTTGGACCGTTTCTTGGAGCAGACCGCTGCCAATCCCGACAAGCTGTTCATTGTGTTTGAAAATGAGGGCTACTCGTACACTCATACGGACAAAAGGAGTAATAAAATAGCCAACGCGCTTCAGTCTCATCCCGGCTTCAAAGCTGGGGACACCGTCGCGCTTTTCATGGGGAATGAACCCGCATTCCTGTTTACCTGGCTGGCCTTGGCTAAATTAGGCTCTCCGGTGTCTCTCCTCAATCCAAACATCCGCAGCAAGTCTCTGCTGCACTGCTTCAACTGCTGCAAGGCCAAAGTGCTCATAGCTGCCTCAGGTGTGTGCGCCTCAGCTGCTTTTTCTTATGTTTTGTTTCTTTAGAAGAAGAAGAAGTTCACTGAAATCCTGAAAAGACAGTACAGTTGGTACTTCCTAATGATGTAAAGAGACTGGAGGAAACTGTCTTGAATGCAAACACAATCATCATTGTGGGGATGGAGGGGTGTGAAGCTTCTATGAAACTGATTGAGATTCCAGTTTATTTAGTTGGTTTCTGTGCTGAAAATGTATTCATGTGTTTCAGTGTGTGGTTCGACAGGGCTCAGAAGGCATTTCATCTCAAAATTAGAACAGATTTTAACCAAGTCAGGGATACAAACAGTATTTGTGTTGTCAAAATACTGCGGTGCACATTCTTACTGTCTCCTGAACTCCCATAATTCAGCCTCAATGCTAATGTGATTCTGGTTTCCAGACTTACAACTAGTGAAAGTGAAGCTTTCACCTTGCATTTTCTGTAAATCTGCATATTTCACTGACAATACTGGGCCGCTATCTAGGCAGGTGTTTATACTAATATACATCTAGCATGTAGTGGTTCTGATTGTGCTGTATGTCCCTTTCCAGAGCTAAAGGAAGCAGTGGAGGATGTGTTGCCTTCACTGACAGAGCAGGGCGTCACCGTCCTCATGATGACCACACACTGTAACACGCCTGGAATTGAGAGCTTCTCTGATAAAGTGGACGAGGCATCGGACTCCCCGCTCCCTCGATCCCTCAGGTCACACATCACTTTCAAAAGTCCTGCGGTTTACATTTACACCTCTGGAACCACAGGTATTGGAATGGCTGCGTTTTTCTGTTTTGGTTTTCAGATTCATGTGATAATATGTAACCCAGCACAACATTTTAGCCATACAGGCTCCCTTCAGCTTTCAAGGTTTGTGCTGCTTGTGTCCTGTTGTGTTTCAGGTCTCCCTAAGGCAGCTGTGGTCAATCAGAACCGCCTTTTAACAGCTCTGGCTGTTTTATCAGCCAACGGTGTCCTCGCTAGTGACGTCATATACCTCAACCTGCCTCTGTGCCACACAGCTGGATTTATTATAGGCTTTATTGGCTCCATCGAGACAGGTGAGACCAGTTAGACGTAGCTAAGACAGTCATAACCTCAAACCAAAGGTTTTGTGAGTGCTGTGTGAGATTCCTTGTGGACTGATGAATACTTCATTGTGTAAATAGTGGGTTGTTTTATACATTGCAGGTTTTGTTAAATAACTCAGTAATATACATGCCATATACTGTTGACCTGTAGTTCATCAAGAGCTGCACCAAAAGCTCTGCTCTGGTTCGCTATACATTCATCACTGCAGCGTGCTCTGACTTCACATTTTTAAGCAAGGTACAGGTGACACTATCTGAGGCAAGGGGTATTCAGTTGGCTGCCATCTGCAGGCTCACCACTAGATGCCACACGCTGCATCTTTGGGCTAAATGAACCATTAAAAAGCCTTTTTTTTTTTTTACCTGAAAAAGTTTTGGCGCTACTGTACATAATTTTAACTTTACAGATTTGATGGTTAACATGCAGTAATTAATCAGGCAGGCTCCAAATGAGCCCTGAGTATCATGCAACCCCTCACTGGCTTCCCACCTGCGATCACTGACAATATTATTTGCTCCTGGAGGTATCACTTGAACCTTAGATCTCTGCAGGTGCCCCCTGTAAAAGTGGCACCCTGTCACGAAACCTTCATAAGTTTTTCTCACGCAAATATGAGAAGAGTGTTGCCACATTGTGAACTGAAAAGTGATGCCCCTGATCCACCTCCTGCCTCAGCCCCAGCGAAACTTGATGAAAGAGCCTTGTGTCAATGTGAACCAGTAATCTGAACAGAGCCTGGTCAGCCCAAACCAGATTACCTCTACTTTCTAACTGCGTCTTTTTAAATAGGCTAAGGTTCACAGCACTGTTATATGTCTGGGTAAGCAGCTTGAGTTACACACATAAAGTGCTGCTGTGCAGCACATGCTGTTGAATGGCACTCAGTTTAATAGTGTTGGCATGAATTTTTGGAAGTAGTCTTACATTCAGTGCACTAATTCATCTTTAATTCTATCAAAAATATGAATCAAATGTTGCAAAACTGAAGTTCCTGCAATAATAGTGGTAGTAGTGTCTTAATATGAATGGGCATAAGCTGTATCTCTGCTTGTAAGACTCTGTATCTATAGTATTGACCAACACACACACACACACACACACACAAAATCAAACCGAATCAGAATCTGTTGCCTTCACATTTCCACGCTGTGTAGCCCATGATGAAATGTTCGTTTTTGCTGTTCAATTTTGAAGGGTCAACCATCATTTTGAAGCGGAAGTTTTCTGCCTCTCAGTTTTGGGATGACTGCAGGAAAAACAATGTGACTGTCATCCAGTACATAGGAGAGGTGATGCGTTACCTTTGTAGTACACCAAAGGTAAGAGGATTTTTACTGTGTTTATCAGTCATGCAGAGTATCACATCTTCCAGATTAATTTACCACATTTTGTTTTCCTTGTAGCGTGGAAAAGCCTCTGCAGCAGTGCTGATCCTTTGAATGAAGATGTCTTTTGTCAGACAGAATATAATGGCAATTTAATGAGACAACTAAAATGCCTGTACTTTAGTCATGTGTGGCTGTAATGGAGCTGTAATGATGTTATACGTAAACCCTTGACAAGCTCATGCAGGATCTTTGGCAGGACACCGTGCGCTTTATGCCTCCTCTGTCGACCATCTTAACCTCGAGGCATCTGCAGAGGCCGAGCACTGTGAACCGGCTGCAGCAAGCTGCCATTGAGTCACATCTAGTCAGAGATAAACTTTCCAAATCTGTATATTCCCGCAGCGCAGCACAGCTGGCTAACCAAAATAGAAATCGTTAAATCTGAACTATCAGGTTCCCTTCCTCTCCATCATAATCTGTAGGGGTTTGAAGAAACATGAAACATTATGAATACCTGTGAATATCATTTGCTTAAAAATGGACATTTTTTGAAGTACTAACTAGACCGATGGTGCACTTTTGAGTTCCCTTAAAGATGCGTCTGCTGTATTTAGGAGTGCCTACATGTATAGCCATTGAGAGTATCTTATTGCATCACATGAAGTGCAGTCTCAATTTACAGTGTGACCCTGTAGCAGCAAGAGGAGGTGGTTTGTCTGTATCTGGTCACCTCTAGGAATAGATGCTGGCCTTTACTTAGGAAGACCATATCGAGTAACTTGGCAGCAAAATCTCCTCGGACGAGTATGTTAATCTAGGGTCACATTTATCTTGGTGAATGGTATTTCTTCGACAGTATTTGTATGAATTTTAGAGAGATTAGCATTTTTAAGCCACACGGAAATGTTTTCACTTCTGTCAACTTGTCTCTAATGTCAGATCTTTACATGTAGACAGGAATTAGGCATATTTGTCCTAATTAAGAGCCTAATTAGATGACTCGTGTGTCATAAACATATGAGCTTATATACGTGTGTGTGTCTAAAAGTAGTGCATTCTCACACTTTATAGAAATCTTCTCAAAAAGCTGACTCTGGCTATTGGCACCATCACCACTATTTATTCTGCCTTTGAAGGTTTTTATAGTTAGTCAATTCAGATATTTGACTATTTGAATTAAATAATTATCACATTATTCATTTCTTGCCAAATGATTAATCTGATTATTTTCATTTTTATGTGAAAATGCAGAGAGAAAATGACAAGCACCATAAAGTAAGACTGGCCATTGGCAACGGTGTGAGAGCGGAGATATGGAGAGAGTTTCTCAGTCGCTTTGGGAACATTCAGGTTCGAGAGTTTTACGCCTCCACTGAGGGAAATGTGGGATTTGTCAACTACGCAGGAAAAATTGGAGCTATTGGACGAGTCAACTTTTTGCATAAGGTAAGAATGAGATCAGAAAACATTTTTGTTTCCTGTTGACGTTGTTTCTGTTGTCATTTATGGACAATTCATTAGTGTGCATAAAATGGAAATACTCAAACAAAGTACCTCAAATATGTGCTTAAGTACAGCACTTCAGTTAATGCTGGCCGATTGTCAGGTGAAGCCTTAAGAAGCTTTGAGGCTTGTTTGTGCCTTTGGGGCATCAAACCCAGCAAGCACAGTGACATCTGGTGGCCGTCCAAGAGGATTGCGTGTTATTAAAGATGCATACTGTTGTTCAGAAGTGCCGCTTTAAGTATAGATGTTATTGTGCTGCAAGGTACAAACTGCAAACCATGTGATGTTATTTGAGACTGATATTCAGTAAATATTAAATATTACTTTTATGTGGTATCAAAAGGAAATGTTCTCATAGTCATTATTTTTCTTTCAAATCTACATCCCCACATTTTTCAGTTATTCCCCTCTCCTCTCATAACACTATAGTGCCACACACATCAGCTTCACAGTAAAACTTTCAAAATCGTCAAACTGAACGTATCACTTTCCAAAGAACAAGTGATGTTTGAAGTTTCAGACGTCATCAGTCACATGATTTTCTTTGTTTGACAGTAGCTCTGGTACAATGTATTGAAACAGGGTGTCTCACGGGAGTGAAACGAGCTTCAGAGCTTCAGAGATCATCCGCACATCTCAATTAAACACGCTTCATTACAGTCCAGCACTAATAAATAATATGTGAATTCTATGTATTGGTTTTGGTTTTGGATTATGCTGCATGGTGTAAAGGTGTGTTGGGCACTTAATGCAATACTGGTGTCTTTACCTCCTCCTGTAGAAGCTGTTTCCCTACACTCTGATTCGATATGACACAGAGCGGGATGAACCAGTCCGAGATGCTAACGGCCTCTGCATGGAGGCAGCCAAAGGTGAAGAAGCTTGTGCAAACTGCATCACAGACTTTCAGTCTCGTATCATCGCACTTAACGTAGATTATTTAACACACAGTGGCTCTCAGTACTACATCTTAAGTGCAGGGACTATTTACCAACCAAGTCAGGACCTCCCTGTGGTGGAGCAAGGAGTCTATTGATAGACCACAGCAATAACAGACGTGTCTCTCGCTGCTTTGTTTTTAAGGTGAGACGGGACTGCTGGTGTCGAAGATCACAGACATTGCTCCTTTTGTTGGCTATGCGCACAATGAAGAACAAACAGAGAGGAAAAGACTCCGCAATGTTCTCAAGAACGGAGATCTTTACTTCAACAGCGGAGACCTAATGAGGATCGATAACGACAACTTCCTGTACTTTCAGGATCGTGTAGGGGACACATTCAGGTACACAAGTCCTGCGCATATTGATAATTGTTTATCATTTTGTGCTGCAATATATATATATGTTATAAAACTGAAATAAAAGAGACTTGAATGCATCACAACACATAAGAAGGACAGATATAAGGTGAGGAAGAGTGAGAAACGTCATGTTGGCTTCAGTTTCTGTAGAATCGATCTCTTCCCTCATTGATTTATGTGCAAGAGATTTAAAAGAGACTCGGCCTCTCTTAGAGTAAATTCTGACGAAGAAAAAGTTCTTTATTCTGTTTGAGTAAAAGATCAAATAAAACGGTTATATTTTCATGAATAGCCTGTTGCTATCTGACACACAGTGCATGATTATTATACAACACTCAGCTTTAAAAGAATGTTTTCTTCTTGCCCACAGCAATATTGGTTATGCAGAATACATATTTAAGACTTACTATTGACCACTGAGTGCAAATTTTAAGAAGTGCTGCAACACTATATTTCCCTGTATGTTCTACACCAAGCTCTTTTAGAAAAACTTTCTCAATTTCTCACAGTTACAGACCTGTGAAATAATTTGTTTTTGATTTTATTAAAAAAAAAAAAACAAAACAAAACAGGTGGAAAGGGGAGAACGTGGCAACAACCGAGGTGTCTGACATCCTGACGATCTGTGATTGTCTCAAAGAAGCCAACGTTTACGGAGTCAAAGTGCCAGGTGATGGTCATTTCCTCTGTACATTTCACCTCACGGTATGTTTATGTATAAGTATGTATAAGAATATCATGACTTCCAAATGGCAGAACAGTGAAGGGAGACATTGATTGATGTGGTCATGAATTAGTTAATGATGAAAAGTGCTTGATCTGTTTCAATTTCTTTCCGGCAATGTAGGGCATGAGGGGCGAGTAGGAATGGCTGCCGTCACTGTGCAGGAAGGTGCTCAGTTTGATGGAAGTAAAATATACAGTCATGTGGTTAATTACCTGCCCTCGTATGCCAGACCTCGCTTTATAAGGATACAGGTAAATTTATTTTCTCGCACACTTTACTGCATTGTTCTGTTCATTAAAAAAAGAAATAACAAAGACTGTGATCAGTGTTTATTCCCATCATGTTAGCATGTGATCAAAAGCACTTGATGATATTCTGATACAGTATCTGAGGGAGTAATTTGTGTTTTTCTTCTATTCAGAATGCAGTGGAGTTGACAGGGACTTTTAAGCAAATGAAGGTGAAGTTAGTGAAGGAGGGTTTTGAACCAGGACCTATCCAGGACCCTCTTTACATCCTTGATGATCACAGGAAGAGCTACATCCCGCTGACGGCTCAGGTCTACAACTGCCTCATGTCAGGAAACGTCAAACTATGAGTCGAACTTAGTGTTGACTAATTGCGCAGCCTGCATTGGAACTTTTAATAATGAATTTCCAGCTCTGTGAATGAATACATTTTTTAATACTTTTTATCAATGCCTTTGTTAAAGGACGTAGATGGGAATCAGAAATGTGGGATTCATTTTAAAGAATCATATCAAGCGCTGAAGTCGGCCTGAGGAGGAGGAAATCTGATAGATAGTAATAATATATTAAACAGCAAGTAATAATATAAATAGTATACTTTTTCCTAACATGATTACTGCTTTTCATTAAGAGGACAGCTGCTTTTATTTTATTCAGTCTAATGATGATGTCGCAAAGTGTTAACAGAATACTTTGCTTTTAGGAAAGATATGAGCAGCACGTAACTTATAAGAGTTGGAACACGGTCTAATGTAAAACTCTATAGTTATGTGCCAATATCTGTAAATATAAATGATTTCCCAGAGAATTAAAGTGATTCTTACTGTAAAAACCAGACCTGTGTTTCACATGCATCTCTGATTTTACTCACCACAACAAGACAAGTTTCAGGCACCACAGGTCACAAGGTGGAGACAAACTCACATGCAGCCAGAGTCCCCGTCCTCGGTGTAGCTGGGATGTGCTGTACAGCGTTACGAAATGCTGACAGACTTTGACTGCAGGGATTTGCTCCCATTGAGCCACTATAACATTGGTGTGTTCCTACACTGATGCGGTATTAGCTTGACTCTGCGTTCTTTCAGAGCAAACTGGAAAACCTTCTTTATCGATGATGGCTTTGTTATGTTCTGCTGATCTGTGTGCCAAACGATCTAAATTGGCAGCAACACCAAAAGTACACACAAATACGTGAACAGGGCTGTCGACACATTAACCTTCACTGTGTATGCTTTTCTGTTTATTATGCAATTACATGGACAGCATATCTGTTCACCCCCCTGCCGTGTGTAATCGTTTCAGATGTCTATGAGTTAATGTTCAAATGACCAGTACCAGACCGGATGTTTGTTGTTGTTTTTTTATTAAGTTTTGCAGGACTTAGCCTTGTAATGGAGCATTTTTACCTTGCTCAAGTGGTACTTTTACTTAAGGGATGTGAGACAGCAGATTTCTTTCAGGGCAACAAAGTCCCTGCTGTTAAAGCTTAAATGATACTTTCAAGATCAGTCATTTACACGCAAGTTCAAATGTCACCATTTTACTCTGTAAACATTGACAAAATGATCTCGGTAAGTCATGTTCAAACAAATGTTTCCACAAGCCAGTCATGACAGACAACAAGAACGCAGTGTTGTTCCATGGGCCCTGGCTGAAATGTGAAACCTTTGAATCCATCTTGGAATTCACAAAAAATGCATCTGATTTATTAACGCAGCAAAAGTCAGCAAACTTGTTTTTTACTCGTTTACTGTCTTCTCTGAACAGTCCCACAAAGGATTGCTGTTGGGCAGCAGGTCCGTTTGATCGACAAGCTGTCCATTTAGTCGAACAGTCGATGGCGAAACAATAAGAGCAAAACAGCACAGAAACAAAGAAGAAAAGTTTGAAAACGGTAGCCCCCCTCCCCCTCCAACGATCGCCCCACAGTTTTCCATCAGAACAAACGTGTTTGCGGTTAATCTGAGGGATTTGAACTCGCAGGTGGAAGATGATATACAGTTTTATTGTTCTTCAAACGCTGCTTGAATGGACACCAGTTGCGGGTTCTCCGTGGCTCTCTGAAAAAAAAAAAAATAATGCTCAAACAGCAAGATAGAGAGTTCAAACAAACACGTCGACATCTCACTGTGACCCCAGAAAATGGAATTCACACCGAATTCAGTTTGACAATAAAAGCATGTCTCGTTAGCGAAACACGAGTTGACTTTTATTATGAAGTGGTCACCGGAAACGCAATGTGTATGTTACTGAGAGTGTGATTCGATGATTTGTTATCGGTCAACGAGAACACGGGCACAAGAAGACATCGCTCCTCTCCGCTCTTATTTTTTTAGTGCCGCAAATCTGAAGTATTACAGGCAGTAGCAGAACAAGAAGGAGCTGCCATAGTGAGCTGTCAGCTGACACATCCAGTTTCTCAGCCGGGTAACACACTGCTTTCACTGAGCCCTGCAACAAACACGTCGTGTGCAATTAAAATCACAGCGTGGTTACTAACAGAGTGATGGACAAAGGCCGACAACTGCTGGACTAATGTATTAATATGGTTAATTTTGCTGCATCCGTAATTGTGGTATCCATAATATAAATCCCACTTGCTATTCCCACCAGTAACCACAGGTGGGCTGTAACTTCAATCCTCACTGTGTGCTTAATTAGCGTTTAAAAGCTATTATTATTATTATGATTATGATTATTAATATTAATATTAAATTTCATGTCAATCGTGTTTTGGCAACACCTCAATAAAGGGTCTTAAACTGGGGAAATATTGTAATATTACTGTTTTTAAAGGGGGCGGTGGAGGACAAAAATTTTGGGCGCATGCGTACTTCTAAAATGGTCTAAAACTGAAGCAAAAAGTACATAAATAGTTTATGCGTCCATGTATGTTTCACACATATAGTTATAGATGTGACGTATATAGGGTATTAAATGTAAATATTGCTATTTCTTCTTCTTTTCCTGTAGTTATTTGTGTTTGTTTATCTACATTTTCCATTTTCTGGTTTTAAAATCTGGTCCAATTGAATTTGTAGTTGAATAGCCTTGGTCTAGAACTGAGTTCTGCTTAGCACTGCAGGGGATACTTATGAAAAATGTGTTTCAGTGGGCGTACGATAGCCGTATGCATTGTAAGGTGAGATTCAAAACGGTGTGAGAAATAAATATTGTATCAAGCTTCGTATCCCCCCACCCCAATCTAGTCACTGGTTGGAGGTTTGAATTAATTATTTTTGGCAACATTTAGAGTAGAAATCCTGGTTTTGGCAGCATTCACTGCAGGGCAAGAGAGGTTCTGTTCTGATAACGCAAAGGTAAAACAGCATTGCCAGAGTGAGCAATAGTAGCATTTCACAGACTATTGGCAGCAGTTGGATAATCAGGTTTCACCAGGGACACTACAGGCTCTTTTGTTACACACCCGGTGAAAATAGTTCAAAGTTCAATAGGCGTACCTGAACAGGCCTGTTTTCAGCTGTTCTATACTGCTGAACCGCTCAGGACTCTTTTAGCAGCAGGACTGACACGATTATAATGTTTGCATATGTTCTGTATACCGCTCTTGCGGGTTTGGCAATTTTGCCATTGTTGCTTTATTTTAAAAACCCTTATTTTTTGAAAGATTTAAGTTACGCAATTACTGCAATTCAAATTGGCATGAAGCTGAATAAATTCAGCAAACAGAAACCGCTTTACAGTATATTGGATTGTTTTCTGGACAAGGCGGCAAGGCAGCCACATAAACCGTTTTTACTGTTCGAGGAAAGCTCCTACACTTACAGCCAAGCTGACAAGGAAAGCAACAGAGTTGCCAGGGCTTTGTCCATGCATGCTCACCTGAAGGAGGGCGATACGGTGGCCCTATTCCTGGGCAATGAGCCACAGTTTGTATGGATGTGGCTTGCACTGGCCAAGTTGGGATGCGTAGCTTCTCTGCTGAACTACAACATAAGATCCAAGTCTTTGCTGCACTGCTTCTCCTGCTGTGAAGCCAAAGTCCTGGTTGCTGGTGCTGGTAAGCTGGGAAACTAAGACTGAGATAGACTGTCATGCTGTATGTGATTATGAAATTCATTTATTTGTTTGTCTAGTGTTGTATAAAGGAATATAAGGTGTCAATGGTTTTCCTCCCTCTCTAAATAATTATTGTCTCCAAAACCTGCATGTAAACTAAAGACATCAGTTCATGAACGTTTGTTCAAATTACAGGAATTAAACTGACCTCTTCATTAATAAATGATAAATAATGTTAAATGTGTACCACCCTGAGACTATGTTCTTTGCATGGTGTTGGGTGTTTCTTTTGACTTAGCATGAAGAAACAAATCCGCTACATTCTGAAAAAGTGACTCATACAAGGCAATTTAGGTGAAAGGGCTGAAGCAAGGCGTCTGGACTTGTGAAGATTAAATGTGATACGATAGTTAATTTTCACAAGTCCAGATTGAATGACCTGGATGACTGAGAATCTTCACAGACATGAGGCAATTTAGGGTTGAAAAATCAACTCTTTTCATGCTCTCTGACCTGGCAAATACATGTGGCTTTTCTGCTCCTGGTTTATTTGAGGACTTCTCTAAGACACAACAGTGCTCAGCAATGCTGGGGTTATTGAACTTTTGAACTTTTTTACAAATATTACATTTCATTTTTGCCAATAGATCCTCAGAAATCCTACAGACTGGGTCCTTGAACTACGTTTTCAAAAGAAATGAGCAAATTACGTAAACAATGGCAACAATTACAAACCATTTAATGGTGACATTGTTTCCAAATTATCTCAAGCACATTTCTGTCCTGCTGTTATTTAGTTTCAGTTGTAGAACAATGCTGAATTTGATCTTCATTGGCTTTATTCCCATGATTGTCTACACCTGGGTGAAACACTGTTCTCCCATTTTTATTGTCCCTGCTTTGACGTCCCTGAAGCCTCCAATAGCTCTCGTTTGCATGTCTCTCTCAGACTTGCGAGGGGCTGTGGAGGAGGTGTTGCCCACGCTGATTCAGCAGGGCGTCCGTGTCTTCATCCTCAGTGAAGACTGTGATGTGGAGGGCATTGAAAGCCTCTCTGATAAGATTCAGCAGGCCTCAGACCAGCCTCTGTCACCTCAGCTGAGGGCCAACGTCACCATTAAGAGTCCTGCACTGTACATCTACACCTCAGGAACCACAGGTAACGTGACCTTGACCTCTTTGTTTATGTTTTTAGTGTGCAGGCCTTGTGTGACGGACAATAAAGAATAAAATGATGTTATCTTTAGGACTTCCTAAGGCAGCTGTAATTAACCATGAGAGGCTGTGGATGGCCTCTTTTCTTCAGTCTGTTGCTGGCACCCGCTCAGACGATATCATCTACGTATACCTGCCTCTTTACCACAGTGCTGGCTTTCTGATGGGGCTTTGTGGAGCCATAGAGAAAGGTAATTTATGGTATCATAAAACTACAAACCATGATTTCCAGGCTGCATTTTGAGTTCACTCAAGGTCATGCAGGTATACAACCTCAAATAACAGAGAGTTTGGCCCTGGTCACCACTATTTGTATTTCAAAGTCCTCAGGGTCATACATAGTTTACGACAGTGACTGAACTTTTAATATTGAGATAGTATTGTTGAGCCTACTGTTGTGAGTACTGTTGTGTCTCTTCGTTTCTAGGTATCACTGTCGTTTTAAGACGTAAATTCTCTGCTTCCCACTTCTGGAATGACTGTAGAAAGTACAATGTGACTGTCATTCAGTACATAGGAGAAATTATGCGCTACCTCTGCAACACACCGCAGGTAAAGCCCAGGATAAAATCACAAATGGCTGCTTATATTGTTTAAACATTATTACTGACGACATTGATACATTTATATAAAACTTAAATAGTTTTTCGTGACATTTGCATGATCAGCTAACAGCACTCAGAAGACACTGATAAACCTAGTGTTCCCTTCTCTCCAGAGAGACAATGAGAAAGATCATAAAGTCCGACTGGCTGTGGGGAACGGGATTAGACCTGACGCCTGGGCTGATTTCCTGAAGCGATTTGGAGACATTCAAATCTGTGAATGCTATGGAGCAACAGAAGGAAATGTTGGCTTTGTCAACTATGTTGGCAAAGTTGGAGCTATTGGCAAGGAGCATTTTCTCCATAAGGTAAGATGTTAGGGTTCGCCCCTCATGCGTATTGAAAGTTTCAGTCAGGATAAACTTTTACAGGTGCTAATTGAATCATTACAATATAAAGAATATACAGGCAGATGTAGTTTGAGTCTAAATGACCAGATCTTACTTAATTCTTTTCTATATGCTTAATTTTTTTAACTGTTTTTCAGATGGGATGCCCGTATGCCCTCATAAGATATGACACAGAGAAAGAGGAGCCAGTCAGAGACTCCAGAGGATTTTGTATTGAAGTGCCCAGAGGTGAGCCAGGCTCCACCAAAAACATGGCTCTCTATTTATTTTATTTTTATTTTATGTTTTGCTTTTACTAATATGCGCCACATGCTTGCTGCTCTCATCTGCAGGAGAGACGGGGTTGCTGGTGGCAAAGATCGGAACAAGAACACCATTCAGTGGCTACGCCAAGAACAAGCAGCAAACGGATAAGAAGAAGCTGACTGACGTGTTTGTGAAGGGAGACGTCTACTTTAACAGTGGTGACCTCCTAAAGATAGACAATGAGGGATTTGTCTACTTTCAGGACCGCATTGGAGACACTTTCAGGTCAGTGGATAAAACACTTCGACCAAATAAATGTGCAAATAATAGAGACAATACACCTGCACATCACAACACCTGCAAAGCCAGACTGTTTCCAATTTCAAAATCACCGGAAACTGACTTTGATGAGGACAACTCTTAACATTTCACTAAATTCAAAACCATTTAAAGCCTTGGATGCAGACACCCTGTTTGTTCTTGTTTTCCATATTTGATACCCTGTAGTTGCTGTTTAATTATCATTATTATTACTATTATTCAGCATTTTCTCCAAATGAAAATGATTGTATCTGACTTATAACAAACTCTTCACAGTGCTAGCTGAAAACATGGCAGCTAAGCTACGCATGTACTGTCTTTGTGTTGTTATAAAACACAGGTGGAAAGGAGAAAACGTGGCGACCACAGAGGTGGCCGATCATTTGCTCATGGTTGACTGCATCGAGGAGGCTAATGTCTATGGTGTGAAGGTACCAGGTAATAATAACATGCATTAATTATTAGCAGTGATTTAAGATGTATCATCTATGTTAGGCAGTGTTTTAAAGAATGTTCTTGTGCTGGGGAAAATGAGTATGTCTAGCATATGAAACTGGAGAAAAAGTCTGAACCTGTCAGCACTTTATGTTTGGGGTTTTTAAAAGACTTACAAGACCAGATCTTGGACTTATTTAATATGTTAACGTGCCCAATAATCTTTAATCAGTGTAATCATCACCCAAGTAATCCTGCAAATGACAGCAGAAGTCAAAAATATTACAGCTGAGAAGAATTTGAACTAGGGCAGCATGCATTTGAAATAAGTGTTCATATACTTAATATGAATTGCAGAAAGAGCTGCTTATATTTCCCCTTCTGAGATGAGCTCTCTTTTTACTTTGGCCTTTGCTGATTAGGACACGAGGGAAGAATTGGAATGGCAGCGCTCAAGCTGAAAGAAAACATGGACTTTGACGACAAAGCCACATATCAGCATGTCAAAAACCACCTCCCCAGCTATGCGAGGCCACGCTTCATTCGCATACAGGTGAACACATTACTGCAGATTTTACCTACAAGATTAAAAACAAAACGTCTTGCATTTCATTTTTTTTTAAATGAAAATGTCTTGCAAACATAACCATTTCTTTTTCTCTGGCAGAGTGCACTGGTAGTTACTGGGACGTTTAAACAAATGAAGATGAAGCTGGCAGAGGAGGGATTCAACCCTGCTGTCATCAGCGACCCTTTGTTCTACCTGGAGGACAACAAGGGCTACGTACCCATGACTCAGGAGATATTCAACTCCATCGCAGAGGGAAGAGTCAGGCTCTGAACGAGTTCACTGTTTATCATTGGATTGTCAACCTCAAGTAGTACATTTGATTTTTTTTTTTTTTGTCATTTTTTAGATGACACAAAAGGGCCAAATAATGATGAATAACCTGCACATTACATGAGCTATTTAATCTTCTGTGGGGAATATTGTATACTGAAATATATTAGGGGGATGTAATTTTGTTTTACATGCTTTTTTTAGTTGTAAAGATTTGTTTTATTGAAAGATGCTGAAGTTATAATGCAATTGCAGTACTTAAAATGTAGAAACATTTCTGTTTATGCATGAGGAGATAGAGTTAAAAGGCAGGAAGAGCAAAGATACACAAATGTATACAGGTACACACAAATATACTTGTACAATAAAGCAACGATAATAATAATAATAATAATAAAGAAAACAAAGTAAACACACTCACATTTATGTATACACGTACTCAGAATTATATATAAAAAGGTCTGAAATGCTCTTTAATAAAAAAATTTTTAAAAACATGGTTTCAAATGAGCAAATTTTAAAATCAGTATCCAACACAGTCGAGGGATAAAGTACCGTGTGGTGCTTTCGGGATCATTGCAGGAGCTTAGGTGCAGTGGCAGTTTCCAGTGGAGTCGGAGAAGGAGCTGCGTTGGCTACCGGAGAAGAGGACATACAGTTCGTTCTTCTGCAGGTGGAGGTTAAGTGTTTTTGAGCTGTTTGTGAAACCTTGACGGGGCAGCACACCTGCTGCCGGCTGCACTGCACCAACTGGTTGCAGAAACTCGGCACGCTATAGAACTTTGTCAGCTTTTTCAGCACCTGTTTACCCAGAAGATTTGAAGGCATCTCTGTAATCCCAGTCACAGGGTTGGGTTCTGCCGTTGAGGGAAAAGGGAGGACACCTGCTGCATCTTTAAGACTTGGATTTGGTTCACAGTCACATCCAGACAGTGTCCCGATGTAAGTGTGAGGCAGAGGCTCGCTGTTGCAGCTAAGAGAGCGCATCGGTCTCCTAGTTTGATTCCAAGCCTTGTCAATCCACAGCTCCACTTCAGCCTTGTCCACCCCGGAGGCTGCCTCCCCTCTCTCCTCAGATCCAGTGTCTGACATGGTGTCTTGGGTTCCTTCGGCTCGCATCATCTCATCTTTCCTTGATCTTGGCTGGTCTGCATTATTCAGAGCTTGTGTCTCAGCCAGAAGAGCAGAAGCCGTTTTGGAGATGAAGCTCCAGTCCTTGAGGATGTCATCTGCGGTAGTGAACTGTGAGGTCACCGTGAATCGGATGATGCGTTTGTTGTGAATTTCTGCAGGGATGAGATATATGACGCCCGACCGGGTCAGTCTCCTCAACAGCTCCTGGGTCAAAGCATTTCCTCCCTAGAATAAGAAAATGACATGAAATATTGAGAAATGTTTCAGGTATATTCAACAACATCAGTTTCAGGTTTCAGCATTTTATAATAATCTCCGATACTGATCTTAACCTGTGTGAAACAGAGGTGGGCCAAGCTCTTGATCTGATCTTTTAGCTCTCCCTATTACGTATAAGGTTGGAGAAACCAGAATGAGCAGCAGAAGGGATGAAGATGCTTCTACTCTAACAGTGGTGATCTTCTACACATAAAATTTACTTATTTATTCTACTTCAAGACCGCGTTAGCGACGTTTTCAAATCGGACAAGCTGATGGAAACTAAAAACCCACATCTGAAAACCGTGTAACTGTTGGTTAGATAACAATGTCAAAGGTAGAATAAAGATAAAAAAAGAATAAAACTAGTTCACCTTATTTAGTAATTCAACTAACTCACCTTTGAACAAGGTGTGACTGGGAACTTTGCATTCATCTCAACAATGATTAGCCAGTGAAAACATATTGCTTAGTGAGGTCAATCCAGGTTTGTGTTACACACCTTCAGACAGAAGACCACCAGGCCAAGGTGCCTCTCAACGGGAACTTCAAAATTTGGGTCACCTCTTATGTGAGACTCCAGGAGCTTTGCCATCTCAATCCCCTAAAACAAAGTCATGAAAAATGGATGGATCATGTGTATTCTGAAAGTTAAAAACAAGTTCACTTGCACAAAGACAACTGAATGCCCCTCACATGTCTGATATGAGCCTGGAGGTTTTTCAGTCCAAAGGAGCGCATAACAAACCAGAGTTTGAGAGAACGGAAACGTCGGCTGAGGGGAATCTGCCAGTGCTTAAGAACAGAATAAAATATTGTCATCGCATAAAATGATTACCAGTACACCTGAATCCTCAATTTGGTGTAGGCGTGAGTGTCATACCATATAGTCTGTGGCTGCCTGTGAGTTTTCATGTCTGAGGTAAACAGGATCAACCGTGAAGGTCTGTTGGAGCATATATTTATCCTTTACCCTGAGAAAACAAAGTTAAACCATAAACTTGCTGTTTTTTAATGTCTCACCTACTTTCATGCATATTTACTCCTGCAGAGGTCAAATAAGGCTTCAGTCTTCCAACTCACCAGAAGGCTGTGCAGTCAAAATGGACCATCATCCACTTGGCAGGGTTGAAGACGAAGGAGTGTGCGAATTCAATGCCCTTCAGGGACCAGCGGAGCTCAGGACAGACGTAGGCTGCGCCTGCGTATGCAGCGTCAACGTGAAGCCACACTCCCTCTTCAGCGCCTGTATGGTAGATTTCAATTTCAACGGGACGATGCAATTTAGTGGCTTTACGGTCAACGTCAAAACAAGACCGTACTGGGATAAAGTTGAATACGTACAGACTGGTCCCAGTTCAGATAGCTTGTCAAAGGCACACACTCCTGTAGATCCCAACGTTGCACACAACTAGACAAGAGACAAACACAACCGCAGACAAACATTTTCTGTTGTTTATTTTAATTACATATCAATTTTTTTTAAATCATGTCTTAACACTATAAACTGTGCATACATTTTTATAACCCCCTTGACCATTTTCCATACTGTATCTGTTGGACCTTAGAGGCAGAATTATTTCATTTGAACATACCACGGAAGTGAACATTTAATTAATCGCAGCCGTGAAAGATTACTCAAGTAAAAGTTCCAATGCATTAATGTAACAGCACTCCATTCCAACTGTAAGTCCTATTCATTCTAAATGTGCCCAAAGTTAGCGACATTTTGCAGAGAAGAAGTGTTTACCCCAATTACCCACTTCTGTGTCAATTACCCACCATGAAAGGGACCAGTCCCCTTGCCCTGTCCTCTTGTATGGCTTGTTTCAAAGTGTCCTCTCTCAGGGATAACTGCTCATCTGTAGGTAGAAACCTGATCTTGACCAGAGAGATCAGACCTGCCTTCTCAACTGAGGAATGAGCCTAAAAAGGCAGTAGCAAATGAAATCAATTTCTCAGTTTATTTCATCTTATTGATAGGAGATTATTGTAAAAGAAGTTGTAAAAAAACCCAAAAAAGACCTGATCTGAAGCGTAGGCCACCAGTCTTGAATTTAGGACCGAGTCGTCCACATCTTGGTCGAGTTCAGCCCGCAGCTGCATTATTTTGTCTTTCCTGGCTGCCAGCAGAGCAACCAGCGTGCTCTCGCTGACGGTGCTCTAACGGGACAAAAGAAAGATAATAAGCTCCCGGATAGTTCAGAGGCTACATTTCCAGAGGTTTATGAAACAGATCAAGGTGTCACACACCTGCAGCATGCCTCCACCTCTGCTGTCAGGATGGTGATGCAGAAAGAAGGTGGGGAGCCCCAGTGCTTTACACAACCAGTCCAACACATGAATTTCCAGTTCTGTACAAGCTGGACTGGAGGCCTGTTCACAACCAGCATGGACAACATTATTTATTCAGATGGTATGAGTTCATTGTTGTGATGTTTCTTCTGTTTTTATCAAGTTCAGTGGAGAAAGAAGTCTAGGTCATGCCCTTACCCAGGTGAATCCGACACAGTTTATGGCATCAGCCAGCATGTCCCCGAGCATGGAGGGCCAAGAAGTCAGGCAGGGGTAGTAGGCATGCATGTGAGGGCTCTGCCAGTGAACCACCTGCAGGGAAAAGACGAGAAAATGTTTGCTTCATTGCCTGAGTTTTAAGTTATTGATACGATGAATGACAGCAGGTACTTACACCTGGCATGATGACTCTCTCAATGTCGTTGAAGATACTCTCCCAGTCCTCTGGCTCTGTAGGCGCAGTGTCAGGGAGAAGCTCCTTCATGTAACCTGGCTTCACATCTGGAATCACCCTCCTCTCCCTGATGGAGCCCAGGTACTGTGTGATGTAGTCCACCAGCTCCTTGCCTGATGAGAAACAGACACTGCAACATCTGGACACACACAAAACGAGTCACTATAGCAAGATGGAACCTCTGATTACCTCTGCGATTGTACTCTTCAGCCTGCATTTTTTTTTTTTTTTTTGAGATCAAAGCGCTTTGAGTTAATTCGCTGTGTGTAACAGGTGGCTTCAGTGATGCTTTGTGTATTCAGCGGGCAGAGATCACAGAACTATATAGGCCCCCTTGTGAAGAACACACCCCAAAATGGTGACGCATTTGATCCACCAAACAAATGACCTTCAGATGTTCTTCTTTCCATCACTGGAATTGCTGGTCACATCACCCATTGACTAGTAGTAAATATTTACCATCCTCTGGTGGTAATGATTTATTTGTTCACATTTCACATCTCAGTGACCCAGCATCCCTACATGATGCTGTATTTCGCATAAGAGGACTATATGTCCTTCTATGTGCCCTTCTCAGCACGCAGCCAAACCATATGATGATACAGTTAACACTGTCTGCTATTTCCTTGCCTAAATGCATTACAGCAGATGACTGCAAGAACAAAACAATATTTGTTTTAGATGATGACTCTTCACAAGCACAAAAGTTAAAAAAAAAAAATAAACAATGGATGAACACAGTAAATGGTAATAGGATGATGAGGGCAAACCCATCTATGTCACAGCTTATCGCTGCCTTTTAAGCTCTGACAAAAGCTGGAGCAGCACCTGGACTATTCACACACACACTATTTGCTGGCCTTTGTGCCTGACATGTGCTCTCTCTCCTCTGGTTCTCTGTGGGAGCCAGTGGTTGAACGTAAGTCTGACCGTAATTCAAACACGCCCAGCATGCACACATTAATGTTGTACCAGAGAGACGATGATGAGAAGCAATCAATTCATTCCTCAATGAAACTAATAAAGCACCAGAGGAAGTTTATCTAAGCTATGTGAACACATTACACACGTTTAGCAGCTATGATCCACCTTTTATACGATACTCCGTTAATGAAGTTGACTCTGTACAGTATATTTGTTCAGGGTAAAGTTTAGCCTCACCCAGTATGGTTTTTATTGTTCTGTCAAAACACCTGTGAGAATTTGTGCATGTTCGCTTCAGGTTTTTCCACCAGAAAAATTTGATGTCACTTTATAAGTTTGATTTTTAGCCCTCCCAGTGTAGGTGCATATTTTCGTACTGTATTTCACAGCAGTGTGTTTCTTTTTTGGTAACTCATTACAAACATTCGACATAAATAATTCACTACATCTACTTTCTAAATGTAAAGTCCAAACTGTTACATGGGTTAAGATCAGGTTTGTTATTGGTCACATTGACCCAAAAAAATAAATACAAAGCAAAACAAAACATGGTTTCAAAGTTTATTCTTGCAAGCACAAGTTCTTTGAATCAGAGCAATAACTGAAACACAGACTTTTGATCCCACTGAAGGCAGGAAGCTCAATAGCAGGCAATGACAAGAGTAATGGTAGCCTGAGTGTGTGTGTGTGTGTGTGTGTGTGTGTGGGGGGGGTATAATACATAAAAATAAGTGTTATCTGATATAAAGCAAAGCACAGTGTGACTATTGTGCTCCTTGTGTGTCTTTACATCCAGGAGTTGGAGCCTGATGAAAGCAGGTTTAATCATAATTGTGCAATTGAAGCTCTGCCTTGTGACATCAAAGTCAAAGTGCTTCCTGATGGACTCTATTCTGTTGCTTTTATTCAAATAACTTTAAAATATTGACATGATCAGTCCATGACAAAGAAAACCTTGGGCTCGACAACTCAAACCAAAAGTCATTCTTGCTGCCTTTTCTAATGTGGATAGAAGAGGCAGCAAGATGACTTCAGTGATGTGTTGATAAATTAGCTTACAGATGTGTGCAGGTAGGCAGGTATGCAGGTAGGTACATGTCCAGATGAACACAAAGCACAAAGCCATAAAACGACAAAACAGCTAAGGTGATCTGACAGAGTATGAGGGGGGAATGGGCCTGTTAAGCGTGAGCAGGTGTGTGAATGGATTAGTCAGGTGATACAGAAAGGAAAGAGAGTCCGAAGGCATCTCATTGATGGATGAAAAATGGCGAAAAAAGGGCCAAATGGGACTGGGAAAATGTCTGAGAAGAAGAGGGACACCCCTTTTCCACAAACAAGCAACAGGTTCCTTTCCATTTCTGACACTTAGGATTAAACCATTCTGAGCATAGCAGGTTTTAAGTAATCTTAAATTCAAACCCTGACGAGATCAGTGGGTGTGTCTTATTCTGAGAAGTAGGACAAGTCCATTTGTCTTCCACATAATGGTCTTCAGCATCCTCTTATCACTAACAGGTGAAACAAGTATCTGTAACAACAGCAGTAGCTCAAGTAATCAATGCAGTCTGCCTTCTTATAGTTGCACTGTGCAATGTGCAAAATCCTCCACTGATGATGCATCCCTGACGACAACGATTCTACTCAAAACTGGTGGAAACACTTGCTGGTTTGCTAGATAGCAAATAGGAGGTGCAGGTCTCTCCTCTGCAGTCAGTGAAGCTTTTCCAGTGGCTGAAATCTGAACTAACAGTCTGATTCTGATAGTTAGACAGTGACCTGTCCATCTGCTGCCACTGACACGTCCAAGAATAAGACCTTTAATCTGCAACTGCTCCAGTGGCACTTCTACATATATGCAAATATGTTCTGGGAAGTACAAAGCCTTGCAAAAGGCAAACGCAAAGCAAGACTCCTTCTTCTGGATAATGTTTAAACCCAGTATATGGTTGTATGTACAATCAAACAGTAATAGAGAGTGAAACATTAATGATTGCCTACACGGATTTATTTCAATGACACGCAATTAAACATTTTTTTAAGTGTCATTTGGATTTTCAGAGCATGTCGTTCCTCAAACATGATTGTTGGTTATACTGTAGGCAAATGTTCACTGTTTAGTAAAGAGAAGTTGGGACCGGACTAAGAAACTGGTCAGTGGAAGCAGAAACTGTGCTCCAGAAGGTGGCAGTACTGCCACATTAAGAATGCCAGCTACCGCAAAACCTGGTAGAAGAAGAAGGGTGGGCGGAAGAAGGAATCAAGAATCAGCTGTCAAAAAAGTAGCTAAGGTGTAAGCAGCCGATCAGAAACAGGTAATTTTTCCACTAACGCTACTTTATCAAATAGTCGGCTACTATATATGTTCTGGTATTATTACTGGAGGATATCTCTTTAGGGCTGAACGCCGTTATAGCCGTGACTGTCTTTGCTGTGTTAATTAGCCAACAGTAGCTAAACCAACGCTTAACATAACTGCGTGAGTTAAGAGCGTAGCTTGCTAACTAAGGTAGCTATGTTGCTAGCTCGGAAGGTAAGAAGGCTAAGTTAACATTTGACCAGCTAAATTGTGTTTATATGACACTAGAGGTTGGTTTACGTTCTGCGTTGGATAAAATGTCCGTTACCTGGTTATCAGGCATCAAGTCAAGGCAGATGATAGCGGAAAACGTTCGCCAGTAAACTATTCCATGTTGTTGTCGTCACTGTTGACATATCCTGCGCCAGCTAACTACAGCCACAAGCTAATCAATGTTGGCTAATGCGCTAACGGTGGGCAACAGTCTATGATAGTTGGATTTAACTTATCGTCAGCATGTTATATACTCAGCTTAACATAGCGTATTCTAATTCTGGTCAATTTAAATGTTGCTAGACAGTTAACGGCAAGTTAAAACTCAATTCGTTAACTGTCATCTATCCTGAGGTGTTCCTGATAATAGAGGAAGCTAACAGTAACTTATGCTAAGTGTTAGCTAACGCTAGCCAGTAATGGCTACGATGTTGAGTAGGGGTTGATGTTTTTTTGCTGTCACATTGTTCCAGAGATGTTCAGAGCTGGTGTACAGCACTGACCGGTTGTCTGCCTGTGAGCTCTGACTGAACACACCTGCAAAGATGCCAGCAGTATCCACTGGGGTCAAGGAGCTTTATCTGTCCACATCTCTGGGTGACCTCAATAAAAAGGCTGAAATTAAACCAGACAAGACAAGCACCAGGAGGTAACGTCGGGTTTGCTACCGTCAACCCAGTGCAGCATACAGTAATAAAAACAAAGTGTGTCACCAATGATATAAGTAATTAAACGACCTGGAGAACAAACTCATAACACAGATGACTTGTGGATTCGTCCCTAGTTTTTTAGAGTAACTTAATAATGGAAATGTGATGGGGATAACACACAGCAAAGGTCGCTGGTCAGATTTGAACAAAGGACATTGGAATCACATTGTGATTGAAGTATTTATTTGCTGTGTTGCAGCTATGTTCAGAGTGCCTGCAAAATCTTCAAGGCGGCAGAGGAGTGTCGCCTGGACAGAGATGAGGAGAAATCTTACGTGCTGTACATGAAGTATTTAACAGTATATGACATCATCAAGAAAAGACCAGACTTCAAGCAGCAACCGGTAGAGTTAATAACTGTGAAACTGTAACTTCTTTCTGTTTTTTGTTTTTTTTATTATTATCAAACTAAACTGTTAGTGTTTCTTATGCAAGGACATGGGAAAATGTGTCACTAACTGAAGTAAGCTATTTCTAAGTAACCTTTTTCAATTCCAATGTCCAAAGGAGTATTACATGACCATGCTTGGGCCAAACAGCTTTAAGAAAGCCATTGAAGAAGCCGAGAAGCTTTCTGAAAGCCTTAAACTCAGGTTTGAGTCTTTGATTGTCTTAGGTTGTTCACATCTTATTGTGTAATGCATAACACATAAGAGAGGACATCAGGAAACCAATTGCATAATCCCATTTTTGTCCTATTTCACTTGGCTATAATTTGTTTTAAACAGGTATGAGGAAGTTGAGGTTCGAAAAAAACTTGAGGAGAAGGAGAGACAAGAGGAGAAGAAAAGGAGGGAGGAAATAACAGAGAAAGGTAGTGGTCAAGGCTCTCCAAAAGCATCATCAGCAAACAAGAAGGACAGCAAAAAGGTAGTGATATCAGATTATAAATGTACTGTCATGCTATCTGCATTTTAAATCTTTTTCACTTGAGGAAGACACTTAATTCCACTTGGAATTACTTTGGTCTATGGGTGTCTAAAAGTTTTAGAGATTTTGATAGAGCCTAGTTAAACAATTACATTTGGAGTTATTTTACATAAGAAGAAATCAGTACTGTTAATGTGTTAAGAATCCTTTAGCATAGATTTTGTTTTGTCTCTATGTCAGGTAAAAGGAGAACAGAATGAACTGAAAAATACCACCTCAAAAGGTATGAAGAACACAAGAATGAAATTTTCTGCCAGTGTGTTTAGTCTTTCTCAAATTTCATAGACTTTAGTTCTTTGTCTTCTTCTTTGTTGATTTGATGACTTTATCTGATAGCTTCTGTGCCAGCTGGTGGGATCACAGCTGAGAAACTTTTCCACATGATGAAGGACCAGACAATTTCAATAATTGTCATGGACGCCCGCAGCCACAGGGACTTTGAGGAGTCTCACATTCAGGTCCCAGCCCAGACCTGCGTCTGTGTGCCTGAGGAGGCTATTAGCCCAGGGTAAGAAAGGAGTTTTGTAATTGTACAGTAATTTCAGTCTGGTTTTGGCAGTGATCCTATGAATGAATCGATTATCGTATTTCTTTTAACTTGTTTTTCTGTTCTGTGATGTGTCCTGAACTGTCAAAAAATGAAAAAGTCTCAACTCCTAAACTTGACCTCACGAACTGAAATGTCATGACTTTTCAGAATCACTGTGAATCAGATTGAGGCAAAGCTGCCTGACGCATCCAAAGACCATTGGAGGCGGCGGGGATTTGTGGATTATATAGTCCTGCTGGACTGGTTTAGTTCTGTCACTGACCTAACACTGGGCACCACTTTGCAGAGCCTCAAAGATGCCCTCTTTAAGGTAATTGCGTATGTGTGTGGATTTAGTTGTGACTCACAGAGTGTGATTAACAACAGCAGAATTTTCCTATGAGGATCAATAATCGCATTGCGCTCTCCACAGTGGGACAGCATCACCATCCTGCGTAGTGAGCCGCTGGTGCTGGAGGGAGGCTATGAAAACTGGCTGTTGTTTTACCCCATGTACACAACCAACGCTAAAGTTCGGCCCCCTAGACAGACTATCATCAACAGCCTTCCTCAGTGTGAGTATCACCAGCAGAGCATGAATGTTACAGCTTATTTTAAGAAAATGAAAGCACATTAATAAATTAGAAAAAAAACCAGAATGAGATTAATTCTGTGCCAGAGTTTATCAAAAATATTCTACTCTAGACTCTAACACTAACAGTCAACAAGTCAAACCAGCATTAAGTGGTTTATTCATACTGGAAACTGTTTTTGTTCAAGGTAATAAATCCACACACAAGTTTCCAAAGCACATTTAATGGTTTGTCTGGAATGGCCCTTTAAGTACATGTTCCTGCATTAACCAAGTTGCACATCATGACCAGTTTCTTTGCCATTGACATTGTCAAGGCTCCTTTTAAACACAGTGAGATGTGGATGAAAGAAAAACAAGGACAGTGTAGCTGTTTCTAAGAAAATTATTTGCTCTTAGATTTGTTCATTTACTTAGATTTTTTTCTTAAAACAGTGAACTTCAGCTACCCATCTCTAGAAGAACCAAAGCCTCCGACCCCACCTCAACCAGAGCCTGAGATCGTACCTGAGCCTCCTGAGCCCTCTACTCCTGTGCTGGTGAACGGGGTTGCACCAGCAGAACCCCCCGCATCTAAAACTTCCATGGTTGCGTACAGGTTGCCAGATATTGTAGATTCCACCGTCACAAGCTCCACAAATTCTGTGCTAGACGTTGGGAAGAAGGGCCCTGTGACATCCAACCAGTCACCTACACCAGCCAAGGCATGCCCACAGGTATTGTATCTACCGTAATAAGAAATAGAATAAAAACATTAAGGAATCCAAACATCTAAACATCACTTATGTTTTGTTTTATTACAGTTTGACCGTGCCAAGAAACCCTCTGTGCGGGTGACAGACGAGCCTAAGCCCAGCCAGAACGGGTCTGCAAATGACTCCACCCAGAACGGCCCAGTTGTACCTGACCGCTCGGTCAAACCATCCTTCACCCCCAACGCTTCTCTGTCTAAAGAAGAACAAAGTCAGATACACTCTGAGGCTGCAGCAGTGATGGAGAAGGCGAGGCAAGAGCAGGAGAAGCGCAACCAGTTGCGTCGCTTGGAGGAGGAGAGACAGGAGAAGGAGCTGAAAGAAAGACTAGAAAGGGAGGAATGCGATAAGAGGAGGAAGAAGGAGGAGGAGGAGAAAGGACATCAGGAGAAAAAGAAACTCGAAAGGCAGAAGGCAGAAGAGGAGGAAGACAAAGAGAACAAGGCATGGGAGGAGAAAGACAGGAAGGGAAAGGAGCAGAGCTCTGACACACCCTCTAAGAGCATGTCTCTGGACTCGCCTGCTCCCAACCATATTGTTAGTGAAATTAAGGTGAGTCCTCTTTTCAGTGTTATTCACAACCATAGTTTGACGTTTGCATGTTGCAGGGTTAACATTTGCATGCAACGAATCACCCAGCAGCGATCAGATGCTAACCTTAGATTCTCTTTAAGTCTCGTGTGAAATTCTTTGTTTTTATCTTACATTTGAGACAATGGGACCACAAATCCACTTCTGTACACTTAAATCATCAGTCTGCTCTGATGAACTGAAGAATTTGATGCTCTCTTTGACACCCGCTAAGCCTAGTACTAAATTAAAGCGTTAAAAAAGGGATTTTCAAAAAAATGTTAAACCTTCTAATCATGTTGTAACTCTTTTATACAGCTGCATATGCAACATGCATTTGACCCAAAAACTGCTGGTTTTCTGCAACAGTGGTCTTGCACACGTCTTCTAAACTATATAATTAGATAGAATCACTTTGTAGATGACAAGTTAAGTTTCCCTTTCAGTTCCCTTTACATGCTTGCTCTCTCACGCTCACCCACATCGACCCATTCAGGCCGAACGTGAATGTGTGTTTAACTACGTCATTGTCAGTCTGAGTGGAGTGTGGCCCAAATCGTAAACCATTCGATAGATAAAGCGCATATGCAATTCTGTGACAAAAGGAGACACAAGTCAGTGTTGTAGAGTTTGTAGATCTTATCAGATTTGTTTTGTTTAAACAGACTCCAGCAGTTATCTCTCCAAATTCCAATTTTCTGCTTCACAACCTCAAAGATGTTTGATATATGAAGTAGAGGCTTACCATGAAACTTCCTCATAATTATTTTGAAGAGAACTGAAGGTGGTGTGTGCGTGTTTGTTTGTGTTTGTCTTTTAATTTCACAGAGGGAGCCCCTGACCAGAGCAAGGAGTGAGGAAATGGGTCGGAGTGTACCAGGCCTCCCAGACGGTTGGATGAAGGTACCAGATGTATAAAACTGAAATGTCATTTTTAGTTATTGAAGGTGAAAGTTGAATAAAAAAAAGAGAGAAATATGTATTTTCTTATGCCTTATGGTCGCTTTCTATCTAATGTGATATATTTTTGATGTTTACCCCTCCATTTTTGGCTAGTTCCTTGACACAGTGACGGGGACCTACCGATACTACCATTCCCCAACCAACCGTGTCCACCTGTACCCTCCTGAGGTCACGGTTCCTCAGACCCCACCCTCCACACCACCAACAGTCAAGCAGCAGAAGCCACCTCAACCAGCTGAGCCGGATGCTAACCGCGAACGAGAGCGAGAGCAGTCTAAACTGAAACGCTCCTACTCCTCCCCCGATATCAGCCAGGACCTGAGAGAGGAGGCCCAGAAGAAGATCATCGCCCCAACCGCTGCTGCCGTCATACCCACCATCAACAGGGACACCAAGTGAGGCACACAGATGTTTTGTGACGATGACTGAAATGTGAAGACATATTTTGACATGCAGAGTACAGAATCAGGGCAGCCCTCAGTCAGTTTCTGTCAGTGTTCCAGCACCTTTGATAAGTGACGATGGCCTACATCTGTTATCATCGTCTATTTGTATTTATGCCCTTGGTTGTTTACCACATTTTATTTTCTTTGAACTAACCTCTGCAGAAATTAGTCTGATATTCTCTCATTGTGCTCCTTTGCCCTCCAGACCTGCTCCTGCTAAAGCCTATTCTAAAGTGGAAATATCGAGGCCTTCAGCTGCCAAAATTCGGAATCTGAATCCTGCATTTGGAGGTCTGGGTGCATCACTGACTGGCCTTCGTAACATGGGCAACACATGCTACATGAACTCCATCTTGCAGTGTCTGTGTAACACCCCTGCCATGGCCGAGTACTTCAACAACAATTTCTACCTGGAGGACATCAACAGGTGACGGTTCCTTCTGTGAAATTACTTGCCATGAAGAATCGGGTATTAGGGAGATGTTTAACCTTTCTGTTCTCTTGCTCTGCCAGATACAACATCCTTGGCCATAAAGGGGAAGTGGCAGAGGAGTTTGGTGTGATCATGAAAGCCCTGTGGGCTGGTTTATACAAGTGCATCAGCCCACGGGACTTCAAGATCACCATTGGCAAGATCAATGATCAGTTTGCGGGTTATGACCAGCAAGACTCCCAGGAGCTGCTGCTGTTCCTCATGGATGGGCTCCATGAGGACCTCAACAAGGTAGTGCTCACACTTGTTTCATGCACCTCTATGGCATAACCAAATGTGGGGCGTAAATAAACTCTTAAAAAGGTTTCAGTATCTATACATCTAAATATTCACACCATGAATTAAATAGAGTGAATAAAAAAGTAATTTATTCCTTTCAGCCATGGCTTTCTGAGGCTTGTCTGGATGTTTTTGCACATTTGTATGTTAACGATAAAAACTTAGTCCTTTTTCACTTTCCTTCTTTCTGTTTTTTCACCGGGTTTCATTTTGATGGCAAATTAGAGAGTAAGTAAATAGCTGTGTGTCCTTGATCCTCCTGCAGCAGTGTGAGTGTGGCGCGTCTGCATCTGTCCGGTCTGATGCTCTGTCAGAACCTCTGTGCATGTAGACCCAAGACATGCCTCATTGCCTGTATCGACTGACTTTACTGGCTTCATGTGCATTTGAACGGGGGGGAGGGAGGACTAGAGGAATCGGTGGAAAGACAGAAAAAGACCATTTCATAGCTAGATATTTACATTTTTTCCAAAAGCTGATTGTTTTTCAAAGACGTTCTTCCTTGAGATGGCCTCTGTTTAACTGTCAGAAAAGATGGATCTTTGAAGAAAATTCAGGTGGAGGCACTGATACTGTCTCCGTGTGGGTTTGAATTGAAGTAGCACATTCACCCCATTTAACTATTTTAGTCTGTTCTCTCTTTAAAAACTTAGGTGCCAATCAGGTTGTAACAGCTGTTGACGTGCATTTCTCATGACACTCTTTCCATCTCATCATGTCCCTCCTGTGTGATGTTCAGACCTGTCTGCCATCAGGCTGGCCCAGTCCCAGTCCACTTTGTCTCTCCAAGCTAATTGATAAATCAGTCACTCTTATTGACGAGATATTAATTAGCAAATGTTAACCTGCCTTTCATATCTTCCTGCCTATCATAATCAGAGCGAACTTGCTGAACTGCATGCTAATGAGACTGAAAGAAGTTAAATAGATGTTGAATACAAAGTTTTTCATTTAGAAATTTGGTCTGTGGTTCTTTTATTTTCGATGCCAACTGCTGTGTTATAATGCACCATCATGTTGTTTTTCTTTCTGTGACGTCAGGCGGACAACAGGAAGCGGTACAAGGAAGAAGAAAACGACCATTTGGATGATCAGACGGCAGCCGACCTGGCCTGGAGCAAACACAAGCTGCTGAACGAGTCCATCATTGTAGCACTGTTCCAGGGGCAGTTCAAGTCCACTGTGCAGTGTCTGACCTGCCATCGCAAGTCCCGGACCTTTGAGACCTTTATGTACCTGTCGCTGCCTCTGGCCTCAACCAGCAAGTGTTCCCTGCAGGTCAGTCCAATGTGGAACATGTGTGTCCAAGCATGTGTCAGAATCTTCCTCTATTTTAACAATTTCAGCTTGTCAGGGAGACCAAATTCAGGGAGTCCCTCAAAGTGCTATTTTTGAGGCCAGTGAAAAACATTTTACATTAGTAAGTTTAATGTGGGGATAGCCAGAGGCTTTGTGATTCTCAACTAAAATGTTTGCTTCTCCTTTTCAGGATTGTCTGAGGCTGTTCTCTAAGGAAGAGAAGCTGACTGACAACAACAAGGTTTTCTGCAGACACTGCAAGGCCCACAGAGATTCCACCAAGAAACTGGAGATCTGGAAGGTCCCACCCATTGTCCTGGTGCACTTAAAACGGTCTGTAGTGAAATTTGTATCAGAAATGATGTAAACTCAGATCAAATGCTTTGCCACTTGCAGCAGAAAATATTTTTAAAATTAACTTTTGCAGTGCTTGTTTCCGCAATTCAGGAATTAAAATTAAATACACTTGAAATATTTCCAATTTTGGAAATTATACCCTGGACAGATATTGTTGGCATTTTTCTCTCACATTCTCACTTTCTTTCTTTCTTTCTTTATTATTTGTTTTGTTTTGTCTTGTCTTCTGCAGGTTCTCCTACGAAGGTAGATGGAAGCAGAAGCTGCAGACGTCTGTGGACTTCCCTTTAGATAACCTGGACCTGACACAGTACGTTATTGGACCCAAACAGAGCCTGAAGAGATACAGCCTTTATGGAGTTTCTGTAAGTGGAAGTGAAATTAAGTATTTTGTGAACATTAATCATAAACTATTCTGTATTTTTTTTTTTTTTTTTTTGCATAGAGTAGTACAACCAAATTAATCAAAAATATGTTGCAGAGGAGGTCAGTATACTGCAGGATTATACAGTGCATCAACATAACACAAAAGAAATACACTCATACTAACGTAAAGCAGTGTAGTTTCTGTTGCTATATCGTTATACCTTCTACATCTTTCATGAGACTGTCATTCCTTTGGTTGGTTGGAGTCCATTAATGGTCCACCGCAAACAGGTTTTTCTTCACGTTAGTTTTTGTTCACAAAAAAAAGAAGTTATAGCAAAGTAATTTTTTTTTGTTTTTTTTTTACTGGAAATGTTACATGAGGATGAGTACGGGGATGTTTGATAATTAAACACACAGTTAAATGAGATGATTGTCTAGATGTTTTGACGAGCTTAACATTCTTCTTCTTTTCCGCTGCCAGAACCACTACGGGGGTTTGGATGGCGGCCATTACACGGCCTACTGTAAGAATGCCCACAAACAGCGCTGGTACAAGTTTGATGACCATGAGGTGACCGAAATCTCCACCTCTTCGGTCAAGTCTTCTGCGGCATACATCCTGTTTTACTCCACCTTGTGATGGTGCTGTAGGACATGAAGAGACAACACTCCACCAACTGGCCAGCAACTTTCAAGCCTAGAGGTTGTTTGGTTTTGTTGTTGTTGGTATTTTTTTTTTTTCCTTTTCAAAATCACAGCTCTGAGGACCAGGCGCACGTAGTTGCGGGTTAACGAGTCGTGTATGTGCAGGCGAGGACGTTCTCGAGCTGGTGGCGACGAGATTCCGCCTCTCGCAGAGTGGAGAAAGGTGCAGGCACACTATGCGATGCTTCAGCTACTAGAGGACCCCATACCTTACATTAAAACATGCCAACTGCTGATATTACTGATAATCTAGAGACTAAACATATACTCCTTTTATTCTGACTTCTGTACCTTGATGGTCGTGCCGGAGGGCTGACAGCTGGTTCAGAGGCTCCTCGCTGTCGTTTCTGTTGCACGCAGTGTGGACGGCCGTATCGCAAAACTGATCTGTAAATAATTAAAAATGCTAATGTTGCACATTGAAAAATGTAAATACTCGAGGGCAAGGTGTTTCTCTGTTAAGTGACCAAATTCAATATTTTTTTTTTTCCTTCAAAGTAGCAGCCATCATAGTGTCTCCACGTTCGTGAGCGTGTTTTAGGGGTTTAACGCTAAAGCCTTCTGATGTTGTTGATGGAAGAGGCTACCAGTGTTGGATTTTGCTTTCTACCTAAAGAGAGAATAGGGAATGGAGATTGTTGCTTGTTCATATTAGCCACATTCTTGCACTTACACAATATGCAATCAGTTTAAGTTGTTTATGTAGATCACATTGTTTAACCGCAGACATTAATACTCGACTGAGAATGCTTTAAAATGATGCTGATGCTGAGACTGAGCTCAGATCGGCCAGTGACAGAAAAACCTTCCTGCTTCTGTAAAGTTTGTCGTAGATTTTATTCTCTCTTAAGCATACTTAACTAGCTGCATTGTTATATTCAAACACAAAACTATTTAGAGGAAAAATCACTGGGATAACTTGGCATTCTTATTGGCTCGTTTCTAAGAGGCTGGAAATTCGATTTATCTGATTAATTTTGTTTCTGTGTTCAGTACTGACCCATGAGAATATGAAGAGTTGAAGACCTGACTGTGTTCACTTACAAGAGTGCGTTAGCATCAACGTTTGCTGCCTGACTTGCTGACTGACGGGACTGACAAGAGCAAGCACAAAGTATATTACTGATATATTTTTTCTGAATGGACCAGAGATCTGAGGTGGCTGGACGCTCTACTTCCTTAGTGCAGTTTTATTGCCTAGCATGAGATCATAATCTGTTTTCTTTTTACTTGTACATGTTGATTTTATTTCTTAATGCTCTAAAAACAATTTGTTTCAGATATAACGATTATACTAACCTCAAACAACTCATATGACTATTTATTAAAACTGCTTCAAATTAGAGTCTTTGTGTCTGAATGATTCAGGATTTATCGCCTACAGTGGCGCCACAAAAAGACTGAGAAGCTCAATGAAACCTGATCCATTAAACATCTAGACCCTTCATTCCTGAGGTTCTAGGACAATCTGATCTATCTGATGTACGAGCAGTTGGATATGATAATGTCACACATGAAATTTATTTGGAGCACAGATAGGGAGAAGTCAGCAGAAGGACAAGATGTTACAGTGGCGGACTTGCAGTGGGCAGTTAAAAAAAGGGTATCAAAATGGATAAAGCCCAAAGGACAAGGAGGAAGTCGAAGCTCATTCCCATCATGGGTTTGGCCTGCTGTTCAGAGAGCTCAGAGTCCATGAATGTTTGGCTTTTGAAAGGGTTTGTGGCTGTAGAGCAGCATGTAGGCGTTTGGAGATTGCACGAGGCCGTCCTGCACCTCTCTGACCGCTGAGTCGTCAAACCAGTGCCAGGTGTGGGTCAGGGCACTGTGGCACAGAGCTGTGTAGTGACCTACATTCAGATTACCTGTGTGGTTCTAGTGAAGGAAAGAGTACAGAAACGTCATCCCCAGGCAGAAAGGAAATACAGAGATAATTATTTGCTGATATTTATGCAGATGTTATACTCTGGCTTAATTTGTTTTTATTTTGGCAAGTGCTGCCATTCACAGTTGCCAATTTTCTGTAGCCATCATATCAAGAAAATCAAATCTGCAAGTTGCAGCTTTTCATTTCCACGCGTTGACATAAATGCCATCCTAAAAAAATCTGCGAAAATAAAGCGGAATGATGAACATAATGAAGAAAAAAAAACTGTTGACAATGAATGTGTGTTTACTCACCACAACAGCATACAGGCGATACGAAAAATATGAGTTGTTTTGCACTGAGCTGGATAGGAATGGGCTGAGATCGAGCTTCGCGGAGAACGTAACATTAGTCCTCAGTTTCACCTGGTTCTTCCCCTTACAGCCAAACCTGGAGATGAGATGGTTTACAGCTAATAGACTATTGGACATGGTAGCACTTGGTCAGCACATAAAGAATTCATGACCCTTCTTGAATTAATGCATGACTTTACATGATGCACTGTGAAGGCCTGTGAGCCAGTATTAATACATGCTCAAGGCATATTAATTTGTGTACTTTACATTCATAAAGTTATGGCCCATTAAATGTTAACTCAGTTAAATCATCCATAATTAAAATGTCTCAAGTTTGCCTTTTTGTTTATTTATTTTACAGACTTTCTCTTGCACGTCTGCCCACTGAACTGCTTCTTAAATTAACATTTATTGGTTTATCAGTTTTAATTTTATTTAACCTTTTCCTCCAGCTATTCTTGTAATGTGGTCGTTATACTTTTCTGAGGTTTTTCTGAAGCTTGTAAAGTAACTTCTGAATGCATAACTAAAGAACATGCAGAGTATTTGAAGGGAAAATAGAAGTTTATCCCTGTCTGAAACTTAACTTTTAAGCCTACACGCACTAAAAGTCCTCAAGTTGGCAGAATTCTAGATCTTATGAAGATCATGTGATACGACTGAAAGCCCCACACCAGCTGCTAAGTGGACCTGTAGGTGAGATTGTGGTGTCGATTTAATCTTAATTGCATGCAGTTGTTCATGATAACTAAATATTCATAAATACCATGTGTGCCCTAAGAGATCATTTTAAGTTTCTGCCCACCTTTTCAGGTGCAACATGAGGATCTCGGGAGGTTTCTCCAAACATGTGAAGACTGTCGTTTCTCTCCTCAGCCCACACACTGAACACAGCATCTGCTCTGCCCCGGTGAGGATACTCTGCTCGAAGAACAGTGACAGGCAGTCCTGCACCACATAGACACAATTGTGAGAAAGGGTGGAATAACAAGAGTAGTATGACCGCTAATATCTAAAATATGACTTCCCTGCAGTCTGGGTGATGTTTTTAATAGTGCAGAATGAGAGCGGCGAGCACCTGCAGCTGTTTAAAGGTACCTGAATGGAGCACTTAATGTTGTCTGTTGGAATCGGCAGGGACAGTACAGTGAAGGTCTGTGTGCTGTGAGCCTGGTAATCGCAGCGCATGCAGAGGGTCGTGTAGCTCAGCTGGCCTTCGAACAGATGTGACACAATGGTGGACTCGCCCGCTGCAGAGGCGCCGCTTCTGTTACGGTCTTGTCTCTGCTGTCTTTTCGAGGAGCGCATCTGACGCTTTGCAGCCTTTCAACACACAAAAACACACATTCACTCTTTCTGTATTTAGTGATTTGGCACACAAAGGTATGTGGCGAGTGACTGTGAAGATGCAGTTGGTGCACTTCTGGCGTTTTGGTACCTTTTTGAGGTCGTCGTGGAGTGCGTTGAGGAGAAAGAGCAGCAGTTCCTGGGCGTCTTGCTGAGAGTAGTTGTTGAACTGGGGGAGGATGGAGCAAAGCACAGACCTGGCCTCCACAGGTGCACAGCTGGAACTCCTTCCCATCCACATTTCCTCCAGCAGGCGTACAAACACCTCGGCCACCCGGCACTTGGACCTGCATGAACAAGGTTAAACCACTGAGAAAACCGGACTTTGAACGTGGAAGCGAGTGTCTGAAAGACAGGCGGTGGGTGGTCTTACCTTGCCAGCTCTTTGCGAGTGTTTTGATTAAGGAGGTGCTCCACGAAGGGCACAGTGGAGCACAGACACTGTAGCACAGCATTTAAATAGCAGGAGTTGCCCGAGTTGTCCAAACCGCAGACTCCTGGTCTGTTCCACCTGTGCAGCCTCGCTGCAGGGATGCAGGATTCTCGTTTCTCATTTTCCATCAACTGACCACAGCTGATTGTGCTTGTCCTGTAAGACCAGTGAGAGAGCGGAAACAAAAACATCTGTATTCCTTTGCAATGTTGCACACAAACAAGGACTTCATCAGTTTTAAATCATTGTAAATTGAATAGATCACGAAATTGGGATCTGGGAAAGGATGGGATTTTTTAAATTCTTTTCTAGAAAGTTACTGACCAAACAATCATAACACAGATGTTACTGTAGGTTACCATTAAAACAGAGATTAATTGTCTCCTAATTAACTGACCTAAAATGACTCAGTGACTTGAAAGAATGTAATTCCACGTCTCATTGTTTGTTGCAGATAAAAATAAGATTTAATTCATCTAAAGTTGCAAAGAAAACAATTGGGTTGAATTCAAAATGACAGAGCCTTCCACGGTTTTCTTCGATACAGATATTTTTAGTGATCAAAAGCTTTCAAAGATAGAAAGCTATAACTGTAGCACTGCTTTGGTTTGCTGCGTTTTCAGTCATTATCTGTGAAGGCTGTTCTTTAGAACAAACGGTCAGACTAACCTCTGCTTTGAACTGCTTGTTAGATTTGTGTCTTGGTATGAGGTGCTATTCAGCCGCGGCAGAACAGGCACGGTGACGCTGCTGTCCACGACCAGCTGGGAGGCCAGAGTCCTGGTGAACTCTGTCAGCTGGACCTGCCTGTCTGAGCCCTGGTTCTGCAGTGTGTGGAGTGTAAACGTGTTGATGCAGATGATGTGCAGCGCTGCCCAGAGGCCTGGGAGAAACACATCTACCACCGATCCCTTCAGGTCTGATGGAGGAACCAGAGCAGGTCCGGTCCAGCCCTGCAGGTGGGCTACAAGTTGAGATGAACCCTCAGATGTTTGTGGCTGAGGTGGCGCCACTGATGGAGATGATGTTGGATCCATGACAGGCATTTTAACAGTTGGAGCAAAATTAATCATGACTCCTAAGCTAGAGAAGATGTCTGTGAGTCTGCCCTCCATCCAAGCAGAGCTGTCCAGCTGAACTGGGTGTCTGTGGCTGCAGAAGGGTTTCATCAGGTGTCCAACCACCTGCTCGACTACAGGTTTCCTGCTCTGCTTCTGGAGTTGCTTGGGACAGTACAGATACATGTTACAGATGAACCCAGAGCTCGTGTCGCAGAGGAGGGCGAGATGGAGGGAGCAAGGACCCTGCTGGTAGAAAAGTCTGTATTTCTTCACGGCCAGGTTGTGACCAGGTGTGTACAAGGCCTGATACCGCCTTGTTATGTGGCTACAGAAAGCAGAGAGGGCTTCCAACTTGTCTTTGTTCTCCAGTCTGGTCAGTGACAGGAGGCTGGTCTGGAAGCTGTTTCTCTTCAGGACGCCCTGCCATCCATCCAGTTTTAGGGTGAGCTCAGAGTCAAAGCTGCTGTTCTCTCCTACAGACAGGCCGCTTTGTAAGACTATAGAGAACCATGTTAACGTCTCAGCGTACTCCCCCTCAGAGAGATCTGCACTCTGCTCTTTGCTCTGGTTATATGACGAACGGTTAGAGCCTGCCTTCACCCCGGCAGCTCTCCTGATCAGCTCCCGGATGGCTCCTCTGTCTAGCACTTCCAGCAGAAGCTCTCTGGCTGTATGGTAGACCTGGTAAGTGGGTCCAGTTTCAGTCCTGGTGAGTGACTTCACTTTTTTGGACCTGAAGATGTTTGGTAAGCACAGGCCGTCGCCCTGGGAGTCTGCATGCAGCTCGTCCACCAGGTGGCACTCCTCAGACATCCAGGCACACTCCCTCACTGACAAAGCCTTGGCCTTCATCTTAGCCTGCTTGATTTAAGAGAAAAGCCATCTAAAAATGGTGAGAGCTCTGGTCAGGAACCACGATGACATGTCAAGAGATAAGCCTCAAAAAAGCATAATTGCAGTGTGCCTGAAATCCCTCCTTGTTTGATGACAAAACGAGAAGACAGCCAGGGGCAGAGCGTAGTCCTTTAGGGTGTCTGACAGACTGTGTGTGCTGTTCATGTACGTATATGCTGTGTGTTGATCGCGTCTCAGGTGAAACACTCCTGAGAATCTGCCGTTGAGGTAAATCACCAGGTATCCACTGTTACCGGACGACTGTGTCATGGCAACCTACAAACAGAACACATTGATCGCAGTGTAACTCCCAGGACATGTTTTTTGTCCTGCTGTGGATGATTTCACAGTTTGGCTTTACATTTAGAAGACTATATGGTAGCTTCGCAGAGTAATTATCAGTCATCTGGCTGCAGGGTTTTAAGCTTATGTCAGAAATACAACTCCTGTACAGCAGCATTTTGCCAGTTACAGACTATGGCAACATGTATTATTATCTCACAGGCTTTTTTTTCCTGTCCACTCTGGAATAGCCAGTTCACTTGTACTGTGCTCTTTTCATTGTTATTGCCACAGTTGGTCTATTGAGCCATCGGCAACACGGCTCTTGTAATGTCTGCTCATCCCACCCCTCACCTCTTACGTCTGAACATTACCGACATTCAGACACAGCATAGGAACACGTCATCTTTTACTCCGGACTTTGAGAAAACAGCTGAAGTCAACATTGTTTTTGATGGTGTTAAAGACTTATTTATATCAATATATGCATATACATAAAAAGACCAGTAAAGATCAGTTGAAGGCTGCTCAGTCATATGTGTGAATACACCTGCAGTTAAACTTGCTGAGTTGTCTCTCGCAGCATCAGGATTAATATAAATGCATTTCTGGAAGTGCTATCAGTTCCAGCTACCACTCACTGATTGATTGATTGATCGATCGACTGGTTGTACATTACACAGGTTGTAGCTCTGGGAGAATGATATTTCCCTTTTTCACAAACAGACGGTCCATTTACTTACTACAAAGAGAAAGCAGTCCTTTCTGAATTTGTGCACAAAAGTCAAGGAAATAAATAATTCAGCAGCTCACCTTCTGTTTTCCTCATTCATGCCTCTTTGTTACATGCAAGAATCTTGTTGGTTTTAGGCATTGTTTTCTGTGATCTCATACACAAAACTCCTTCCTCTCTTCTTTGGCATGCCATAGAAACCTGACGTTTGTGGAGCATCATTGCACAAATTACACACATTCAGACCTGGAAACTGCGAGCACAACCTGCTGCCCAGAGCACTGTTACCAGAGCCGTCCACGATTAAGCATCTGGCTGAACAGCACATCAACAGTGGCAATAAGGTAAAGGAAAATGCCACTCTTTCACTTCCCTGCCCATGAAGTGGATGTGCAACTTTTGGGACTGCGACAACAATCTGAGAATTTCCCCTCTGTGGGACTAATAAAGGCCTATCTCGCCTTGTATATCTTATCTTAAAATATCATCAGTTTATATCAGGCTGCAGATTCTCCACAAGGGGAAGCTGTTCACTCACTTAGATGAAGTCTACACGGGCCAGCCTGTGTTTCCCACAGAAGAGAAAACTTAACAGCAAAGTCACTTCAGACCTTCAATTTGGAAGTAATGATGTCGCCCCCTACAGGGAAATAAAGTTATAGCTACCACAAATTTAATACTTTGTGGCAAAAATGTTGTTAATCCAAAAGTAAATCATAATGTGTTTCCCTCCAAGTGTACACTTATTGTTTGTAATTTATTCAAAATGTTTCTCACTTTACACAAATAATTTACCATACATTTGACAGGCATGAATGTTGATAAATCATTAATAAAGAGTCTTAGATTATTAACTATTATAATAAGCACCCTTAGGGCCCCACCTTCTCTCCAAACTAACCATGAAAGTCGTGCAGGATGGCACCCCTGGCTGTGGAATATTTTACAGTTTTACATTTGCAGGTTTAAAATTTAACATATAAATCCTCTAATAAACAAATGGCAACCAGAAGAAAGACTCCACAGTTACTTCACTGGCGCAGGCGTGAAAGTTGTCCAAGCTATTGCTTTGCCCGCCTGCATACAACACACAGGTCACACAGTTGCTAAACCTGTGGATTTGATCCAACGCTAACCATATGGGGACAGAAAAGTCACACATTTGTAAAATTGCAAACTGTTTTGCTGAAATACACATAAATTAGTCAACAAAAAGACTGAAAACAGGAAGAATTATTCATCTCACAGCAATCTATTGGCTATTGCCATCATTAGTCTAAAGTTCCCCTGGGATTTATCTCTAACCCCTAAAAGAAAGTACTAATACCACAACATGAAAGTACTCCACTGCAATCGAACGTCCAGCATTTAAAACCTTAGTGCAGTAGCAGCATGTATGTATTTCCAGCAAAATGTGTAACTACTGTAGTACTTGAGTAAATGTTCTTAGTGATATTCCAGCACTGTAGTTTCATGAAAAGGATGTCATACACTGCAAGCAGAAAGCAGAGTTTTATTAAAGCCAGCAGAAAAATAATGTCGTGAGCCACAGTGCAGAGTGAGATGACACTAACATTGTGTATTTCTGTCATGCAGGGCTAAACAAGTCTCAGCAGCAGTCTCTGGTAAGTGTTTTTCCCACAGTGAATGTACTGTATGTGCTGCAGCACCGGGGCGTCGTGACAATACCCTGCCTTCTGTCACTGGGGGTGGAAGAATCGCACAATCACCTCGAGGGCTCTGGGAGCTCTCGTGCATAAATCAAATCCACTTTCAAGCACAAAATATGCTAATCCATTAATATCAAAGAGCATCTTCACTCCTTCAGCGCGCCCTTTTGAGCTTTCTGCTCTTCCTAATTTAAAACCTATTCATTTGAATACATAATCGTTCACAGGCTGCGCCTCACTGTGAAGTAGCCGGCCCATGTCACCCACACAATGAAAAAGAAATCACACGCTGATGATTTTATTTCATGTAGGAGTCTCATGTGACACAGGCAACATTTTAAAATCCAACACCCTTCAAATTAGCTCCTGAGCTGTAAATTGTCCATTTGATGCTCCGTTGGTTGTTGAAATCAGAAAACAGAAAAAGCACAGTTTGCTTCTCTGTCTATTTGTTTTCCAGCAAACAAGCAGTTTACAAAGAGAATAAAGATAAATGATGAAGAAGTAGTAATACAGTTTGGTCCTGGATTCAAAATTGGAAAGCAAGTAAAGAAAGGGTAAAGGAGGGTGGGTGTTTGTACATGCATTTTAGTGCAGTTTTAATGCTCGTTAAGCTATCTTTAATGTATCAGTTTATTTTATTGTCAACTGCCCTCCTTAATTTTGCTCTTATTTCTACGTGCTGTTTATACCACAGCAACCCATCACATTTTAAAAACAGACTACATGTTGTGCACAAAAAAAATCAGAACATGAAAAGTAGCTAATAACTCAACAAACTACCAGATAACTCAAAGAAAGTACCTCAAAACTATACTCAAGAAGTTACGTTGTAATGAACTTTGCACGTTTCACCCCTCAGTAAAAATGTGGGAGTAAATAATGTAAAGATGTCAGCAGAGGTGAACCATCAAATGCCGACGCTCCCTCAGTTCCTCTGCTAATAAACTGTGAAAGGTCACAAGAGTTGGTCTCTTCATTATGAGCTTTAGTCACACAAGAAGCTATTTGTGTTGAATTCAGATTTAATTCTGAAGACTCAGCAAGAACACTGAGTTACTGAATTCTGCAGCACATCCTGAAGTGCTGATGCTGTTTGTTTCCCTGCATTCTGGTGAGTTTAGTTCCGCACACACACACAGACACACACACACACGTTCTGAGGAACAAGACATCTTTGCTGCTGTGCTCTGCTTATCAGGATGTTCACTAATTCATGAGCAGTACAAGTGAATATGATTAAAAAGGCAAAATACACCAGTGAAAGTATGAGACACGCTGTGTGAGGCTGCAGAAGGTCCAGTGCTGACACGGAGTGGTCTGTTATCTGTGAGGGGAACCGCACAGTGGAAACGTCCACGTCCTGAAAAAAGGTCAACTTTGTTATGGAAAACACACGGAATTGTTATTATGCTGGGAATACATGCAGGCTTCTGTCGTGTGAGCGATGCTTGTAAAACTACTGGCCACAGTGTGGAAAATGGGGACAAATGTTTATTTATTTTATTTTTTTTTTCCTTTTCAGGCTGCCTCGAGACCTGAGACCATTTCCTGGTACAGTACAGCTTCCTACATATGTTTATACATTTGAAATGTTAGTGTGGAACCCTGGAAGTTCCCAAAGAGTATATGTGTATATTTTTGTGAGTTATTTCGCCAGGATCATTCACTCAGTATCAGCACTGTTTTATACTGAATATATAAAAGATGATCAGTTAAACAATAATACAACACATTATGTTGTGGAGAAAATGAGAATAAGCTACAGGCCAACGAGCGAACACAAAATCTGGCATGAAATCAGAATTAAGCAAAAAGTAGATGTACAACACAATTAAGAGATAAAAACCATAGAAATATCTAACAAAAGTCCAAAACATGTTTCATGTTTCTTAATGCTCAGACTCAAAAATATTTTAAAAAAAAAAAAAAAGTAGCAGCAGCTGGAAGAGAGAGCAAAAACAGCGAAATCAACACGAACCAAAAAGCCTGTCCTCAGAAAAACAGTCTCCACAGGATGTGTAACCAATGAGGTCAAATGATGTGCTCTAAAATCTGCCATGCAAATCATTAGCTAAACACACACCAGACTGAATCCTTCGCTTTCTTTAATTGTACAACACGCCAAAGTGAAAATAAGACGTAATTTCTCTCCATTTTGAGGCGCGGTCTGTGTGGCCAAGCTGCATGTTAAGGAAGAGAAGCAAATAAATTCATATTGGTGGTGCTGTTGTTTAATGAGAACATTATGAATATTAATAAGCTTCTAGGATGGTTTTCTTTGAATGAGGGCACAAATATCCATGTCGGCCACCTTTGTTCATCTCGCTGGCTCCAGAGTACTTGGGCCTGACTGAGGACTAATGCATTTTCTCTCAGAGCGCTTGAAGGTGTGCAGAGAAATTTTTACTCTCAGGGTGAACACAAGTCGTTGGATGAAAAGACCAGCCAGTTTCATCTGCTCTCCTGTGAGGGATCGCTGAAGTGTGAATCTAAACCCTACATTGCTTTGAGGTCATGTAAAATGACTAGCTGATCTGGAGTCAGTGATCGGGACGCTCTGTAACTTTTGCTCTTGTTAAAGCTTTCAGAGTGCAGGTCCTTGGGAGCTCATGTCTATTTATAAAGGCACTTTGTGTTCTAACTTTGGTCACCCAGCACTGTGCACAACTCTGAATATGGACACACATTCGGACACTGAGGAGCCGTAATGAGCAGCCTCAAGTTGTAGCAGATAACTATTGGATGCTTGTGCTTTTGTCCCTGCATTTTCTCCACTTCACTGCAAAACCTCTGCCAAGTGGGTCATCGCATGCAAGTTATTCCAGTTCTTTCCACTGGAGGAAATTCTGTAAAAGCTAAAACACTTCCTGGTTCTGAGTTTTAATTGGCCTTCCAGGAGAGAGAATAGCGTTCATGACCTTGAATTAGTAGGTGATGCGTTAAGCTTACTGTCAGCTGATGGGTGGTGATTTGAGCTGCTTATCCCGGTGTTCCTGGATTTTATTTTTAACCTGACAACACCTGTCAGGCCCAGGACATGAAGAGGAGGGGGCTCTAATGGTGACGCAGTGAGGGAGCATGAGAAAGTGAAGTATGGTGGTGCATGGCTGAGAAAAATACACATTACGTAGTTGTAACTTGCAGATGTGTGGGCTGCCGGTGAAGGGGGGGGGGGGGGGGTGGGGGGGCTGTGTGTCGCTGATTTGCATATGCATATGTTCAAATCCAAACCACCTTCCTGCACAAAATGACCTACATTTAATCTTTAGGCACACCTCTTAACTCATCACTTGGCACAAATCAGGCTCGCTTGTTACCCAGAGAGCGAGACAACAACACATAACTGGCCTAATTTTTCTCAGCAGGAAGTAGCAGCAGTGAAAAACCAGAGTCCAGCTGGAGCTGATTATGGTGAGACAACCAGCTCCAACCTTTGTACCACAACATTTCCATTCCTTAAAGATCAGAGTCCTTCAAATGAGTGTCTGGTCAGAGAATTATGCACATCGTAAACCACTCTTCAACCCCTTTGACTCATGTAAACAAACATTTGTCTGTTAACAAAGATGTAGATGATTTCATGTACCCCTGCACACAATTTGGTAAGGAAACATCTTAAAATATCACATTGTCTCAGTAGTTATAGCTACAGATTGAGATGTCACAACAACCTGCAGGAGCTTGTTATTTCCACACAGTCTGATGTGGGTCACCTGACAGAATTCTTCCATTTGTTGGTTTTTTTTTTTAAGTTTGGAAATACACACAATGAGGCTTCCAGTGACACAGCGTCATAGTATTTCCACACTTGTTTATCTGACTGCTAAATGCTTCATCACTGCCGACTTAAATGTACACATCTGTTATGTAATCCTGCTTGTTTTATACCTAAAAGTGAGTGGGAATCCGTGTGCCAAGTCCACAGCTCCAATCGGTGGAGTTTGAGTCACAGCTACATTTAGCTGACATTTCAAACCTCGTGTCCACAGTGCAATTTCGTCTGCCGACTTCAAAATGGAGCCTAGAGGTGGCATCACTGTAGTCAGCACTTCCTCTCAGCTAATAAGGATCTTGTGGCCGTGTGCTCATACGAAACTCGACTGTTAAAAACGCCACTTAACTGGGTGTATGAGGTCTGACAGTGACCAAAAAGGAAAGGACAGACACGGAACAAACTTTTTGCCAGTAATTTTATTTTGAGATATTTTGTAGAACAGGGGAACCAATGATTACAAAAAAAGTCCATAAGTGTTCTACATGCTACACCTTAACCTAATTCATCATGCTTGCCTGGAAAAAGTACATAGAAATTTAACAAAAATCGTACAGTTAAAACTGACATTATACTCACCGATAACTTTACTTTTAATGTACCTTTCTCTTGCCTCCATGCACGCAATTTTTTTTTACATTACATTTAGATTAAAAAAATTAAGACTTTTAGGCGCTTCTTTAAACCGTAAAGCAGTTTTTTTTCCACTAAAGACAGAACGCACCTATAGATAATAAAAAAAAAAAAAGGAAAACGAACAAAAGAATGATATCCGTTTGGACAACATTGGTGGAAAATGGAAAGCCTCAACTTCTTTTAGAAACATAACAGATGAATTTGCATCCAACCATAAAACAAAAAGGAACACTTGCACGCCCATATAGTGCCGAAATGAAAATCGAAGTCTGTCCAACTCTTCAATCTTTAATAATCACATTGAAATAACACATTTTGATAAAATAAATATCGCACATCTGCTAGAAATAAATAATGATTACTGAAACACCTCACTATGTTAAATGCTAAAGTGAGACAGATTTCATCTACGCGACCACTTCATTTCATGGCATGAGGATGGTCATGTGTGTAAAGCACTAGTGTGGCTTCGAGTGTCTCTCGCGGCTGTTACCTTGAGGTAGATAACACATTTACATTAACGCCTACGATAATGGTTGCTGCTGGCATCATGTGTCAGATTTACAGTATGAAAGGGTTACTAAGGAAGCTTTCATTGGGGGGTGGGGGGGTTCAAACAAAAAAAAATGTAAAAAAAAAAAGAAAAAAGAAAAAAAAAGGATATCCCACCCTAGTTTTCTTCTGTTGTCCCATTCCCATTCTGTATCCCATCCCAGAAGAGGGCGTTTGAAAGCACTTTAAATGCCTACAGCAATGTTAGCGTCTACCATCCTTCCTTATGTCACACCCAGCCAAACCTTCTCTTAAAAATCACAGCTCCTCTCCCAACATCCATCTTTCTTCAATTCTCTCCTTCCTTCTGTTCATTTACAGTACTTAAGTGTGCGAGTGACGTGCCGGTTTAGCAATGAGGGCGTAGACAATAACCCATGAAGGCCTGGTGATCAAGGCTCAAAGTGATGACCAAAACGCTTTAAATATAGTAAATCACCCTTCTCGAATCTTGAAAAACAAACAAGCAAAAAAAAAAAAAAAAAATTAAAATTAAAGGTAACCATAATAAAAAAAGTATGAAATGATTCAAGTACAATAACATACCATATTATTAAAAAAAACAAAACAAAACAAAACATAAAAATAAAACTGCCTAGATTCTGCACTGTGAGGGAGGATATATATTTCTTTAATTAAGATGCTTAAAGATGCTGCTGTACGTTTTGTGGGCAATTTGTGGGGAGCATTTGACGGCGCAGGGGGTGAGGGACGCCTGGATGGATTTTAGAGGCAAGTCATCGGTGCTATCAAAGCCAGGCAGGGCCAGGGAGTCCAGCTGCACGTTAAGCACAATCTCTGCGTTCCTGCCGAGGAAGCTCTCGTCCAGCTCTCTCACATCCAAGGACTCCGTCTCCGAGCCGGCCACAGTCTCTCCGACCCCCTCTTCCTTTCGGCTGAACAGGCGGTCCAGGTAGCTGGTGTAAGTGCTCTCCTTCTGGACGTGGTCCTCTTTGCGAATGTCCCAGCATGCTTCATCTATCAGACAGCCGTTCTCCTCGACTCTCTCCCCGGAGCCGAAGCTCTCCCAGGGCTGAGCGGGCCAGGCGGCGTCTCCGTCGACGACTCCCAGCACCCCTCCGCCTAACTGGGCGAGGTTTACCAGGCACTTCTCCTCCTTCTCCTGACTTACAGACTTAGACATGGAGCCTGAACGGGGAGCCTCCAGCTGCGAGACGGAGAAGTTGAGCTCGTTCAGGAGGCCCACCTCGTTGAGCAAGGTCACCTCCTGACAGGGCTCCGGCTGCAGGCTCAGTTTGATGGTGCTGGCGATGAAGGAGTCGAAGTCAAAGCCTTGGTTCTGCTGGCTTTGAGGCTTCTCTGTCTGGTGCTTCTCCTGCTCTCTGTCCTTCTCCACCAGACTGTGGGTCTTCTCGGCTTCTTTCAGTGCAATCTGTGCCTTCACCAACCCGTTCCTCTCGCATTTGCTCTTGGCCTTGCGGTCAGCCTTCTCCTTGCACTGCTGCTCCTTCCAGTTGGAGAGGTCAATGATGAGCTTGGGTTCGTAGTAGTGGTTGACTTCACTGTCCCTCCAGATGAGGTTGTCCAGGTAGGAGGGTGACACGGCCTTGTAGTTGCAGGTGTGGCTACACTGTAAATCACAGTATTTGTTCTCGTGGTGATCGTCGTCCTGCCATGATCGCTCTGGCAGGAACAGTGTGGAGTAGTCGAAGGACGGCTCATCCAGGAACTTCTCCCGATCTCCATCAGCATATTTACGAGGATCCACCTGGAAACAGACCACAGCTCCATTTAGTCTTTGTTATTTGTTAGTAAATCTAATACATGATCATGGAGATTTTCAAAATTCAAACACACCTGGACCTCCTCCTCGTCTGTTACATCAGAGAGTGCCCTGGGGTCAACCTGAACTTCGTCTGGGTCGTGGGTGCTGTGCAAGTGCCAGTCAGCCTCCGACAGCTGGCTGTCATGATATCTGAGGGAGTATGAGAGAGACAGACTTAAGTACACCAACACACAAGCACAAAACGATGCAAAAAAAAAAAAAAAAAGAAAAAAAAACCAATATATAACCTATAAACAAACCAATCCAGAAAAACAGATTTTTCCAGTTAGGAGACCTGTATATCCATATTATTACAGCTTAGTTATCCAAAAGGAACCAAACAAAGTCTCTGAGACAACAAGGAGCAGGTGTTTCTGAGAGAATAAGCGAGTGAGCATACCTGTCCCAGGTGTGGCTGTGGCTCTGGTCCATGAGCAGGATATCATCTACTTCGTCCTCTATGTGGAAGGGGTGCAGAGAGACAGGCTCGTCTAGGGGGAAGGAGTAGTCAGCCATATAAGGGTGGGCCAGGGCCTCTTCCGCAGTCAGACGATCCATGGGGTTAAAGGTCAGGATCTTCTCCAGGAAATCCAGGGCTGGAGAGAGGAGAATGCAAAGAGGGAGGACAACGATGTTATCAGGCAGGAAGCATGACACGCGACGTATGGGAGCTATGACCCTGACCCCCATCTTTGGTCCATGTTCATGTGAGTTCCAAATGAACAGATAAACAAGTGGTACTCACCCTGTGGACTGACGTCAGGCAGCAGCTTGGCCAGAGGTGTATGAGGCTTGGACATGTCGTTGCGAATGAAGACGGGGATGACGCTGTGGAGTTCCTGTCGATCTTCCTCCCGCAGTACAGGAATGGACTCCAGAATCAGCTGCATCTGCTCCAGTTCATGTGCTCCTGCAACGCAGAGAAGACAAACACAAGGTGCCTTCTTGTTATGCAGTTACGCAACATTCAGCATCTGCATGAGTGAGCGAGTGTGTTTTGAGCAAGACTGAGTGTGGCAGATCATGAGAAGCAAGATGCTATTTGCCTTGTGTTCAGCTCAAGGCAGTTTCAACAAACAAGAACAGAACGTCTCTCCCAGCTCCAGCTGGATTTGCAAAGGAGAGAAGGATAGTATAAGCAGACTGACTTCTGGCCTGTCTCTCCTGTATGCTTGGAACAAAGACATGTTGACCAGCAGGATGAACGCACATTTAATCAGACCTGTGCTCCGTATTGACTTCACCAGAGCAACTAGTCATGCTTCAAAGGCTGCTTGCCAGAACTTTGCATATATGGGGGCTTCCAGTGAGGCACACATGAAACTGAGTCAACACTCACCAGCAAAGAGGGTTTTCCCTGTGAGCATCTCAGCAAAGATACAGCCAGCGGCCCACATGTCGATGGCTTTGGTGTAGTTGTTAGGAGAGAGCAGCAGGCGAGGAGATCTGTACCACTTAGTGACCAGACCTTCAGAAAGATGGCCCTGTGTTAGAAAGAGATGAGACATATTTAGTGGGAGTCTGGGGAAAACACAACAATTCAACAAGACGACTTTGACTCTCAACCACACAAACTGCTGTGTCCTCTTGTTTGGTTCATCCGTAGTTAAAAAAGACCCTAAAATCTGCCGTTTCCTCTCAGTAGTAGACAAATGTGATCAACAATACAACATACGAGCAAACCATATTAAACACATAACCAAGGACCATCACCTTGATGGACATACTCTGTGGTGGTCACGTACGCAGCACAACACAGAGACAAAGAAGCCAGCCAGAGAGAAAGAACAGATGAAGGGGGGTGGGGGGGGGGGGGGGTTATCAGACACGTGCAGGCCCTGTCAGCAGTCTGAGAGAGCAGGATAATCCCCCACTGCCACACAATCGACTCCAGCCAGCGACACACCAGTGACACCAGTGCGCACTCCACTAACGGTGGGAATCTCTGGATACCTCACGATTAAATATCGACTCAAAAGTCTATGATGTGATTATAAACAGATAAACTGGTTCAGACACAGGGGATGTACAACCTGGTCTGACAAAACTCATGTTGTTGATAATTTATTTAATAAGTTCTGATTATTTTTCGCTTTAAGACAACCTTTTCAGGAGAGAGTCATGATCCATCCAAGACTCGATTTTGTCCCTTACTTCTACACTCTACTCTCACATGGGGCCTAACTATTAACAACGACAGAAGGACACTGAACACAAAGGAAACCGACCTGTGTGTGTGTGTGTGTGAGAGAGTGTACACGGCTGGGAAACTGGGGGAGGGGAGCTGGTAAAACAACACCCTGGCTGCCCTCTCTCTCCCCAACAGGCAGTGATAGTTTGTGGTGAGACCAAAATGGTCAGCTCACCACAGAGCCAGGCTCTTGTTTCTGCCCTAAGTTAGCCACAGATACTTGATGTCAGTCTACCCTGTAGTGTATCACTGCAATCTGCACGCCCTTGTTTTGATGGGCCTGTAAATGACACGCCATGTAGACTGTAGACTGTAGATAGAACAGCTTCCTTCAGATAACCAGTTTAGCAGTGAATTTCATCAGGAAGAAAAGATGGGGGGGAATTATACGGCAGCAACACATACAGGCAGGTCACACCTACCCACTGAAACCTGCAAGACTGCCCAGCAGCTGTTCCGAGAAAGAGCCAGCAAAACTGTCCGACTTATGTGAATGTAGTAACAGTGGAGAAATAAATGCAACATTTTGAGCTGAGCATTGCGACAGAGATGCAGATTAGGTCAGCTTGTAAGAGTGTCGAGTCATTGCATAAGGACAATTCTGTGTACAGATGGACTCTGAACTAAAAGAAGCAGGTTAGAGTTTGCCTACCAGCTGCGGACATTAAGTGCATTGGAACATGAACATGAACATTTAAGCTTTACTCTTACTGAATCCTAAGTGAGCCACTTGCTAAATGGGCAGACGCGCAGCCATCTCAATACCCAAGGCAACAGCTCGTGAATAACTTAACCACCTGATCTAGATCAGACCACACTGACATTTAATGACTCACAACAGGATCCCTTGGTGTCTATCTGACTGTGGTTAGTCACGGCAACCTTTAGCAGGTCTGACCAGACATCAGTAAAGTTGCTCGATGCTTCACAGAAGCTGACGACTAAAGACATAAATGACAGACTTACTTGCTGACACTACATGTTTTTTGTGTCTTAAATGCACTCACACACAGACATGACATATGGCCTTAATTAATGGTTGAACAATTTAGCTGGTTTATAGCTGATCGCCACAATTCCCTCTACTTTTTGGTTGTCGATGATAAAACTACTATTAGTTGCAAGACACTGTAGGGTCTTTTTACACTTGGAAAAAGTAAGTGAAACCACCTCTCTGAAATCCATTAAGTTGACTCACCAGCATTTTGCTTGTTAGATCCTGTGAAGTCTGGTGCCAGACAGGCTTATGGCAGACTGAATAATTGGGTCAAGTGTGTGTGAGTTCTTGCAGTTGTGGTTTGGAGTTGTGTGTTGCTTGAAAAGGACCTCAGTGAACCCTTCACCCCACCCCCCTCCCAATAACATTCCCGAAAACATCCCACCTATTATCTCTACGACATTGCAAATACAGAATTTTATGCTCAGGCAAAGGCAAGAACAAGATCCCACAGTACTACTACTAAGTACTACTATGACTTCGTAAAATGGAAACTGACTATTTTTCAAACTGTCTTGTATTTCTACTCCTTATTTCAAAAGACAAAACTGAGAGCTAGTAAATGATTTCATATTCAGATGATGTGGTATGTGAAAACTAGACTGGATTTCACCCCCAAAGAACATCTGCTACCAAACTAAGCCAATGTGATATATATGCCTTAGCTATGTTACACCGTCCTGGACTGACTTATAGCCTCAGACAGCCTTGCTAAAAACCAAAACAGCTTGCCTAAGCACAACCATTGCCAAATAGTTGAGTGTTATATCCACAGTATTCCTCCTTCTTTATTTTGTTAAAAGGGCAGACTGCAACTGGAAATGAAAACAGGCTTCAAATAAGGCCCTTAGCAAGTTCACCACAAGACAAAAAGCTGGCTGGGAAAAGGAGGGGAATCTGGGTTGGAGAAGTTGAGTGAGTGCACGTGAATTCTTGTCATTCTTGATCCTGGGCCACCACGGGAGTAGGCCTTAAGGTTCACATGGGCAGAAACAACTCGCCTTCTCAAAACAACAGAAAGGAAGCACAGAAAAACAGGTTCTTTTGGCAAGTATCATATAGCATGCTTAAAACAAAGCCACTGAGGATTAATAAAAGCCCGGAAGGCATTATGAGAAGTCATGTTTTCATTAGACAAAAAAAGGCAGAAAAAGGTGAGACAAATGCCTTGTGCATACACCATGCATGAATGTAGATACCTCATAACTGAAACTACGCCAGAAAGTGAGGTTCACTGCCAAAGAGCACTTCTTTATTTAGAAACAACGTTATTCAAATAACATGCGCTCAGCCACGCAGCTGCTCCGGCTCACCCTGCCTGATAGAAGTAGCAAATGGTTGTGAAAGCACATTTGCCCAGTGATTCTGTCCTAATGTCTGGCCAAGACTGAAACCAACTTTTTTTGTTTTGTTTTGTTTTAACACCTCCATGCTCCACTGGGTGCTGAAGTGTCACATGAGGTTGATGGGTTCATTTTCAAACAAGCCTCATTTCGTCTGAGACACCAAACACTCGCAACCACACAGTGAGATGACTTTAGGTGCGATGAAACAGTGTCTGGGTTCTGCCTCCCAGTACGACATCATTATTGTTGAGACAGACAAAAGACAGCAACGCCGTCGAGTAAAGTCAGTCAGACAACATGACCACAGCATTTCTATCCTTGACAAAAACTCAGCAGCAGTTGTCTGCTGCAGCACTACAGCAGACAATAGTCAAACACAAGAGAGCTGACCCCAGTCAAGCAGCTTTTCAATACCCACTTGCCTACATGTTTCTCATCAGGAAAAACTGCTTATGCAGAGGGGAAAAAGGCCCACATGGTGAACCCTGCTGTAAAGGAGGAGCGCAGTAACACTGGGTGGGTGGCTACAGTGAATGATCGAGTGAGAGATTTTCACTTCTTCCCGGCAAGTATAAGCTTTTCTTATTGCAGAAAGACCTATTGTCTCCACCAAAAGTGTGACTCATATGAGAATACAGAACAGCTAAAGCATAGTAGCAGTGGTGAGCTGGAAATGAACAGTTCTGGTAAACAAGTATGTGTAAGGCTGTCTCAGAGTGGTGTATGATGTGGCAAGATCCTGGCTACGCAAGGGATATGAATGAGGCTGTGCCAGCCAGAGGGATCACGTCACATGAGCCCACTTCAGATCCTCCGATGACTAATCTGAGACACGTGTAAGCATCTGACCAACTCTGTGCTCTAAGGAGATCCAGCAGCTATAGAGACAAGGAGAGCGAGAGACTTCTCAACCTACAGAAACTCACATCACACCACCATATGGCCCCTGACTGGAATTTACTCATCTCTTTATAAAAGGTGACACAAACACACAGGGGCCTTCCAACAATCAGACAGGGAAATCTATACGGAAAGATAAAAGTGACCTACTTTACTGTGACCAAACAAAATACAAGTTTATAGGGAACATTAAAATGTGTACATTCAAAATGTGGTATGTCAACATCTGGCTTGTTAAGTAATCTGGAAAAAAATCTCTAAATACCATAAGTGTGTAAATGACCTTCTGCAAATGGAGCTGAGGGGAAAACAAGCGCTATATATAAATACATCCTTACATATTTTAATGGAGCATGTCCATAACAGATCCGCTGCAGCCTCAAGCCTTCACCATCAGCATTAGAAGCTGACGAAGGCTCAAGGCTGAACTGCGCCTGCGTTGCACGTTAAATTCCAACTCTTTTTTTTTTCACCTGGGAATGTGGATTATCTTCATCTTTGTTGAGCCGCGTTATCATTTATATATTTAGACTTGGAGTTGAGCCACTTTTCACCTCTACTTGTATACACTTGTAAATGGAAAAAGAATAGTTCCCAGGGTAGTGTTTTCCACAGCCTCACTTCTCTTGACAAGGGAAACAGAGGCGTTACCTCAAGGAACCACATCCTGTCTTATTTACTTCCTGCTGTGAAACTGCGTCACCCTGGGGAGTACAGCATTACTGGGCAATAACGTAAACACCACATGTCAGAGCAACAAAGCATTCATCTTTGGGGAGAAAGCATGCAAAACATGGCTGCTCTTCTTTCAACCGCTCAACAAAAAACCCCATAAAAAAAAAAAAAAAATCATACTCCAAATTTTTAACGAGACAACAAAAGACTTACTGGAACAGCTAGTCAAGAAACTGGTTCTACCTTGTGAGAGTAGTGGGGGTCCATGATGCGGGCCAGGCCAAAGTCCCCGATTTTCAGTACCAGGTCCTCTGTGTTGACAAACAGGTTGGCAGGCTTGAGGTCACGGTGCAGCACATTGGCAGAGTGGATGTACTTAAGGCCCCTGAGGAGCTGGTACATGAAGAGCCTGGCATGGCCCTCAGACAGAAGACCTCTCTCCAGCAGCTGACACAGGTCTGTCTCCATGTACTCCTGCACAATGTAGACCGAGTTGACCTCGGTCAGGGACACCACGTCCTCTGTTAGCCTGCGACCGTTGGGTCCCAGTGTTTCAAACACCTGGTAACATAGGAAATATATTCATCCTGTTTTCCTTCTTGTTCAGAAAGTAACAAATACTCTTCACTGCTTTTAACACAAACCTGTGAGCACAGCTTACCTTCACTATGTTGTCGTGGTCGAGGCGTCTGATGATCTTGATTTCCCGCAGGGCGTGCTTCACACTCTGGGGGTCGGTCAAGATAATTTTCTTCACAGCAACACGCTTGTCACAGTCGGTGTCAACTGCCGAGAACACAAGGCCGTTCCCTCCGTAGCCAAGAGGCTTCAAGTCCATGTAGCGAGAACCCAGGTCGAAGCCATGGATGTTCATCAGGGACTCAAACTTCTCTGCCATGGCGACTAGTTTTGGCTTCTGCACCAAACTTCAGCTATCTCTGTATTCTGGGCTGTCTTAACTCCAATTTAAACACAAGCAGAGGGAGTTATTTGATAATACCCCCACGGCTCCAGAGGCTCTGACCCCTGTACAGACGTCTACCCAGCCACCTCCCCCCGCCGTCTAGCCGTCACCGTCAGATGTGGGGCACTAATGTGTTGTCAAACTTTCTTTCCATCTTGAATAAGGAGAGAAAATGTAAACGTTTAATTCCTCCTCCAATCTTGGATATGTGGACAGTTTAATAGTTCTTGGTAGACTAGTGTTTCTAGGCTGCAATGGAATGAACTGGAATAGGGCCAATTAAAAAGCACTGAGATTACGTTAAACTATAAAATCATGTAATTGCATCCTTACAGTGCAGATACATTCAGTGTATGACTGGTCCTGAGCAGCTTTATGTGAAATGTGCCTAAATGCACTGTTTTTTGGGGGGTTTTATCTGTGTGTGTGTGTAATTTTCCTGTCAAGTCACCTGATCTACAAAACTGAAATAAGTCTGGCCTTTAAGTCTTCAAATTAATTTTTCACCCTCAATGATCAGGTGGCTCAAGTTCGCCACAGTCACAATCAAAACTATCCTCCATTTTACTTGGATATAACCTGAAAGATAGGAGAAAAACAGAAAAAAGACAAGAAAAACTTGATGAAGTGCCAAAGAAAGTCAGCTCATATTTCCATAAAATAACCTACCATTCAACAAAAAATGGGTCTATCTCAGCCTTATGTTGGTTACTCCATGAAGGGGATTTCACAAAAGCAATAGACGAACAACAAACTTGACTCATTAAACCGGCTTCAGTTTGACTGTGGTGTCAATGGAAAGTAACCCTCCCCCGCCTGGTTTAACGGCTTGTTAGTCCGGTTTCTGGGTATCGATAAAATTGTGAGATAACACCGAAAACACACCGATTTGGCCAGGATAAGAATCATCGAGCATGCTTACATTTTAAACAAAAGTTGTTTTTATTCCCGAGTATTAGACGCTCATACCGCCTATCTTTGGCCTTCAGAGTCTGTGACCGGCTGGCGGAGAAAACGCCACAAATGGAAGCGTAACGACAAGCTGACTAGCTTCTGACAGACCTCCGTCGGGTTTTAATATATCACAAAACCACGGCCACCCGGTAACACACACATAAACCTCATCATACACGGAAGACAAAAATCCTGACACACGGAATATTTGAAGGATATCGAACAGAGCGTTAGACTGAAACCCGCCGATAGCGCGAACAAAGGGGTCGTTGTTGGCGGAGGATTCTGACTACGTGGTAGCCTTTCTGCTCTCCTCGCTCTAAGCGGCACAAAGCCGACGTCGGTAAAACCGCTGAAACGGTAGCAAATTTACGGTCAGATGGCATACTAATGTAACAGTGACAAGAATCTTCATTTGAGAAATTACTTACAGCCCTTGTTCGTAGCATTAGTTTCGTTATATCTCTAATCAAACCTGGAGGAGGTTTGACTGTGCTCCGCTGCCGAGCTCTGCGGATCTGTTGCAATCGCCATTTAGGCAGGGCAGCGCTAAGAAAGGCAGTACTGACGTCACACGGTAGCCTTAACTGACTGTCGGAAATATCCAAACTAAGGTGAGATCCTTGGTGATTTGCGGTGGTGCTTTGACCCTATTAGAAAAACGTTGCCAACAACAACAACAGCAGCAGCAGCAGCAATAGCAGCAATGTTAACAACAACAAAAACAACAAGCTATAGCTATAGCTTAGCTATAATTCTGAAGCATCTCTAGAGTTCATTGAGTTCATTTTTGCTAATTTGGATGCAGTGCACTAGCACAAATTTGGTTGTCAATCAGCATTTAATCACCTCATTAAATTCAATGCACATGGTTAAGCCTACATTAATTGAGTTTATATTTATATGTACTTTTGTCATATTTTCCACGATCCCAGAAACATTATACTTTTCTACTCTCTCTCGGTCTCAACCTTGTAATGCCTCAGTTAATCTTTTAATTATAGCTAATAATGTAATAAAATGTAATATGCGATTAGCTATATTATTTGCATGGATATGTCGACAAATGATGATGGAGGTGTTTTTTTTCTATGTAAATTCTGTGTAAAATGCGTCGTAAGATAAGTTTTTGAACGCCACATCACAAGCTTCTTTTAGCAGTGCAGATATATGACAGTATCACAAGGGCTCCTGTGATATATCAGAATATTTTTAAGCCATATCAGTAACTCACTCCGGCGTTGTTCGTTTTACATGTTTACATCTTTCGAGCAGTACTTGAAAGCAGCAGGAGTCATTCAAAACTTGCGTTCTAAGTTGGAGATCACGTGTCAGCGGCAGATTCAAAAATTCAGCTCAATATTGAGGCCGCAGTTTTACGGATGAAATGATGACAGTGAGCCTAATACTTGAGGTAAACAAGAATGCTACAAATGTGTAGTCAAAGCAACCTTAAAACAAAAGTCAGCTACAGTTACAAAATCACAAATAAATAAATAATAGCCGACTAGACCTATTGATAATATGTACAGAAAGACGAGCAGATGTTTGATGGAATTATTTTTTTGCTATCTCTTGACATAACTGCTGTACCAAACTATCTATGATAAGGGATGGGTTAAAAAGAACATTTTGTAGCCCGTTTCACTGAATATCCAAGGAGACATGAAAATACGCCAAAACTGGTGATTAGCCTGAACAGAAATGGTGCAGGCCAGGCGCTGTGGCGCTTATTATCTTACCTGAATTAGTGATCTCAGCGTTTACGTTTTCTTCTTCTTCTACTCGATGTTTATTATTTCACATTCTTCCACAACTGAGTCAAGCCAACAGAAATTCTTGTCCTGTCTAGGCCTGCCAACATCTACAGTCTCTCCACAGGCTGTATGGTCTGCTTTGTTGCGTTTGTTGTTGTTGTTCGTTCGTTCGGTTTGTATTTCCTTCTTTGTAAATAGGCAGCTGTTTTCCGGTTTGGCTTGTTTTTGTCTTTGGTGGGAATTAGTGTCTCAGATTATGGCACGCAGAGGGATACAGGACTAGAAAAATCGCGAGTTTAGTCTCACACCGTGGCTTGCGGATTCATTATGTCCATCTGGCACCGGGATGCGCAGCGTCTTTCTCTATCAGCTTATACACCCAGACAAAACAGAGCGAGGGGTGAAAGTAAGCGCTATTTTTTCCCTGTGTTTAGATCCATCATTCTGCCTGGTCCTCTGTCCTCCCCCCTCCTCTTCCTCTCTGTATGGATGCTGTGAATGAACGCAGGGATGGATGGATGGATGGGCGGGCAGGCAGGCAGCATCACAGCCGCAGCAGCCTACATCAGCATCCGCAGGCAGACCATGTGAGAGCCCATGTGCCCGAGAATGCAGATGCCTCTCACAGGCCGGGATGGGCTCTGCAATGGAGAACAGGACCCGCATGCGGTCTGAGCGGGCTGCGACAGACCCCGAGAGCGACTCTACTGGTTATTCGTCGCACAAGGATGTTGAGAAGAGACATGACACACAGCCTGCTTCTCATATAGAGACTGTTCCTATTTTAGGGGTGATCGTGGCAGTTTATGAACATACATACACACTTTGTCTCATGCATCGGTCCCAGAGACATAAAGTTATGTAATACGTCAGATAATGTGTCTAGGGAGCCCCAAGAAAGGAGTTTATCTTAATAAGCAAATTAGAAATATGTAATGACCTGTTTCAAATAAACACAGAGAAAAAAAGATGTCATTACTGCAATGGAGACTTTAATTCTTTTTTTTTTTTGGCTTGCTGAGCTTGAGGTGTATTTTTTTTAAAAAAAGGAAACTATTTAAAGAGGAGTTTTTATTTTTTTAAAAACCTATATAGTAAATCATGCTAAAACAATGCTTTATCGATCCACGCTTTGATTCCTCGATCTCTGCTCAGAGGTCGAGGTTAGTGCAAGTAGTCTTTGCTCTAAGGCACTTCAAGTAGATTAGATGTTTTCTGATGAGACATCCTGAGCTCATATCCTTTCAGGGTTCCATTGCCACCAGAAACTAAGAGAGACTGCTTAAAATGTCCTCTCATTCGAGTGCGTTGGTGCTCATGTGTCTCCCTCTCGCTGGCCTCTGGCCCCCTTACAAAACACTGACCGATTTCTTTTGATCAAGGCCGACATTAATGATTGTGAATCAGATTTGTAGATAAGGTACTGACGCTGGCCTGCCCCATAACTGTGCTTTGCCCTCTGCTGTACACGAATGAATGAGGGTCATAAGACAAAGCTGCATACTGCATCTAGAACCCTACCTGTCAGGGTAATTATAATAATTTCCTCTCATTTCAGTTGTCACGGAGAAAACTGATTCTGGTATTTGCATTCCAGTTGCTAACAAGTTGTCTCCACCTGAGACGTTAAAGCCTGTGCCACAGACCCCCTCTTGTTACATCATGGGACGAACGGCTGGTTTCAAGTCTTAACCCAACACACTGGACATTGTAATTTAGTTGAGATAACGTGTCGTCCATTACTGCCTGTGCCGTTTTACTGTAACGTCCTATGGTCCAAAACAAACGCTGCACTGTTGCAATCCAGGTCTTGTTTGTTGAGCAAGTTGAGTATCGTGTGACGAAAGAAGTTTGCACACGTTGTTTACCTACATTCATCTGCTGGTGGTAGTGGTATGACTCTCTCTTTCTCTTACACACACACTTGTGCTCACTTTCACCTACATAGAGCATCTGATTGTGTCTCAACCCCATTACTGTCCCTCTAGGTCATTTTAACAGGATGTATCACCTGTTCTTTATATCTCACCTGTTCTCCTTTTTCTACTTATTTTTTTTTTTTGTCCAAATTCTCAGCAACAACAGAAATATCCTCAACATCACTAATATGTCACATTCACCTCTGTGGAAAAATGAAATCTTCTTGCCACTTACAGATGCTGAAATTCTCCAGAGACGACCGGAGCAACATGGTACAGAAGTTAATAGTCCATCCAGGAGAATTTATACTGTATATCCAACACTGAGAGGCAGACAGGTAGACTGGTTTCAGCGCAGTCCAGTATCTCCCTGTGTGTCTGTGTATTCTCAAAGCTTTGTCGGTGTGTTATCCTACTCCATGTGCCTGTGGTTGTGAGGTGGAGCTCCATGGACAGTTAATATAGGCCAGACGGGAGAGGGGAGGAGACTGCTCTGTGTATGGTAAGCCTGTCAGTGTGTCAGACCCACTACCAGGAGAGTCCACTGCCACCACTTCTCCCTCTCTCTCTCTCTCTCTCTCTCTCTCTCTCTTTCACTGCTACTTTCTTACTCTGTCTTCTTTTATATTTCTAATTTTCAGATTTGCTCTAAAATGTTTACTTCTGCGTGTTTTGGTCCAGTACGAGGAGACGTAAGAGAGCTAATCTTTCCGGCTGAGGCGTTTGCAAACCCTGTTTTGATGATTCATGATTTTTTTTATTTATTTTTAATTTATTCTTTTTATCTGGCAGCTTAAATCAAAAGATTATGTGGGTCTAATGGGTTGTGATGGTTTTTGAAAGAAAAATTCACGTTCATCTAGCAATAAACAAGGTAGATTTGCTAGCATTGCAGCACACACATACTGCTGGTCATTTGACTACCTCAGATCAGTACTTTGCAAAGGACAGAACCTACAATTAATGTCAGTGCAATAATACAGTTTTCTGCATTTGTAGTTCATTTTCTGAAGGGGAAGCTTGTCTGTTTTATTGCTTACTGTAATGGACAGTATCATGCCCGTGAAGAATTCTTCTGTGGAACAATGGTTGTATGTTTTCCTCCTGTCCCACAAATCCACTAAATCTCCCCTAAAAATCTGCTCTCTTCCACTCAGCTGGTGTTTGCCACTGCAAGATTGGCCCTGCTGGCAGGACTCCCTCACCCTTCTTGATCTGCTGGTATGGCAAGCTGCTGGCATCTCAACAGACTGGCATGTTTGGACTGTAAGGAAATGTGTGCGTGCAGATTTGTTTGATATCTAAACCAGACTCCTGCAGGGTCTGGACGTGGTGTGTGTTATCAAAATATTTGAGCGAATATATGAGGAAATGAGGGCAAAGCTGCGGGTTTTGCGTTGTTTGCCTATATTTTGCGTATCCTCTGACTTCTCTCTTATTGTTAATTCCGATTAATTGATGATCTGTGAAGCTTGCAGCGTAAACCTGTGCCTTTGAGTGGGTTTACTGCTTTACAAATCTACTGTAAGTAACACTCAACAGATAGCCTGCCTGAAGTGATACCAGACTCAGTTGATAAATACCATTAATTAATTATTAAATCACTGATTACCCTGAATGAGGACAGTGAAGTACTATTACATAACACAATTTACAGAGGCAATATGGCAGTCAGGCTCACCATACTGATCTCTGATGCCTCTGCTATTTTCCATTGTCCAGCGTCTGCTGTTATATAACAGTCTGTCTCACTGGACCTGATGCTAAGGTGCAAAATGGATCAAGACGGGACATAAATTCTTGCAACGCCTTTAATATCAGTGGTCATGTGACCCCTGCAGGAGCTGTGTTACCCATACAAACACTGTTTGCATCAGATACCGTGCAACTCAGGTATTTCACAGTGCCGTGAAAGAGGCCAATGCAGAAAAAGTGTAGGAACACTGTGATTGTGTCTCCAATGTGGGAGGCAAACATGCTCATATAATGACATGGTCTTGTGGTTTGATCCATAGTGCAGATGATAATTCACATGACTATCTTGAAATGCTCAGATAACCTTTGCATCATTTCTAAACCTCTCAGGTCCTCGCCTGACATGTTGGAGAAGGCCTCCTCCTCCTACCCATTAACTCAGACTAGCCTGGCTGTCTCATCTGACCGCTCGCTGTCCCACAATGTTTCTGTCCCCCTCCTGCGTCATCACTGAGCATAAAAGGTAAGGCGAGGTTAGCGTATGAAGAAACCAATCTATTCACATTACTGCATGACAATTATGTCACTGTGTAGGACAGATGGAATCTCATTCAGCTGTTTAAATGATTTACTGTGTGGGGAGAGTGTTAGTGGGACATGACAGTATTGTTATGTAATACACAATAGTGGCACCACTACTGGCCTGGAATTAGCCTTTTACTCCTTTCATAATGTGATGTACAGCATGCCTGTGGAGGGCATACAGTGCTAACAGGCTTAATAATTGCACATATTAATGCAAAGGACAGATGCTGAATGGCAACAAGTCTTCCTCCATGCATGAATCACTTTTGAAATCATTAGAAAATACTGGCAAATGGCACTCTGTGGTAATTTTTATTTCTAAATGAGCAGGTTAATGTAGGATACATAAAAACCTGGGCATACAGGCAAAGAGTAGGTCAGAATTTAATGCTTTTGCATTTGTATCTTTCGTCATGTGTGTATGGGGTTTGAGTTGTCCTCTCTGTGCTGTGATGTAAGCTCTTTTGCCTGCTCCTGGCCCTCGGACAAACAATTAAAAGAAAAAAAGAAAAGAAAGACAATTGTGGATATTCTGCAGAGAAATGATTAAGTGATCTGGCAGGGATGTTGTGTTTATGTGTGTGTGTTTGTGTGTGTGTGCGTGTGTGTGTATGCTGTGTGCTGTGTGCTTGATGTGATTGAATTTGTTTGTATGGGGTCAGAGATAAAACTGGGAGTTTGGCTGTGATGTAAGAGGATCAGAAGCCTTGGAATCTGGAGGTTTCTTAACAGGACTAATGCAGAAACCTTCCACCCATCGGTGATTGTGTGCTTAAAACTATTCAACAGGTTCAGATCACAAACATGTTATCAAAGTTACTGTCCAGGTCCAAATCCCGCAGATCTCAGCGGGATGTTTTTGGATGACATAACCGTGAACTAATCCGTTGTAAATTTATCAAAAGTTTTCCAGCACACATTTAAACAACCGGATTAATAATCTTATAATATGTTCATGGCAAATCTGATACACTCATGCTATCATCTCCATGACATAAAAAAAAACAAACAAAAAAGCACTTTCATTGTCTTAAGTAGGACGTTGCCCACTTATAAAGAATTGAAATGATTCTAAAATTCTGAGTAGATAACAAATATGAGCCAAGGTTTCAAGAAGAAGAGTAAGAAGAATCTTCCTTCGACATAAAAATTTTGTAGTTCTAGGTAAGTCACCTTCAAAAAGTTTGATGTCATGTGTGACTTTGAGTACGACCATAAAACAATAAAGATATAACAACAAGGTCAAAGTTAGAAGCTGTAGCGGCATGTGTTTTCTTTCACAATGGTCAATTCTGGGGAAGCTCACTGTTCAGTGTCTTAAAAGAGGCCATAAAAATCTGATAATTACACCAAGCACACGATGTCCATGACGTTACAATGGAGAGAGAGGGCGAGATTGATATCAGAGTGCTGCAAATTAAATTGCTGTGTGTGATATCTGCTATCTAGACATGTGGTAATATCACTGCAGCACCTCTGGCCTCTCACTCTCTTTTTACTGTCTACAAGGTCTTATATCTCATAATATTTGGGTTTCAAATAAGATCAAGGACGTGCAGTGTCATCATTATCAGCACTTGGTTGTCTGAACATATTTCATAACTCCTGCCTTTGTCTCCCTCTCTCTGTTTACATGTGTTTGGATCTGCATCAGATGTTTTCCCTGTTAATTATCTTACATGTGTATGGTGTCGCTAAGTGCCTTGTTGTTGTATGTTTGTATATAAACGAGTCTGTGTATCTGTCTGAGATTGTGGGAAAATGCGAGTTGACCTGTGTCTTAATTTCAAACAATTACATAACACTCATCTTATCTCTCCTGTCAGACTTCCCTTCACAGAGACATGTTTAAATTGACTGCCCTTTTTCGCAGCTCGCTCCAATCCCAAACGGCCACAGCATCGAGCCTCTTATCTCACATCACGGGTCACACCAGCGGTACGTATGGGATTGATTGTCCTCTTCTCACAGAGTGTGTGTCATTGGCGCTGACTAGCAGCACTCTCCATTAATCACAGACTGATCGCAGCTGAACCTGAATTTCACACAAATTGCTCAGCGTGTTGGCCTTCATCCCCTTTCAGTTTCCCATCAGCTAAACTCCGGAGGACTACAGAGTGGAAGGTGGATTGATGTGTAGCAATAATGGGCTCGTGTAGAACTCAGCCAGCCAACAGGATTAACAGCGTGGGATCAGGCCTGTCTCTTAAATGTGGCAGCAGTCAGTGGATAGCACTATAGCTGCTCTCACTGCCCTGCTTCCTTAGCCTCACTGCATTGACTCTTTGTGTGTCTGTCACTGCGCATCGATGCAGCACTGGAACAGGAGAGGAGCACACAGCGTTCAGTTCTATCAGCAGAGTGGCAGGTCTAATGGGTAGCCCGTCTGGCCGGTCTTGGCCTGACCTAGCCAAGCTGTCACTGTGATCTGCCCAGCCCTGAATACCAATTATTGGATAAAAAGGGTTTCACAATGCTCCCGCTTGGACTGGCTCACTACCCGCCGCTAGGCTGACATCACTGACCACCTGCTGCAAAAATGCAGATTGAGTGGCCTCATCCGAGATAAATCCTTCAAAGATTCTTTTGCATTGATCATGGAACATATGTTCTAATCCAGTATGTTGTAATCTCCTAAAATATATGTGTAAAGATGGGATTTTCCACTAACATGATAAGCAGGTCTGTGATAGTCTGCCACTAGGCCTGTGTAAAGCATCAATCATTAACCTGTATTGCTACGACATGGCGTGATAGGACAGGAAGTGGAAAAACACGTTGCTGTTGTTGCAGCTTGACTGCACTGCATCCTTCTTCGATCAGAGGACACTGAACTCAGGTTTGTTTTGCAATAACATGTAATCCTGTAGCAAGGAGTGCTACAGCTCTCGGACCAAATGAGGTGTGTGTGTGTGTGTCTGACTGTTTATGTGCTCATTTCCCAGATGTCCATTGCGTGGGGGTGAGAGGTTGGATTTTTGCAATTTGCAATTTTTTTCTTGGATGGGTCATTTCAGTTCAGTTCATCTCTGGTCATGTGCACTGCTGTGGAATATATCACATAATTAAGACCAACATTAAGTGGGATTATGGCTCTTCTTTGCATCTGTTCAACACTCCTTCGCAGACTGCATGACTCCTATCAGGAAGGATTAGATTGGGAGATTGGATGGTGTCGAGTTCACCCAAAAATCCATTTGAAAGCGTGTTAGAATTTGTGATGGAGAGACTGTCTCACACCCCCCAGTGGTTACATAATGGTAGATGACAGAGCATCCCCTATGTCTGCCACCTCCCCCTTATCCTGCTGAACCATTTCTCCTTCTGTCTAGATGATCAACACCTCCTATAAGGTCACAGCCTTAATGATCTAGCAGCGATGAGACAAATCAGTACGCTGGCTTTGCTACGATTTGTGTGTGATGAGTGTGCGTGTGGACAGATGTGTTCTAATTATAGCTGCTAATGACCGTGCGCTTTCAGATAAATCCAGTGCCACAGACAGGCCAGACGAGGACCAGGACTGATCTTTTACACCTTCGTTAAATCCGCCCTGAGACACTCGGGAATGAAATGTTTACATCTAGATGCCAGACATTCTAAATATTTTTGCCTTTTCTTTGTATTTGGATCAAGAATCAGTCTTTTTTTTTACTTCATGCCACTTACTTGTCTGTCTATTCAATATAAGGCTGCAGCCAGCAAGCTTAACATAACTCACTAATTAACACATTATACTCTTATATCTTATTTGTGTACGGTAATCTGTGGAAACGTCTATAAGGTCTTGTGCTGGAATATTTCTTAAACACATGCAGTGACTTCTCGGATTCCTGTGTGGACTCGCAGGCAATCAGTGGAGAATCCAAGTTTTCTCAGAATAGCAAACATAAGAATTATGAAGAATTACTTGTCTTTCCACACAAATTTTCAATTTGCTGTTGCAGATTAATATTATGTAAGCTTCATTTCTAGAAAACAGGGCTGAATAAGAATATGGTTCCACATCAGTTCCGGGTTTGATTAGGTAATCAGAATCCAGTGTATAAACTTTTGTGCATCAGGGCAGAAAGAGCGAAATCAATGGCTGTTTTTGTTTAATTGCATAACTGGTCTTAGTCATGCGTGAGCAGCTGAACTCTGTAGGCTGTGTTCCTTTTTCAAACTGCAGAGGAGAGCAGAGCAGCAGGAGTGTCTGATGTGAAGTGGCAACTGGGTTTAATGCAGAAAGCGCAAACAGGCAGAGGGAAATTCCATGTCCATAACGATGATTATGCTCACTTCTCTTTCAGAGGAGCATGCAAAGTGCACAGGACGATTCTTTGAGTGTCAGTGTTTGATCACAAGGCTACTTACAACTTCTTTGTCTCGTTGTGTCTTCTATTTCCCAATTTGCTTCTAAGATTATAAACATCACAGGATAATGGGTACATTTCTCATCCAAATTTTCAGCTGTTCATGGCAGTGTGAAACTGTGTTATGTTGGTGTGCCGTCACATTTGAAAGGTAGTTTTTTTTCTGGGTGAAGGCCTGAGGCTTTGCTGTCGAGGCTACTGTTTCTGTGCGTGCAGAGTACTCACAGAAGGTGCACTATTACCTCGCAATAATCCCTTTCATGAAGGAGACGAGCGTCTGTGGCCTGTGGCTTAATGGATGCATTTCATGCAGAAAAGAAATGGGAAAGTGATGCAAATCTTCTCCTCACAGAGACAGAGCAAATAGAAGAAAGTCAGAAAGATACAATATAGCAGACTATTTAGATCAGGGACGTATTTTCAACAAATTTTGTGAGCAATTATTTATTGGTTTTATGTCGTATTTATTAAGAAATGTGCTAAATTTGATTATGTGCCTACAGATATTTTGCAGCATTTAGACAACAGCAGAGGAGCATCTCTAGGAGAAAACAGTGCACAATTTTAAATATAAATATATTAATGAGATTTTGAGTATTTAAGTGCCTATGAGCAATTTGTTTATTTGTAATAACAAACCCTTTTTTAGCTCATTGTTTTGGTTTTCTGGTCTGCAACGTCACTGCTTCGGTTCGCTTTCACTGCTGCTTGTTTTCCTCTCTAAAAACTCACTCCACGCTACCCGCTCAGCAGCAAATGCCAAAGAGACCAAAGACAGCAACTAGCTGATGGTAGTTCAGCATTTAGCAGCTAAAGAGCCTGATATTTCCCTCAGGTGTTGGTGGAGACTAAAACCAGAGCTAAAAGGAGATTGAACATTGGACTGATATTTGGTCAGAAAAAGAAACAAATGCTAATGTTGCTCTGTAAGTTGTGTATATTTGCAGATATTTGCTAATACACTCTCATGACTCATGTCAACCTAAAAAGTGATGTCGGTGTTGTGCTCACAATTAGTTTAAGCTGCCCCCAAGTCGCCCAAAAAACAAACAAACAATTATTGCGGGTTTAACACTACAATACCTGCAGACATATTCTACCTGTAAGACAAAAGCCTCATCTAAATGTGATATGGTTTACTGAAAGGCAATAAGTGTGGCTCAGATTTTCTTTGACAAGCCGTCTGTGTATGTTTAGCAAGTGTTAGAATTTGATATTTTAGTAAATGAAAATGGGAGAAAATAATATTGACATACACATATAGAAGTTATGTTGATGCCTTCAAGATCACATTTTTTCCCCTTTTTAAATGCGATAATCCTAATGTTTCACATAGAAGATGGACTGGGCAGCGCAACATTAACATACTGCATTCAGCTATATTACAAGTACAGACCATGCTGTGTATCAACATGTATCAGTGTGTTCATACACCAGGGTCTCGTGTGTTATGGCAACTCCTCCTCAGGGGTACTAATGAGGACCAAAGTGCTGAACAAAGGAAACCATAGGAAGACTGAGGTGAGCACAATAACCGGTTCTTCTTCTGTTGATGCAGACAAACACAAGTCCTCCCTCCAGACTGGCCGACACACTGGGACTGATTCGCTATGGAGGCAAAGCCACAGAGTGTGCAGCAGTGGCTTAACATCTGCCGCTCGCCGTCCTCTCTGCCCATCAGGTTTGTGTGTGCAACCAAGCACAGCATCTCCCACATGTTACTCACATGTAGTGAAGTGAGCTGAGCACATGAGAGACTGAACACTTTGTGCTGGCCCACAAGCCCACAAAACACAACCATACACGGTAAACAAGCATTCATGTCCACACTCTGCCAGCAACGCAATGCAGACAAAACCTGTAATGATGCCCTGAAGCTGCACTGAAGGCTTCTGAGGTCAGTTATATAATGTCAAAGTGCCAGAACATGCAACACTTCATCTCATTTCTTGAGGAAAAATGTCTAAGTATCCATGCATTTATTCTGCGCTGGCTTATGTCTTTTGAAGTTTAGTCAAAGAGAAAAACCATTTGGATTTTTGTGTGTACTTATACAACAAATGAGAAATATGTTGAACCTCATACAGAAAGCTTAACTGTATCATTCAGTATTGAAATAAGCTTTCATCCACGTGTCAGCCCTTAACATCTCTGCATTTCCTGTGGCCCACTGGATCAAATATGCAGCGTCACATGTGGGAGACATGTTCAGGTTTTGAAGCAAGTCTAGATAACGATGAACATAAAATGAACATCCTTAGTCACTGAATGTAGTATTTCAAGTTTTTCCTCATTCAAAACACACATCTCACCTCAGTGACAGAAGCGCTCGTATCCAAGGAAAATGAGGTTTGTGTGAGACTAAATAAATATGTTGTTCTAAAACCAAAGCAGTTTCTCGGAATGGTCAGTCTCATTCAATTCCACAAGTAGGTCTTTGTGGGTTTTTTTCTGCCTCTGCTCATGAGGTCGACCGTTCTTATTTCATTGGTGCCACAGTGTATTTGATTTCTTACAGAGTCTAATCAAATTGAGCAATACAACAGCTACTACATGTAGTACCTTTGAGCAAGACAATTAATCACCAAATCCCCACATGTGCAAAACTGGCGTTGCTGATAACAAGCTGAACACCTCAAACTTCTTCAGAGAGAGGAAAAGCTCATGCTGTTTTTGCATCACTATGCAGTCCAATTCATCCTCTTTCCATTTCGTTTCCTCCAGGGCAAACTTTTCACGCCAGAAAATCCAATAAAAATATTCTTCCTTCTAAAACAATCTTGCAATTCTTGATTAACTCAATTATTAATGTAAGAAATGTATTGTTTGAGAGAAAAATGAATCAACCATTGAATTAACTTTGTTTAACTGATTTCGGTTCTTGGCGGTTTAATTAATAATTAATTTAACACAAAGGAAGGACAAACTAACTTTGGATTGGCCGAGTTAGGTGAGGAAGGGAGACACACAGATATTATTCAAAGCCATGTAGGATTTTTCTTGGGATGAACTCATAGATTAAGTGTTCCTTCATGGATTTAGGAAATGTGGATATTTTAGAATCACTTAAAACCCAACTGATTATGTGAAAATTAATTGTAAAAAAATGGCTTGTTTTTCTGCTCTAATAAAATAAAAGCTAACCATGTGGAGATATGTGGTTTTCACATGTGCAGAGACTATAAAAAACAGAAATTCATTCTGCAGCGCACCCACACACTTTACACATATTGTGCTCCAGCCCAGTCTCACCCCAAAAGCATGCAATAGACCTGCTGATCTGCTAAAGGATGCCATGTCAGTGTCACATTTTGCCTCGCCTCGGTGCAAAAAGTACGCGCATGTACGTAGGTGTACTGCACATACTATCAAGTCCACAAAGAGACAAAGTCAAGGTGGAGGGACCGGTCAAACACAGGACTTTCACTCAGGAGGCTGGGGTTTATGTCCTGTATAAAACCAGAAGATAATGTGAACTTATTTTAACTTAGGCCTACATAAAGTAACATTTTGCAGTGACATGTAACGTAAATCTCTGAGACTCATGTCTTTCTCCCCTCAGTCCATATGTTCCCACATTTGCTGATACAGCACAAACTTTCATCCTCTCCCTCCCGCAGCTGTGTGCCCCCCTTCCTCCCCCCAGCTTCTACGCTTCTACTAGAGCAAAGCTTTACTCCCCCCCAAGTCCACTCAGAACCTTTAGCCTACATACCATAAGAACTGCAAGTGGCGAGTTATTCTGAGAAATAAAGTAGAAGCAGAATTACCGACTGCCTGTCAGACAGGTCGACACAAAAGAAATCCAGACAGTAAAGCGGTGAAACAGAAAAGAAAGAAAGACCTTGGGAGACTAATGAGAGGTTTTCATGGAAGAGGAGGAGGAGGTTTTTTTTTTTTTTTTTAACCAAGGAGACATGTCATGGCCAACAAGAATGTGACCTATCTGATTAATCTGGTCACAGGCCAAGGAAAACAACTATTGGACTTTGTTAGTTTCATTTCAATAATGTGGCACCGTCTTTGAGTAGAAGACAACCATGGAACATACAAACCAAACCTTTTCGAGGACATAAACAAGAAAAAGGTTTACCACATTGAGGAGGGGAGAGGATAGGACAGATGGGATAAGAAAAGTAAAAGAAAAGAAAGACTTTGTGAAGCCTGGCTATAAATAGGATCAATGGATATGAAATGCTATTTCATAACATCGTCTCTAAGAACAGAAACCACCCATACGGAGTTGCCTATTTTTAACAGCTCTCCCTTTGCATCATGCTGCCAGTGTAGATGAGAGGTTGCATGAGGTGGTGACCTGCAGCCCATCATGTTCTTGCATCACCGTGACTTGATTGATAATTAAAGAGGAAATGGTAAATATAAGACATCTGAGGACAGAGGAATACATCAGATCATAGGCCTTAGGTGATCCCGGTCCACTGTGCCCATCTGTTCACATTACCAGTGCTCCTAACAGCCACTAATAAGAGAATCAACATGTGAATGGGCTATTTTTGAGGCAGTAGATTTCTTCAGTAGGTTCAGGTTTAGGAAATATATGTCTTGGGCTCCCGTGAACAATCTGAGAATGTGCTGCTTCTCCCCTTGAGGGTAGCCGTGGGGATTCCTTACTAAGATAGGAAGAAATGGTATTGAAACGTCCATTAAAATTTAAATTTGTGGTTTGGACTGTGTGCGAGAGTTACTATTTTCATCAATGTCCTAAAATTGATCCTTAGTAAAGTTTGGACTCCAAAGTATATTCCTGGAAAGCACATAACTCATCCCATCATGTCCGTGTTGTTCAGTTTAAGCCTCTTGCAAACAGATGTTCGGTCTAATGTAAATTACATTTGTCAAATCAGGTCAATTTTATTTGTATAATTCAATATCATAAATCAAATACTCGTTATCCTTAGACTGTGCTCAGCTGTCTCAGGTAAAGGCATGCAAAGATGATTTAATTACATCAAACTTTTCTTCTGACTTCCTTCCTCTCCTGTACGTTTGATTCTGGTTGTGGATTTCTGGCTCCCACCTTATGTGCAACATACATTTTGTTCCCAGTGAACTGTTCTGCATGTGTGTGCATCTTAATGAGCAGAGTTGTGATTGTTAACATGATGTTGAAAGAGAAAATCCCTCTACGAAGGTATGTAACCTCACAGATCAATCCTCTTAACTGATTAAAGCTTTTTCAGAGGTTGCTCTCCCCGCAGCCATCTACAGGTCAGCTGCCTGCCGTTACGGAACAAAATAAGTTTATTAGGACGATACAGCTGGTGATATCTTAAAAGAAATAATGTTTTGAAAATGAACACTGATAATGTGCAATTTGATGTTAGGAAGTGCACAACCGGTGCATTCTTTTGAGTGCGTGTTTGTGTGGGTGACATCGCTCTGATACAGCACTCGGATATCACTGGTCCATTCATATTCGAGGTCCATTCCTCTCTAACAGGAAATGTGAACTTTGGATAGCTCTCCGTGTTTTTGTCCAAGCTCTTCCTCCGTCTTGACCCAGTTTGGACACTTCAGTCATCCAACTATTTTCCTCTGTGTCTGCACTTAACTGCTATGTCACAGTTTAAGGGGGCTGAAAGTGGGTCAGATCGAGCATGTGAGGGACTCTGAAAAGAGGCGACCCAGCAGGCTTTGTCCCCTCACCCCAGGTATGACATGAGTGTGTGTGTGTGTGTGTGTGCGTGCGTGCATATGTGTGTCTTCTCATTCAACAGATGCTCTATTTGTGGAAGTATCCATGGTGATAATGATGTGCAGTCACGTAAACGGGGCAGAAGGACAAGTGGATGCGTTCATTTGGCACACATGGGTGAAATATCAGCTCTCACTGCCAGTCTGTTTATCCAGTCAAACAAGAGATGGGGTTGGGTTAAGGGGGGTTCGAGCAGACTTATGGGTTAAGAGGGAAGGTAAAGTAAAATAAAGAAAGGGGAAGTGCAGAGAGTTTAGTGTGTTTAGGGACAAGACCAACCGGCTGACACAGGACTCGCGCCAGGCCCCTGAGGGTAATTCAGCAGTGAGACACGTTGCTGTACATTCCCGACATGACGAAAGCTGCTGCACTCTGCTTTCCTTGCTTTTGTACAGTATAGGCCATTACATAACCGGCAGCCTGAAAGCTGTTGCCGTTTACGAGCCTTTTCAGTAGAGAAAATTGTACCCGTACAGCCAAAACACCGAGTATAAATCCACAGGGGAAAATTTAAAAGTTGGCGTACAACATGTGAATGTGTTTTTTATTTAGAAACACATGACTGAATGTGCCATTGATTGTGGGCTGCTGTAGTAGAGAGACTTCTTGTACAGGGAGGGGAGAAATGAGGACAGGGTAGGAAAATGGGTAATAAGCTGAAAGCAACGGTTACACTGTTACCTGGAAACTACAGATGGGAATGGGTGGAAGGTTTACACACACACACACACACACACACACACTCATAACCAGATTTTATATTTCCCACTCTGTCGGGGGCCTGTTTTGAGCAGGGAAAAGGTGTTAGCTTCAGCAGAAACCATCTCTCTCTCTCTCTCTCTCTGCAGCAGCACTCTCAGCAGTACACTGTGGGTGATTTCATAGCTGCAGGCTTCAGAGAAGACAAGAGAGACTAAAATCATCAATCAGTAATTAATCAAAGCCGAAATCTAAATGAAAGTGTCCCAAAGTGGATATAATGTTACCCACTGGTGCCATATGACCAAAAAAAAAACCCCATCAAGGTTTGGTCTGATACTTTATAATTTCAAGTGTTTCTGCAAAAGAAAAAGAAAAAAAAGTTTAGGAAAACTTTAACAAATTAGACAATAATGTGAAGCTGGTCTGCAGGCAATCAGGAATCAATTAAACTAAACAACTAAAATGATCATACAAACAAAGTCTGATGGCACATTAGTGGTCTATTATCCCGCTCGAAATGCTTTGGCTTATCTAACTGGGGTGGTGAGACACAGGCAGAAGACAGACAGACAAGATGGAAAAGAAGGAGAGAGCTACACAGGGAGACAGTTCGCTTGGCTTGCTGTTGCCAGGATGGTTAGATAACTGAAGGTCAGAAGCAGGGTGTAATGTGCTGTGAGTTGCACTGGGCTCTGAAATACCACAGCCCCGGGGAGACTGGGCGAGCTGTCGGCCCACACCTGACCTCGGCACCTTTTCCCGTCCTCCGCTCTCTTCCATAACACTCACCTCCACTCTTTTGAGACCACTTCTAAAGATCCCGGTCCCCGTGTCCGAAACACATATCCTATGCTTGGCGTGTAGCCTCTGATTTCTCATTTACAGCCCTTTAATCTCACTGACCTGCTAACGACCCATTGAGCAAATGGACCGCTGAACAAACATAGCAAACTAATTTCCATGTACGGTAATTGATTCCATCGGGATAATGTACTCAGTATCCATACTGCTTTTCATGGATACAAAATAAACAATTGAAATGCATGAAATACTTGTAACATATGCAGTCTGTTGGTCAAGTATCCATAATAAGGTTTGAATATTTGACCCAGTGATATAACTGACACAATGAATGATACTATCACGGTGTCATCTACTTTTTAGACTATTTTAACAACCTGAAAACTGGTCAGCAGCAGCCTCGTAATCAGACACTTTTTGATCTACTATTTTGAGGAAGGCTCAAGACTTTCCAGGACATTGACTGACTTTACTGGCTTTATTGGCTTATTGCATCCCTGTACTGGCAGTACTAGGGCAGCATTTTACAGCCTACACGTTTAACAACTTAGTTAGCTTAGTGAAGTGATTCCCAAACTGATCACGCGATAAAACTGAGAGGTTGTGAGGAGACTGACAGGATGAAAAAAAAAAAAAAAGAAGAAGCAAAGTTTTGCTACACAAATTTATAACAATCTTTTTAACTTTTCTCTGATTTTCACTGATTTTTGAGAAGGAAGTGCAAACCACTCAGGCATCTGACACTTGACACTTGGCTCCAACAACACACTGCTTCTGTTTTTGTGAGTGCAACCCAAAAAGGCTGGGAACCATCATTTAATCTTTTACAACGTGTGATACAAGCTGACCAAATGTTTTTAACTTCATCTGAGAAATACAAATAAATGTAGGCGGGTAAAAAAGGACAATATTTCCATGTAGTAGCGTAGAAGTATAAAGTAACATAAATGTAAGTACAAATATCACTTTTTTTTAACTTAACTGCAGTGCCTGATTAAATGTATTCAGTGACTTTTCACGGTTGTGAGAAAATTGTTGTCTACAAGGACATCTGAACAAAGGTCAGTCCTTTTAGATGAACACCAAGCATGTAATTACCATCCTTACTGTACTTACTGTACATGTGAACTCACAGTGTGGCAAACTAAACCATTTTTTTTTTATTTGTGTACTGTAATGAAATGAAATCAGAGCATGAACTATAGCACAGGATAGAAAAACAGCATATAGATCCGGTAGGTAGGTAGGTGGCTGTAGGTAATGGTGCATTTAGGAGCCAAATTTTATATTTAATGAGGTGGAGGAGTGGCCTTGGTTCTTGTGAAGCTGTGCTGCAGAGGGTCACCTTGCTTGTTTTTGTCTGTTTTTGCAAAGGCTCAAGTTTAATCTGTGTGCAGAGCAGCTCACAGTTGAAGGTAACCCGTTGTTTACAGATTAAGCCCGGTTCTTCGGCAGAACAGGCTGACCCACATTGTTAAGGTCAGAAGGAAAAAAAAAAAAAAGAATTGTTACAGTTGTTTTTGTGTGGATATGTGTGTGTGTGTGTGTGTGAATAATACACACCTGCTTGTGCGTAAGGGAAAATGTTCCTGCTAAGACCCTCGCTGCAGTCTCTGGGCCAGTGTCATGTGTGAGTGTTTGAGGCTCCTGTGGTGAGAGTATTGTGTTTCTATTTTATTTATTAGCTTCTTATATAAGCACCAGCAGGGGGAAGGGACATACTGAGACAGGGGTAAAGGACACAGAACTGTGAAATACAGTCAGGGCACACAGAGTTGTTGAGGTGGTTTATAAAATTAATGGAATTAAATTAACAAAAGAGAGTTGACAGAAAAGAAAGACCGCAGTATATTTCACATCAGCTATTCCAACTAAAATCTTCAGTTTCCGCAAATGTTTTGAGTAAATTTGTCAATGAATGAGAGTGAAAGAATATGGGAGCCACACTTAAAGAAATCAACAAATAATCATATAAGTTTAGTGCAAAATGACTGGGATTTGTCCTCGTTTCCAGAGGAGAAAAAACAAAACAAAGAGCCAAATGATAACTTTCCCATACATCAGTTCACATCTCTTCCTCCCTGAAGAAGGTCTGCAGGGACCCAAACCTCGTTTAAAAGCCATTTTTATAACATTTTGAAAAAAGTAGAAAACAGAACATCGCTCTGTATTAGTGAGACAATGCAAAATATGAAATTACAATAGTAGACACACACATAACATTCAATAAATTACACCTAGAAAACATTTGAACCAGGACCTTCACAAGATCAGATTTAACCCACAGCAAAACCAAACCTGGCTTAACCCCCACTGAAAAAAGGTTAACTCTAAAGAGAAATAAGCACAACATTAAGCAAACACCTCAATCTAAAGAGAGAAAAGTGAGAGGGAAAAAATGGACCTCAATCCACCCTGTTAATAAACAAACTTCATGTAGAGACACAGCATGTTTTCTGTCCCCAAACTGGCAGGAAATACACAAAAACTAGAAACTTTTCTCTTTTTTTCCCCCCAAACTAACTCCACTCTGGCATCAAACTTATTCCCGAAGCCTCCAGTCAAAACAGGCACACACAAGTGGTATCTGGATACACACACACACACACACACACACACATATTCAGGTCAACTAGGCCATCAGTGCACATGCAAGAAGGAGGATGAGATTAATGAAAATACATCTCTGTTTACCACCAGCACTTGGCCTTAACTCTGACCCATGCGTTCACGTTTCCCCTCGAGCCTAACTGGCCTAACAGTGGCCAAGTTACCCCTAAATGACACCAGAGTTTCTCCAGGAGACTCAGCTGTGTTTCAGGTGCGTGTGGCCGTGAGCCTCTGCAAACAGAAAACACACAACCTCTGCTCTGCTTTGTTGCCGCTGTGAGAAAATGTGATGTTACAGCGGCTGGGTTCGGGTCGGTGGGAAGCTACGGGGTAGCTGGGACAAACAAGTGATAGAGAGAGAAAGAAGAGATGAAGGGGGTGGGTGAAACAGAAAAGAAGGGTGAAATGCTGCAGCCCTCCCCTCTGTCTCTCATTCGCCATCAGTCAGTGCTGACTGTGCGTAGCAGTGACTCCCCCCTCCTCTCCTTTCCTCCCCTCCCTTCCCCACTTCTTTCTGTGTGGAATTGGGTTTACATAACCACTGCAGTCTGAGATAACGCAGCACACCACCGCTGACGACGCCTTCTCTTTCAAGGCAGCAGAGGTACACACTGCTTGCATGAAGCAGCATTAAGCATTCACAGTTTGGACTATATATATATAGCTTGGCATACAGTCTGCTGAGCCGTGGGCTCCACATACAAGCATCTGCGCGCACACATGGGCCGATTCTATAAGTAAATGATGGACAATATTTAAAGCTGCTGGGTTCAATTTGCCCCACAGCAACGGGTGGTTTCCTGGTCTGACAACCTCAGTCCACCCAAGCTGTTTCACTATGAATTTTCCCAGATTCCAAACACTCAGAAAATGGCAAAGGCTCTTTTAAACACTACTGTCCCGACAGAACCTTTCTCATAGCCGTGTGAACAGTAGTCAAGAGGTCTTTGATACTTCTCCCTGTACTGACAGTGGTCTGTGTGTGTGTGTGGGACAGAGAGGTCGTTGCCAAGAGAGAGAATGCAGCCAATTTATGCAACTCTTGCTTAATCACTTAGTTAGTGTTTTACCAGTTTTGTATTCTGCATGGCTACAACCAGTTCTGTCTGGACAGGGCTGGGGAAGAGTTCAGATTCGAGGGTCGTTATCTATCACTGGGAATCCAGCTGAACGCTTGTGTGAGGGAGTGTGTGACATTGTGCGTCATTCTGGCTGAAGAACTTAAATCGGTAACCAGGGCTGTTGTTCTCTAAATTCCCCTCTCACTCTGTGGCTCATAGGGGATCAAGTCACAATAACTCACCCAGACACACTTGACTTTGAACAACTGGAGCACTGACGTATCTAAAAGGGCTGAAATGCTTTCTGAAGGTTCTCCAATTTCTATTTTTAAACATTTCCCAATCATATCAAACAGTATGTTCTGCATCATAATATTGGATCTGAAACAAGGCTTGGACGAATGCTGACATTTACCTAAATATAATGCTAAAACTGTTGAGTAAATAATGAAGGAATAATCCCACCAAAACACATCACTGTGGCTTTTAACAGTAATTGTTGAAGTTGAATCATGTAGAAAATGAAAACCGATATTAAGAAGCCGTCGTCCATCTTAGCCACACTAGTGACATGGCTCAGTGAGTGATAGTGTCGGTCTGTCAATACTTTGAAATAGCATGTCACCATTTTGTATCTATATTTCATGTTAGCATGCTAATGTTAGCATATTCAAAGCCCCCCCATACCTGTAACATTACATACAGCCTTACAGAGCTGCCAGTGTCTCATCTGAATACAGTTTGCACTTTACATTTGGATTTCATGTCATAAACAAAACACAAAAAAACATATTTACATTTTAAAATTGTACATTTTTTTTAATTTACATGGCTCTGTGTGTAGTCATTATGAGATTTTGTGACATTTTGACTTAAGTTAAGAAACCTCTTGTTGGTTTCCAAGGTTAGCGTCCAGTTCAAAAATGTAGCAGCTGAGGATGAATTGATTTGTATTGCAGCCCCTGTTAGAAAGCTCCCAAACAATTGCCGAAACCACTTAATACAAGTTGCCTTTGAGTTGTGGATGTTTGGCAGGGGAGGTGGGGGTGATGGTGTGGGGATGAGCTGACAAATGGATTGGGTACCAACGTCTTCTTGTTTCAATTCCAAGCTATGCCCCTGCTCCATCTCTTTCCTCTGGACAGGAACTCTCACAGTACTGCAGCTCCTTTGTCTCAGCTCCCAAATCCCCTAATCTGTTGCCTCTCCTGTCAGGTGGATTTACTCCCCCCTCAACCCCCAAAACTACCCTCTCCAGTTCTTCTTTACTTAAGGCCACTTTATTCATCCACACGAATTGCACGGACTTCAAAGCTAAACTGGCACACTGGTAAAACATTGGTCAGAGCTGCTGTGTTTTGTTGTTATGTGAGTGAACGAAACGGTAAAGGGTGGGCATCTCCGTTATGCTGTTTATCTAATTTAATCACAAATCAACCGGCAGCACTTATCCCATTAACCTCCTTTTTTGTTTTGGAAACTGGACTAAGCAGGTTGTTTCACAATATCACAACAGTGTGATTCATGCATATGAATCAGTGTTAAAAAACATAAAGGGGCCTCGGGAGGCTTTGGTTACATAAGACAACCATTTCTTTATTTCTCACCTCTGCTGTACATAACATAAACAAGCAAACACTTACAATCACACACACAAACAAACTCACACACACGCGCTCACCCACACGTCTTAAGAAAATCTACAAAACAAAATATGGCTGTTTATAGGCCATGTGGGCTGAGCACTGATAATACAGTGGAATGATAAAAAAAGTGAATTATTCATCATCTTCTTCCTCCTCCTCTTCATCGCTGATGACATATTTCTTGGCCTTCTTGGTGGACATTTCCTCTTCATCTTCTGCCTTTCTCTTGCCCGATCCCTCGCCCTCCTGCACAAAACAGAAGAGGAGAGATGACCCTCTGATCCGAAGCGTCAGCCATGCTGACTGCAGCAAACATTCTGTACAGCTTCTCGGTACTTTTGCTTCGTCATGTCACGCTTGCATTTTTATTTCTGGTAGCACTACGTTACTTTTTGCAGGAACAGTCTGTGCAGAATTAAAAGCATGTTCTTTAAAGGGACTAGTGATGACTGTCCTGTTCGGTTCACATGAGGGTAATATGACAAGTGGGCTTTGTAACCTCCACAGTGTTCTGCACCACACTGCCCCCTCTCTGCCCAGCAGGATACTACACCCACCTCATCACTGTCTAGCTTCTTGGCCTTCATGAGCCTCTGAGCCTTGTCGTCGTCTGAGCCTTCATCGCTGTCTGATGAGTAGATTCTCGCTCGCTCCTCTGGATTGGGCGGAGAGACGATAAAAAAAGGAAGACGTTCACTAAACCTCAGTGGCTTCATAAAAATCATCAAACTAAAGTGACCTTTGTAAATATAACAACAAATCGTCCTCACCTCTGAGGCCTCCGCCTCCCTTGTATTTGCTCTTGATGGCTGCCAGGCTGATGGCTTCCTCGCCCTCCTCTTCATCATCGTAGCGGTCGGGCTCCAGGTAACTGCTGCTCAGGCCCCTCTGGTGCTGCTTCTCCCTCATCCTCCTCTGCTGGGACTCTCTGCGGATGGAAGCTCGCAGCCGCTCCTCCTCTTTCTGCCAGGAGAGACATGGTAGGAATTAATGTTAAGCGCTGGCTTTGAGTTCGACACTTTGTTTCTAGCTGGTGATGTTAAAATTCAGCTTATGGCACTTGGGGGATTTCATTAATTTCTCTTCACAGGTTTGGATTTGTCAGTGATTTTTCCAGTCAAATGCATTTTGTTTTGAAGGCTCAACACTTTATTTTTTGGGATTCAGTTAAGTTTTTTTTGTATTTGTTATCGACTAACTAAAAATGTTTTTCATCTTCAAACAAATAGAAAATCATATATGATAATGGTCACATATTACCCTATATATTGAGGCTCAGCTATAGTTGAAATATTAGTCCATATTAACCACTTCATCTCCATCATTGTACAGCAATATGTTCAGATTATTTTTAAGCTGCTCTGTTTCTTTTCTGAGCATGTAGTCTCTAGTATATCTTCTTGAGCGTCGAGATCCTGCTTAACGTTTGTGATTGATGTAACATGGCAGCTGTAACAAAGCAATTTCCTACTGGGATAAATAAAGTACTCTACCTTCAACAGACAGCTCAAGGCAGAGAAAAGGAAGAAAAGGGAGTATGGAGCTACAGTTAAAGGTCTGAGGTTACAGTCAAACCCACACAGGAGGCATCCAATACTGAAAATACATTTTAAATGTGACAGAAATGAGCTGCAAGTGCAACTGAAAAGCTGCCCTGTTAATACGTTTGGGAGTGTTAAAACATCAAGTTCTTTGCCAAACTATGGACAGGAGGCCTGAGTGTCTCGCTGGTTTGACAGATCTGGGAATCGTATATCGTCAGAGGATAAAAAAGCAACAAACAGTCCAATATTCCACTGTCAAAGACTGTGAACTTTTCCATTCTTTAGAAATATTTGTTGTCCCCCATCTGTTAATTTGGGCTGCCGTTCAGCTAGTGCTATTAAGCCAAAACCCCAGCTGAATAAGCTGTACTTCTGAAGAAAAAGCTGCTTTGTTGGCTCTTTCCAATCTTAGTTAAGATGTCCAGTGACAAACACATAACACAACAAATTCCTTAACCTTATGTTTGTAGTTTTCTGTTTTGCCAGCACAAATGGAACTGGCAAGAACAACTGAAAATGATGAGGAGAATCACGTGCAGTGGGATTTACTAAGATTTCTTTTTAAATTACCAGCACAATGTTAAGTTACAGATCATCCTCGGGTCTGTCTGCACTGATACTTATAAACACGCAAATGTAAATGTAGTCCAGCGCTGCACATCTTTGTCAGGTATAGTCACACCAGCTCAGGTAAGTGCTACTGATGCTATCAGCTGCATTTGTTTGGGTTGACATTTGATATGCAACCAGGCACTCTCTCCAGACTTGCTGACACTATTTCCATTTCACTGGCCACTGTCTGACCTCATTATGTAAGTTATGTCTTTATGTAACCGGTTATGATGCTTGTCAACAACTGACCTCATGCGACCTGCAAAAGTATTCTCAGTCAGGGCTGAGGAAAGGCAAACACGACGACACATGGATGGTGTGAAACTGTGTTACCTTGATCATTTCGTTGCGATGCGACTCAGGGTCTCGTCCAGCCATGGGAAGGATTCTGATCTTTTGTGTCTTGGAGCAGCGGTCAGCCAGAGACAGGGTCATCTTCCTGTGGGTGGCGCTGTCTGTAGAGTGGGGTCTGGGAATACAGAAAAGCACCAATGTCAGATTTAAGGTGACTGTGCATATTTCCGCAGCCCTTTAATGAAATAATTCAAGACAGTTTTTCCTGTTTTTGGATTGTAATATGCAAGAAAAGCTTACTTAAGAAACATTAGCATTGCCAAGCAGGCAAAAGACATCAAAGTACGCTGCAAAACTTGTTTCAGGCCACTCATTTGAAGGTACCTTGCAGACTATTAAGGGTGCCATGAAATGATGTTATGAGTGGGCCCCGTTGATGTTTCTATTTCGTCAACACATACAAGGCGTGTTTCATATTCCTGCCAATGATCTTATGCTTGTCCACAGGCTCACAGTTAAGATACTAAAACAGGTAGCAAGCAAACATTTATGAAGATGGAAATTCATGTTAAATGTCAAGCAGTTCTGATTTAACCTACAACTAAATCATGATCCTGCACTAGAAGACCATTAGAGGCCTACAGAAGCATGAAAATACTGCAGCGAGTGACACTTTTCAGGTCAAAGTGTCACACATTTTTAAAATCTCTACTCTGTTTGGCAAACTGAGCAGTAACACAAAGCCTAAACTCTGAATGCTGCTTGCCTGAGTGTTTTTTTATTTTGTGAAGTTGACTAAAGCTCCTTTGGAAAACAAAAAAAAACAAGTCCTAAACATTTGAACTCTGAGCAGATTCAGCCCTAATCCTAATCAAAACTCTGCTCTGATGACAGAGCTCCATCAGAACAAATGGTAATGTCCTGTGCGGGAGCGTGGAGGGCTGTTGTGCATTAAAGCAGCTTTGGCCAGTGTCCTGCTAGACCCATGTGGTCCCAGAAGACAGAACATCCCTGTGGACTTGGGGGCGCTAAGAGGCTTACACACTTCTTATTGGGAGAAACCTGGGCAGCTTGCATAAGGTGATCCAGGGACTTACAGCATAGAGTACATTTCTGAGTGGAGTTTGAATGAAGGCTGCTATTGTTGTTGTCTAGAATTAGAGGCAGCCTGGGGCTTATTCAGTGCATGTCCTGCTGTCGGAGAGCCAGAAAGAGGAGGAACATCCCTGGCAACTCACAGTTTTTACCTCAAGTCCATGTGATACTCAGGGCCTAATAGTAGTAACAATAGCATGTGACAGGACAGTATTACCTGAATGTGAGTTTGGTTTTGAACACAGCCTGTCCCTGCAGTCCAGTGCCCTGTCGGATGAACAGGTGGTTGTGGTCTCCCTGGAGAGGAGCTTTGTAAACATCAAACACTTCGTTCCCCAGGTGGAGGGACATGCTGTGGCAAGAAAAAGGCATTTAAGAGCATGGAAAGTACAAAGCACGTCCTGCTCACTATGTAATAACCCCAACATCGAGTTTGACATAATACGCACCTCCCATCGGACCATTTCACAATGCGTGCGTTGCTCTCTCGTGCTTCATTTCCCTCCTCATCTCTCTTGACTCTCCACCGAATTGTATTTTCCACCTGTGGGACAGAATTATAAACTCTGGTCACTCTCTTGATAACAAAGCTTACTGACAGGCATCATGTATATGTTTTTTTTGTTTATTTCCATTTCAACCAACACACACAAACACAGTCACACACGCATAAGGTGGACTACATACCTTCAGTTTGAGCCTGGTTCGTCCCTCTTCATCCAGCATTTCTTCATCCTCAAATTCATCCTCATAGTACTGAGGATCAAAGGGTCTATAATGGGATATTCAATGAAAATTTTAATAAATATACCTTTAAGTTACACAAAGATGAGTCTTTCCTCATCTGCTACTGTCATTTTTGATCTCATAAAATGACTTCAAGTACAATATGTGTTTGTATTTATTGACAATGCCATGGTTCTGACCTGGGCTCCACAGACAGGAAGTTGGGAAGCTTGACAAAATAAAGGTCAGATCCCAGGTCTGTGCTGACTTTTGGGATCTCTACTTCAATGCGAGTTTCAGGTGCAGGCTCCTCATCTGCCTGCTCGCCCTCCATCCCATCCTCTGTATCCTGGACACACGCACACAAACGCACACACACAGAGAACTTTTCAAAAAACACTGTATGATTCAATGACCCAGGATAATAGGGATCAGCTCAGAGAGGCTTAGCGAGTGGCTCTGAGAAAAAGAGATTTGGGAACTCTTGTAAAAAAGAACTTGGCACAATTAAAGAGGCTCCATGATCTGTGGAGGAAAGAGACAGAGAGCAAGAGAGCAAGAGGTCAGACAGATACCAGGGGCTGGCCGGGGGTGGGAGGCTTCTCTGCATCGCTGTCTGAAGAGATGTCGTCAGCCTCTCCAAACAGGTCGTCTGCTGCCGCCGTCTTTGCTAATGGACAATACAGAAGCATACAAAAGTGCAATGTTAATGTGCATTGTAGATATTACTATCACCCAGTGAGGTTAGGTCTGCAGCAGAAACATCTCGGTTTCTTACTTTTTTTTGTTCCGATGTCGCTGTCTGAATCTGAATCAGAGGCGGCTTTTGACTTGGTCTTCTGCCTGAGGAAATCATCTTCACTGTCACTGCCCTTTGCAGACTCTGGAAGGTAAAAGAAGTATAATTTCCACATGGCATCATGGCATTAACAAAAGGTAAATCTCAGGAAAAGGGATCATTACCAAATGCAAAAAAGTCTAGGAGAAAAGTTAATCTCAGAGTTCTGAGATTAACCTCAGAGCTCAGGATAAAATTCACACATATGGCCCTAATTCTCTTCTTATGAAATCTACTGTGACAAGATTAACACCAAACAGCTAACTCATGATAGAGTCTGTGCACAACATTTCTTCTGTCTTTAACTCCAAACCCTTAGAGTACCTGACTTCCTGTGTCTTGGCCCCTCATCATCGGAGTTCTCTCTTTCTTCATCAGAGTAATGACGTTTCTCCTCTTCATCCTCTGACTGGTCACTCTTAGCCCCTCCTTCCCACTTCTCATCGTCTGATTGGTTCTCCCTGCCAGACGCTTCTCCGTCAGAGTGAGGGGTGCCTTGCCCTGACTGTGGAGTCCCAGGATCACTGTGCATACTGGTTCAAAACAAACAGAAACGAAAGTCAGGTCTTCTGACCATTAAGAAAAGTGAATCACAGGCCCTGCTCAGAGCTGATATTACCATGCGTCCTGAGTGATCAGATCACAAGCGAACAGCTCTGAGCAAAGGCGTGAATGCTCCCAAGATGCACTGAGGACGAACTTGAGAGCTGATCAGTCAGATCTCATTTAGGGGTGGTCTCAGTCATATATGATCACATTCTGTTAGCAATGTGCATGTGATGTGATAGTGTGGGGCCCTCTGCTCATATGATGTTCTCTGAACAGCAAGAAGACGGCAAAATGGATTACAAGCTATCTGATTTCTATTTGGTTCACTGTCATGCAGATTACATGTTTGGGCTCCCTTAACTGCCAAGATAAGCAGCAGATGATTGAGAACCAACTGTTTACTCTGAATTGATTTTATTATTGAACAAATTATGTTAATATTTTGAGAGCTGTTGGGTCAGGAGAAACTTCATACACTTTACAAAACAGCTGCAGCAAATTCTAAAATCATTTGTGCTTGTGTAAATTTGACCTTAAATGCATTACAATAAGGTGTTATGTAGATCTTTAAAAACAGGTCTTAATATATGGTTTCATTTTTTAAAAATCAGCAGAAGGACAAAATAGCTGTGCAACATTATTCAAACTAAAAAGTAATTTATGGCAGCAGGACAACGTATGTTTGCTTGACTCAAAAAACTCCAAGATACAAGACAAAGCTGTCGTACCTTCTGTCTGAACGAACGCTGCCCCTGTCAGAGTGAGGGCTCCCTGCTCCAGACATCCCACTGCCAGCCGGGCTTCCTCCATCTGACCGATGGCCCCCGTCCTCTTCGTCGTCGTCCTCATCTCGATGGCCATGCTCTGAGCCGCTGTGCTGCTCTGCATCGGAGTGATCGTTCTCCCCCTGATCCGAGTGCATGCTGGCGTCCGACTGGTTCCCTGATCGCTCAGAGTGGTTGTCACTGCCACTGTGTTGACTGTGCTGCTCATCCTCGCTGTCGTCTCCAAACAGCTCCTGTTGGACAGACAAAAGGTGAGGAAGTTTAAATCAGGCATGTCCAAAGTCCGACCCGGGGGCCAATCATGGCCCGAAGTTAGATTTCATACAGCCCACAGCTTCAGTCTTATAATGTATTATTTATGGCCCGCTAGCACTGTCAAACAAAATAAGTAAATCATAAATCTTTAAAATGTAATTCTTGGACTTGGCGCTTATTTTATTAAACTCCTGAATAAGATTTGGTTACAACTGTTGATGTTATGTACCTGTAGATGTGACACAAACTGTTACTTTCTGAAAGATCTTGTAAAAGACAAGAGCAAAATTCATTTGCTTTAAACTTTAACGATAACAGACAACTTTGCATTACTTATAACTCCTCTTTAAAATCACGAGGCAAAGATATTTATCAAACTCTTGGAAATTTAAGGTTTTCCACACAGTTTGTTCAATATTATCTGACTCTCCAGATATGAATGAAAGGCAGAATCGGGTTTTTAGAGTTGTTCACGTCTGTCTGAGTGACTTATACTGTATTTGACTACATTGCCATTTGTAAAATAAAGCGAATTGTGACAACAAAATTTCTTTTATAACAGTGTGTATTTGCATGCAACTCTTGTGGTTTAAAAAAAAATGTCAGAAGGAACTATTGGCCCCCGGGTATCTTCACTTTATCAAATCTGGCCCTCTTTGCAAAAAGTTTGGACACCTCTGGTTTAGATGATGCGCAGATCGCGCACACGCACACTCCAATTCTGCAACTACAGACACGGGTCGTCTTGACTGTGTGAGGGGCGTACATAATGTTTGTAAGTTACTCAGTCATTACTGAAGGGTTTTAGCATTGTATTCACAGAGACAGACCCACAAGGTAAAAAGGGTGGATTATTAATATGCTGCTTGGAAAAGCCATTATGGCAGATACCCGAGAGGCTGCAACACATTCTAACTTCTTCCAGTCAGACCAGTTTAAAGTGAGTGTTGGATCAGCCTCGTTGGCAGAGCATGTCTGACTGATGTCCTGGCACTGCAAGACCTACCACAGTGCTTCTCGTCAGGCAAAAGGAAGCACAGACCTTATTCATGCTGGGTTTTCCTGCCCCCTGGCCTTCCTCTTCATCATCGTCATCTCGTTCCCTCTCACTGTCGCTGCCGCTGCCCGAGGCGTTGCTGGCGGATCGGGGTCTCTCCTGCTCGGAGTCTGAACCGGAGCCAGAGTCAGACTCTGAAACACAGCAAGCAGACTTTTTTTTTTTCTTCTGGCGTGTAGTGCGGTTCATCAGATCACAGCGGGCGAATATTGTTCACTATAGACATCAATGAACTCTCCACAGTGACGGTTAGCTAGCTAGTTTTATCTGACCTCACACAGGGTAAGACTTAGCAATCAGAACAGTGCCCCAGCGCACAAAGTCCATAAAGACATGGTTGGATGGGTTTGGTGTGGAAGAACTTGACTGGCCCAGTCCTGACCTCAACCCCATCCAACACCTTTGGGATGAACTGGCACAGAGATTGTGAGCCAGGCCTTCAGAACCTGAATTCACAAATGCTCTACTGCACGAATGGACCAAAATTCCCACTGAAACATCTTGACAACACCACTGCAAAGTACAACTCAACAGCAAACAGAACAGTCAAATTAATACCTTTCGATTAATTTCAATCCAAGCTAAACATTATTCTCTTCGTAAAGGTGAAATTAATGGGTGAGCTGTGACACTGCATTACATCAGATTGTACAGTTGTACCTAATAAAGTGGCCACTCAGTGAGTTAAGAATAAGGTATTGAATTTCAGCGTGACATTACTCTCGCATATTGACCACACGCCTTTTAGCTGTGGTTATTATCATTGTAAACATTGTTAACAGTGATGCACTGGTTGGAGAACAGCTAAATGAAAGCTTAAAACACAATTTGACCATTTTAAGCGGTAACTACACATCTGGCTTGTGAGAAACGCTGTTAATGCTATGTTATGTTAGTTCGAGCTAACTTCCAGTTCCGCTAACTACAGCAACTACAGAAAGACTTCCACCACTTTCATGAACATGCAGTTTCATCTGGCGTCTTAGCACTAGCTGGAACAAATCAGCACTAATTCATTTATGTTTAGAAAACATCCTGATCATGGATATAAAACATATCAGCGTAACGCAGCACTCATGTTCGACTTTTCCGATCATTTTTTTCGGGCAAAGCTAATTTCCGTTTCAGGACAAGCTAATATGATAAGATAGCTAACGCCGTATACAAACAAAAGTTTTTAACGGCTAACAGGCATCATCACCTCGCTGGTCATTGTCGCTGTCCCCATCACTCCCGAACAATTCATCCATGTCCGCCATTTCTTCCAAACTGTAGTAAAACGTGACCTACAGGAAATGATCGCTGCGGCTTTGAGGGGAGGTTTTTGTTTCCGAGTTCAAACTGAGGCCGACGTGCCGGCTGCTGTAGTAAGCAATAGCAACCACAAGGAGGCAGTACACGCCACAGTAAACTCAGGACCAGGGGCTCTGTGGTTGGCTCAACATAAAATACCACAATAAATGGGATTATGTAATGGGATTATGTATTTGTTAAACATACAGAAATCCACGCAGCTACAAAGATGTAATATTAGCAAAGCAAGTAATTTGTGGCTTTTGAAGAGTATTATTATAAAGTAGTACATCTTGCATTGGATCTCATCGTGTGAAGCAATCTGTGGTATCATGGGTAGAATTAAAACCTGGCTTTCTTTTTTATTTATTTAGTTTAAAATTTGAATTACTTTCTATTGCTTTTAATCTATTACGCAATGGTACATATGTAATGAGCATATCTCTGGCAACAGTGTGATGTCAGACTCTGCTTTACAACATGAATTTTATTGCTATCTTCTTGTGATGCTATAGAGGATTATTTAATTCATAATGTAATAATTTAATTTTTTAACACTGTTTATGCATGAGTAACCAAAGACACACTTGAACGTTTTATATTGTTAAACAGTTTCAGTGTGAATATTACAGGAATATTGTAGTTTTCAAGTGTTTAAATGCACATTTTTTGCAACTTTACATTTATTGTAATTATTTTCCTGTCTCTCCTTTCTATATTCTTAATTACTTCCACTCGTCCAGTGTTTGGGCTTGGAGGACATATGACGACTGATGTAAGCTCAGCCTTCACTGGTGTTTCACTTGGCAGCTACTAAAAAAAAATGTGAATCTTGTTTTTCCTAAACCCATGAAAGGCTAAGCTGTAAATGTCAATTATAGGCCTACCATATTACATGGCACCTGTGTCCAGACAGCCCTCCGACTCAGGTACCACCCATCTATCCATTAGCTTTGCTCATTTATCCTTCAGGATTTCCAGGCACGGTTTATCTCCCAACACCACAGAAGGCAAACCATGTTGATCTCAGTGCCTCGTTAGTAAATTCTGCCACTACCTTTAGCCAGTACTGGTGCATGAACATCATGAGATCTAAGTTATGTGTTTTTATCTTTGGTGTAAAACTGTTTTAAAATGACAGTTGACTATTCAACTAAGCACATTTCTACCGCTTTCGCTAATATGATTATTCACCTGATTTCAGCATTAGGCTACCGACATAATATGTGTTTCAGCACCGACATCTCTTGGTTTCTCCGTTACCTGCGAGGTATCTTGTTACACTTCACATGCTGTGTGAACTGAAAGAGTACATGAAATTCTATCTCCACCGTTGTGTAACACGGTGTAGTAAAAAGAAGATTTGCTCTCTCTCCTCTCTCCTTTCAATCCAGGGTAAGGTAAGGTTTTTAGTATACAAAATATGTGTGTCTGTGCGTGATAGAGAGAGATAGAGATTTTAGTTTTACATGTAAAATGAAACAGATAGATTCTGTCTCTCTGTCTTTCCAAGTCTATTTTATCCCCTAAGTGGCTTGACATCTTCGCTGATGCACAGACATCACTACAAACACTTTTACATTTTGCCAAAACACGTCAATTTATTGCACTTGCTGTTTAATGAATATAACTATTTCATGATGTACTGAATTACTTTATTCCTAACTACTGTCAGCCTATTTCTAATGTTTGTTTTTTATTTTCATATTGCAATTACACCACTGACACTGTACATAGATATCATACATAGTTTGCATGGTAATACTGGTGGTGCAATCCTTAAAATGTAAATAAATATGTTAGTGTTTTGTCAGTAGTAGATTAACAGTTCTGGTTCACAGAATGCATTTAAAGCTTTTTTCTAAAATATCAATATGTTAATCTAAACTAGTGGCCATATTTTATTATTTTTATTTTATTTTATTTTATTTTATTTTATTTTATTTTATTTTATTTTATTTTATTTTATTTTATTTTATTTTGCCTCCCTGTCTGTCGCATGATTGGTTCTTCTAGACAAAAAGGGCGGGCTAATTTATGTCATTGGTTCACGCGCGGCCGACTCTCTTGCTATTGGTTGTGTCAGACGTCACTCGAGGAACGCGCTTGCTCTCTCTTCCTGTGTTACCGCCCTTGGGCTAAGTGAGAAATCAAGCACTGAAGGCATCGTATTCATTGGGAAGACTGGCATTATTTGGAGATTTCTTAGTCAGTTCCCAGTAGCTTCAGGTAAGGGAGTAGCTGGCTCGGGTTTTTGGGAATTAGTATGTCAGTCCAGTTAACGGGGGAGCCGTTGTGTTTTACATAATACTTATATATTTGCTGGTTTAGCTAAACGGCTAGCAACTTGAGTCAACTGCAAAGGTTAGCGTGTTAGCTGCTACATGTCATCGGGCTATTTCGCATGGTGTTAACGTGACTGTATCCGCGACACACGTAGCTAAGTTACCACAGTAAGTGTCACATAAACCGCTTGGGCTGACTTTAACCATTTCTTAGCAAGTGTGTGCTACGTTTCGCCCGGTGACGATAATCATGAGCAAGTTGTTTACTGTCAGCGTGATGATAATAAACATGTCAAGAGCGAGTTAGCTAACGCCGTTCCCTAGCCCGCTATGTCAAGAGATGGATGAAACTATTTAGATAAGGACAGCTAAGTAACCACCTGAGGAAGATAACACACTTGATTTATGTAAAATTGATAGTGCAATATGATTTTATTTTACGACGGACCAAAGTTACGTTATTATTTAATGATTGTTGTATCTGTGACGTTAAAGGTCCTTATTTTATTATATAGGCGTGTTGCTAATTGCATGTACAGTATTGGAGGTCTGATTAAATCAAATTGCCCATCCCTGTCAGCCAGACTGTTACTCAAACAGAGCGTCAATCCCGTCAGTGTTTGTCTGTTGGACTAAGACAACAGTGTCAGTGTTTTTAAGGACGCACTTTTTGTGGACTGACTCATACTAGGGTGGTGGTTCAGGGGAAGAATCTGGTTTCAGCAGCAGTACTACTTTAGATAGGCACAAGGTCAGTCTGCTTGTATCAGTGACACACTCACAGTTAAAGAGCTAATCTGATAGTTTAAGTGTGCGTTTGCAAAGGTGGTTTGCCCAGCACGGTTCAATGGTGAATGAAGGGTGTGGTCCAAGTGTCGAGGAGGACTTCTGCTCAGCAGTGTCGGGTTTTCACTTTCAGCCTTAAGGCAGGTGGCCTTCGTGAAGATGCAAAGCGGCTTTTGAAACTGAGAGTGTTGGTGTTTTGATTGCTGACATGACATTTTTGATGATACTGCTTACTGTACCGCCTTCTGCTGTACAGTACTGCTAATAAACAGGCTCTTCAGATACTAGTTGTTTAACCCGCATGCCTTTCACTGGAGTGTGGAGAGTGAAACCTGACCATCAGTGCTTAGTGCCTCCCTCCGTGTTTACAAAGGCTAGAAATTAGCTCCCTTTCTTGAACTTGTGTCATTCACATTAGAGCCCTTACTGAATGGCGGGCCGCTCCTTGAAATCTGTTCTCATTATGTAATAATGCAGCGTGTGTGTGTTTGGAGTGTGTGTTTAAAACAGTTAGCATATGAATGAAACAAAGTTTTATTTACTGATTCAGTTGGATAAATATCATCTTTTCTGTTGATCAAGCTATCTGTTTCTTTCTCTGTCCCCTTCCTTCTGTTTTCTGTCAATTATGGCACATAAGGACTCCTTGAAAAGCTAAATAAAAGAATTAAGGAAAACAGGGCAGAGAGAGAAAGAAGGATAGAGAATGAAAGTGTAGGAGGTGGGAAGAAAAAAAAATGCAGACTCTTGTCCCATGGGTGTCAGAGCTGGGTCAGTCTAACTATAGTCTTTTTGTGGGTGGCGCTTTAATAATGTAATAACCGTCAGGGCTTCCTGTTCATGTCTTAGCTGCAAGTTACTATTCTTCCAGTTTCTGCCCCTGATATCTGAAATGGCACAGGCAACATGGATACTGACTGCAAGAATTTTACTTTCATGGTGATAGTATGTCTCTTTTAGCTGCTAAGAATTATATAATATGAGCCAGAGATATCTGTGGTGATGTCTGGTATTATATAACAAACTTAATGGTTCAAATAGTCTTGCTGTTTGTCTGTTGTCATCACTTTTTGAGAGTAGATGAAGCGTCACCATTTGACCTGAAACATGTTCAGACAGTTAAATTAAAAAGCTGGGTAAGCTTTATAGGTAGTGATGACAAAGGAAGAAACTGGTATTTTACACTTCACTTCGTCTTCACAGTGGCCTAATTTCTAAAAAAATGTTGTTAGTATTCTGCCTGTAACAAAAGAACAAAACAAAACAAAAATCCCCAAAAACAGGAGTGCATAAGCCACAGTGTAACTTTGTTTAATGTCGTTCTTGTGACCTCCTTGTGAAATATCTTCTCAGTCAACCAGAGTAGCATTTATAATTATTTTTAAAGTTATGGACACTCTAAAGAATAAATTTAAATAAATAAAGATAAAATAAGTTATTTTTTTGGTTTTTTAACGTGTCCATACATCTTATACAGTTGTTTAAATCAGACAGGTATTTAACACTTATTTTTGGAGAATTAAAGTAAGTATGGGACATTTTTCCTATCAAGTGAACTGAAATTGTGATATTTGTGGCTCCGTCCTTGTGCAGTCCTCAGTGGTATGTTTATGTGCTCAACAGTAGCCTGAGTGTATGGGGTCAGTGTAGGAAAGTGTAAGGTGAGCATGGAGTGCAGACAGGTTTGCAGTATTATTGGCTCAGAGCCATCTGTTGTTGTCTTGAAGGATTAGCAGAGAGAAGGAGGAGAAAGGAATCAATCAGACTGGACTAATGGATCCTCTCAGTGTCTTTGCCTCGGCCGGAGCCCACCCGTTGCCATCATTATCCCTGTCTGCATGCTCCATTACTTCCCTGTCTGCACACTCAGATGTACTGTACCTCACTGTAATCAGGGGCTGTTGGTAAATGCTGAATTATATGTCAGTGAAGTTTAAGTGTTTTTGAGAAAGTAAGATCATATGGGAAAGGATGCTATTTTGAGCCATTCGTGTCATAAGAGCATTATAGTGCGTGTGTGTGTGTGTGTGACTTAATGATTATCCCAGGCTGGGGTCTCCAGATCCTGGCCTGAAATGTCATCTCATTATTGCCTTCTGCTCATCTTAGAATGAGTGTGGGTAATTTAACCAAAATTAGGACCACGAAAATGATAAATCAAACTTCATGTGATATAAGACCAATCTTTCCACATGTCCTCACTGGCCAGAAAAGATTTGACTGGCAAAGTAAATGAGGTTCGGCCCAGATATGAGGGGTATTGGCAGTACATCAAAGTCTTCATTTTCAAACATGTTTCTACATTCTGGAAACTTGGCAAGCTGCAAAGCGGGACCACAGCTATAATCACAGTAAAGCCTCCATATGTTTTTTGGACATCTCAGTGTTGATTATGAAAGATGAATGAAACACTTTTCCCATAACATGCGAGCAAGGGCTTCTAATGACCTCATGAGATACAAATCCTGGTGCTGGTTCCATGATCACAGCACAGAAGGTTTCTGTTATGGACACAACACACGGAAGAATTTTTATCCGATATGGATTCATGGGATATTTTTAATCTGTTGGATGTAATGCTTTAGTTAAATTAAACTGGAGAACCACCATAATGCTGTGTTCTTTTCATTGGTTTCACAGTCACTTCATGTCATTTTTAGGATTGTCTTCAGCAAACCTACATAAATGACCGTTTTATGTTTTATTTACTCTATTTCACCGGATGACATTTTCATTTGGGCCGTATTTTAATGTACATTTATGTTGTTCCTCTAGCTTACTTGTGCAGTACTGATAGCTTAGCTTCATTGCAGCATGAATGGCTGATCTTTTTCCTCCCAGTTAGCTGTGATGATATCCTGCAGTGCAATAAGCTTAACTGTACTGACTCAGCTTTCCAGGATCTAATTGAACTACTGCACAGGAGAACAATGGGGTGAGATTATTATTGTAGACAATTATATTCATACGCTTTGATTCAAGTCATCAGTGTTGACATTTAAGCCCAGCTTTATCTGCTGGCACTGAGGCTTGTGAATGGCCCTGCTGTGACTTCCATGATTATTTCAGAAGTGAATGTGTGTACATGTAGGGGTCTAATAGAGATGGTGATGGGAGGAATTTCTCTAGTACAGAGCCTGGATTGTGAAGAGCTGAACAGTGTGAGAAACACAGACTCTTCAGGGAATTCCACTAAATTTAAGAAATCACTCAGGCGGCTCCGGGGAAATGGCACTAAATGTTTAAAGAATCTTTGGCTAAACCCCTTAGTTGAAGCAGGGAGTATTTTTTTTTCAGCTGTCACCGAGTACAGAGACTGTGCTATATTTCACAACTGACACGAATCAGTGAGACTGATGTGATATTCCTGAAGTAAGTAACTGTGCCTATTATGTATTTCAAGAAACATATTTCGTATTGCGTCTTTACATTAATTCGGGAAAGTAGAGCTTAAGTGTGTGTGGAGTAATGTGTGCGTGTGGGTGATAAAGACTGAGACCATCTGTAGACTTCTGCAGGGAATCTGGAAATCATGAGGTCACTTTGTGTTCGGACTGTGGCGTGGGAACAGACGGCTGAGGCCTCATCATTTAGTTTGACAGGATACACACTCGCAAGTCATTCAGTTATCTGAGTTTTATTCAATCTGTACATCTACATAAGAATAAACTCCAGTGTTTTCTGCCATGGTTACAGTTTGCTCTATTGTCAGGCCTTTAGTACCTAAAAGAAAAACATACACATGCATTTTCATGTCCAATAAAACATGCTTCTTTTGTCTCTTCTTTGAAAGCTGAACATGTTCTTTAAAGCAGCACAGAGTTGGAGTTTACAAAGAGCTGTTGATGATCCTCAAGGGAGGGGTCAGATGACTTGTCTGAGCCTGAGAAATTTCTTCCTTTGTTCCAGCTGTGTGTATATTGCACCATTGCAACACCTCATTATCCAGCCCAGCTGTGATTTACTATTGTTTCACTGGGATGAGATAAACAATGTCTAATCATGGTTTAGATGTAATTACCCTTTGTTTCAGTCAGATAAATAAAAAGGACTTTTGTGCTCCATCATCATGAATGTTTATTTGTGTGTGTCTGTGTCCTCGTTTATTTTCAGGTAGCCTCTCCCTGGTCTGGAGCAGTGAGTCCTAAAAAGAAACATTGTGGCTGTGGTCTGCTGTTCAGTGTTGCTTAGAAAGCTATAGCCGGCACCATGGCGTTGTCGTACAAGAAGGATCTGGACAAATACAAGGATCTTGACGAAGATGAAATCCTCAACAAACTGTCGGCGGAGGAGCTCAAACAGCTGGAGACGGCCCTCGAGGAGATAGACCCTGAGGTCAGGACCTGTGAGGGCCGGAAGTGGGGGGGAACTCCTGTGGCAAAGGGATTTATCGGAAAAACGATTTGAAAATGAAAGAGTTGTTCATTTTATAAACTCAGGAAAAGCACATGAAGTTTTTGAGGTCACATTTTATTTTTCCTTTGTACACTTGAACCACACTTTGTAGTCCCCCAGCGTCTGTGATTAAAGGGGGAGTCTGAGCTGCAGTAACTCTGTTAGCAGGCTGCCAAGTGGTTGTTTATTTGTGAGTAGAGCTGAAGAGTACCCCCTGGGTGCCTGGGCGTTTTATTTAAATTCCATCTAAACTGATTGAGGTAGATCGCCTCACATGGTGACCAGCAGGAAAGGCCCACCTCCTCCAGGTTTTCACTCATCTACAGCAAATTAGAGTTGCTTGTATTTTTTTGTTAGGTGATGCATCAACTTAAAGTATTTCATTGTATGTTTACTTCCTGTTCAAGTGATGTACTGGCATTTGCATGCAGCATGCAAAGTTTGAGCAAATGCCAACTTTTGAATACACAGTTATGAAAAATACTTGCAGAGTGCTTTCATTCTGCTCAGATAAAATCAATACTGTATTGATGTTTTAGTACATGCACCTTAAAAGAGACTTGAAGGCACTGAGGTATATTTGTGAAAAAAGTTCATTTTGCATTTACCCTTCATCCAAGCTCATAGTAAAGGTGCTTTTGTCTTCATCAGTTGATAGGACTAATGTTTTTCCTTGTTTCTTCTCCCCCAGAATGCTCTTCTGCCAGCAGGCTTACGCCAGAAGGACCAGACGACTAAGAAAGCAACAGGAACATTTGACAGAGAGAGCCTCCTCAAATACCTGGAGAAGGAAGCCATGGAGTACAAGGACAGAGATGATGTAGTGCCCTTCACTGGAGAGAAAAAAGGTGTGTGTGTATCCAAAACTGTCCACGATGGAACAGCAACCACAGCCATTCCAGCGTACCTGTTTGCCTTTTTTAAAACTTTTCATAGAGATAATAATGATAATGTCAGGTATCCTCATTGAAACTTTGACAGTAGTTATGTGGTATACCATTATATATTATATCATCAGTATCTGTAGTATGATGCTGCCATGTGTTAGTAATGTATTTCTAAGGGGATGAAGAACTGAGGTGTGCCTGTGTGTGTTTCTGTTTGTATCAGCAGTACAGACACACAGCAGTAATTACCATTCTGGTGTCTTTACAGGTATTATTAATGCATGTCTGCTCTTATGCAACATACAGCGGTGAGGGGGAGGTGTGTTGGTACCAGGGGATAGGAGGCAGGGAGTATCAATACAGGAGGCATGGTCAGGATTAACTATCTTGAATCTATCTAGCCGCCACAAGGGATGGGTGATCTGACCATTTTAGATGGAGATCAAGCTCAAAGGCTTCCATAATGTGCTTTTTAGGCCAATCGTAGAGATTGAGATAATTCATGTCCTCTTTTATATACTTCCAGAGTTATCTTATCTTTCTATCTATCTATACGTGAACAAACCAATGTGGAGATTTAGTCTACTAGATGGCAATTTGACTGGATGAATTACTTGTCGTGATTGATAGCTAACAACATGGTGGATGAAGAGATTGTCCCAGAAAAATAGATAAATAAAAAACCAGCAATATTGTGTTTTAATCATGTCCGTGGATAAAGTCACAAGGTAAGTCTAGGTAGTTTACATGACATTTCAAAATTGAGAATTGCAAGATCGAGACTGTCGTTAAATAGATTGCCTTATTATTTTTTGACCAGATTGCTCCTACAGAACACACCTCCAAACAAAATCTTTTGTCATGGCACCATGCAAATAAGAAATAAAAAGATAAATATTGAACTTAAAATAAACCAAGAATTATATGTTAAATGTATTTTTTTGTCATTTTTTTCTAAAATCAACTCATAATCAGGTTGTACTGGGACAAACACAAAACAAAGAAGGACTGCAGGGATTTTAATGTGAGGGGAATAAAATTGTCTGAGGATTCTTTTGTGTTTGTGGTGACAGCGTGAAATAAAAACCTGCTGCTGGTCAAGGTTTGATTAATGATTGATGTTGCTGTGAAAACTGAAACAACCTGATTCTCTTGAGGGAAACCAGTTCTGTACAAACAAGTTTTAACAACATACTTGTGGTAATCTTAACCACTTTCTAGGGAGATGCTTTATGTGATAGCATGGGGAAAAAAAAACAGAAAAGTAAATAGAGTAAAAACATTACTGGGAGGATTTTTTTCCAGAGGAATTCCTTCTGATGGGATCTCCAGATATTTGGATGCTTCTCCCTCACTGGAGAGGAAATATGGAACTGACGTCTTCCCTCTGACCCAACCCCCTCGCCTGTTAGAAATTATACTCCCTGTGTGTGTTTGTGGTTGTGTATGTGCATGCATGAGTGTGCATGTGCACTATGACAACATGGAAAACTCAAATCACTGTGGAGGTTCGGTGGAATGCAGCTGATTCTCTTCCCCTTGTTATATTCACCCCCTGCTGATAGATAATGTGGTCATGAGTGTGTGTGTGTGTGTGTGTGCATCCGTCCTCTTAATAATGCACAAAGTTTCTGAGGGAAAACAGCTTACTTAAATACCATGGCAACCATTGCAGCCTTTTAACCACTTAATTGTTATTACATTGAGTCAGTCTTTCATATTACTTTTCTATAATCCATCTTTTTTTTTTTACTCTTCATTTCTTTCTGTTCATACTTGATTTCCTTCTGGCTTTCTCCACATTAACACTAAGAGGTTCTGGCTACATGGCTGTTCGAGTTGATTGTCTACAGAAAAGAGCAGAAGTGTAGTACGTTCAGATCTGGAGGTGTGCACATGATTGCAGGCATGTTCAGTGGGGCACAGCTGAGTTTTAAATTTGGCACAGTTGACTGAGTTATCACGTGTCAGAGCAAAGGGTTGCATTGTTACCCTAATTGGAGCATTCAAGACGTGCTTCCATTGAAGTCTGATAAACATCATGTTTGTCGAGGTTACAGTGGAGGGTGTGGCTGTGAGAAAGCACGTCAGGTGTGTACCACACGCAACACTAGTATTCAGTTTTTCTTAGTTCTTTCTCTTTGCTTTCACAGCATTTTCCACTAAGCAGCCTTGTTTGAACAGGGAACTGCTGCAAAGGCAATAAATCAGGATGTAATAGTGGTTCAGTTTACAGGATTATTCTGGTTTATCTTCTTTGTGACCTCACCAAGTGAGTTGCTCTGATCTGTTAATGCGGTAAACAAACCCACAGATCAAGACTGATTTTTAAGGGTAAATGAAGGCCAACTTTAGCGTGTGCAAACAGTTTTTCTGTGCCATGATGGATTATTACCATCATCTTGGGTGTGGTCAGTGTCTGTTTTACCCTCAAATATTGTAGTTCAGGTAATCTGGCAAAACTGTCTAATTTTCTGGATGCTTGTATTTGTTATCTCATCTGCCTTTGCTGTAGTGATGACATTGGCTCTCACAGACAGAGTTAATGTGTCGTCACCCATTATCCTTTAAGTTCCTTTCTCTTTGTCCGAACAACAAACACCAAAACAACACTTGATAGTACTGCTGCCAGTATGCACAATACCACGATGATGTGTTATGTCTTTTTGCATCACATGAATGGCGATGAAAGCGTCTCAGTCTTCACCTTGGATCACGAGTGTCAAGTCTTAGGCCTTCAAATCCAGCATTTTCCTCATCTGTGTGGTACTCCCGTTACCAGCAGAAAGTGCTACTGACATTTTTTCTGCAGCATTTGTGCAATGTTGTTCCTCAGTGTGTTTTCCTCATTTAGTCTATGATATATGCTCCTGTGGGAATCATACAGATTACAGAACTTTGGCCCTGTCTTCTTCTCCTTTTTGTTTTCATTTTGCCTCTGAGGGGCTAAATGTCTCTCCAGAGGGACTGGCACAGGATGCTGCCTTATGACTGTATTTAATGTTTACTGGCTTTCAGGAAGTGCCAGAGTCCCCCCACTAGGGACTAGTTTGAACAATTTGACTGAGTCAGAAGAGGGAGGGCCTGTTCTTGGGGTGTTTTTGTTTAAGGAGACAGGCCTACAGAAAGGCAGCAAATGGCACTCACTGGACGCTCTCTCTGTCCAGCTGAGTGTTTGTTGCCCCGGCAGTGTAGTTTAGATTAGATTCCAGTTATTGTCCCATGACTTCCTTTGCTCTTTCCATTTCTTCCCTTAGATAGGTTACTATGGCAATACCATAGTTTTCAGAAGTCATGGCTGGACTGAGATCAGCTAATCTCAGCTGCTGATAGTTAGGGAGTGCTGTGTAACATAGCAGGAAGCCTGCTTCCTTGAACAGCACATTTCTGTTGTTCAGACTTCAACAATTTCATTTCAGCTGATTTTATATTCAGTTAGAGTGAATGAAGTTAGGATTGTGTCACACTCAGTGACATGAAAACAGTAAATATATACAGTACATGTGTGAAAATGAAACTTAAAAAGAGAGATTAAAGCTGAAAATCAGAGCGATGACCATTTCAAGATCCTGCTGTAAAATGTTAAAATCTGTGGTGACTCAAGAAGTCCTGATTATTTTGTTAATTTCAAACTTATGTGTGTTCATATTATTTGTATAGTTGCTTTATCTGGGAACGTGTCCATTTGCTTGTACACACCCACTTGGCAGTCATGCAGTCTTATGACTGTGGCACAAGGCAACTGGGTAGGAATGGCTGTAGAAAAATAACGAGTCACATTAACCAACAGTTAGCAAGCAGGACATTTTTTATAGAAATGGGAGGTTTTGTAACATCTCATGAAACTTTCACCCAACTTGCATATACCTGTCTCTTCCGTCTGATGACGTTAAGTTTTTGCCTGCCCATTTTTATGAGGGCTGAATCATCTTTTCTCCTTTCCTTCTCTCTCCTCTCCTTCTCCATAGGTAAAATATTTGTTCCTAAGCAGAAACCAGTGGAAACACGCCAGGAGGAAGCCACAACCCTTGATCCAGAATTAGAGGAAGCCCTGTCCAGTGCCACAGATACAGAGCTGTGTGATCTAGCAGGTAAGAACGAATAGAAAGAAACCATTAAAAGTTCTTTCCTATGCTGAACACACAGTGTTGTGGTTGTGAGAAACTTTCCGTCAGCCTGATCCCAGTCTCTGCTGTGACAATGAAACAAAAACTCCTTTCACACTGTCTCTCCCAAGGCTCCGTCCTTTACTGTGTGTGATGATAGGAGGAATAAAAGGACTCACTGAGCAAAGCATGTTTCCTACGATCTCTTGACTTCGTCGCCGATCATGCACTTACTGTTGCATTTTTGAACCCGAGAGAACACGTACGCACACAGTGATTCAGCTACCGGTTTGCTTTTGTTTGCAGCGATCCTGGGTGTTCACACACTGGTCACCAGTAGTCAGACATACGATGGGACTGGAAGTAAAGAGGGCTACAACAGTAAGTATGATCATAGCATGAAGTCTGTCAATTCTGTCAAAGTCTTGAAAGGATTCAACATCTTGATGTCTGGCTTTCTGTGTTTTCTAGATGTGATCAAAGGGGAGAAGATGAATCCAGTGTTTGATGAGCCTCCAAATCCCACTAATGTAGAAGAAACTCTGCAGAGGATAAAAAGCAATGACAGCTCATTAACAGAAGTCAACCTCAACAACATTAAGGTATGCAGAAACACGTGTGTTTAGAGTGTGGAGTGTGAATATGCAGGATGTGTGGATCTCCTGACCAGTTTCAGTGTGCCTTTGTTGGTTTTCCAGAACATTCCAATTCCCACTCTGAAGGAATTGGCCAAAGCCATGGAGAAGAACACACACGTCAAGAAGTTCAGCATGGCAGCAACACGGAGTAACGACCCGGTTGCTGTGGTGAGAGGGAGGAAGTGGCTTTTGGGCTTTATTAATTGACTTGTTTACCCCACACAACTGAACGTTTTTATATCTCATTTCCTTGTTCCTCCTCTCAGGCATTCAGTGACATGCTGCGAGTGAACAAGACTTTGCGAGGTTTGAACTTGGAGTCCAATTTCATCACTGGAGCAGGAGTGCAGGCTTTGGTTGACGCGTTGCGAGACAACGACACGCTCACAGAGATCAAGATAGACAACCAGGTGCCACATGCTTTCCCACACACACACACACACCAGGATCTGAAATGATCAGATGCTTCATAGTTCAGGAAAACATCCTGTGAAATTAAAATTTGCGAAGAGAAGGAGTAATCTTTATTTCTCCTCTTTCGGTTGTGTCTTTTATTCCTGTCATTCACCGTAGGCGATTAAAGGGAACTTACGACTGAGGAAGTCTTTTCACTAAATAAATAAAGTAGTTTCACTCAGGCTAAAGTAGTAGAAGGTTTGTGCTGTGCAGCTTGCCGTTGTAGAAAATGCCAACCAACACAAACCACTGCCTGAATAAGACATAAAAGACCTGTTTCCAGTAGGGGAAAAGTTAAACCATAAATCTGTGGTCCTCGTCTGAGTTTTATCGTCTTTTCTGCTACAAACTGAAGTGAAGTTGTGATTCCGATGGTCAGACCATGACCTCTGTGTGTTTTTCTGTGTGTTGCAGAGGCAGCAGCTGGGTACCAACGTTGAGATGGAGATAGCGAAAATGTTGGAAGAGAACAACAGCATAGTGAAGTTTGGCTACCACTTTGCACAGCAAGGACCTCGCTCTAGAGCTGCTGCAGCTATCACCAAGAACAACGACCTAGGTATTAAACACTATTAAACACACACACACACACACACACACACACACACACAGAATTTGAAAACTTGCACAGCCTTGGGTGAGTTGTCACCCGTCACGTTACCTTCTACCTGCTATTGCCCTCTTTGAGAGTGAATTATGACATTTCCAACATCTCAGGAGGCCATCTGCCTTTACAGTCTGTTTTATTTCCCCTTGCGTAAGACTTCAGTCCACAGTAATGACCGCTCCTCTCTTTTAGCTCCTTGTCCTGTCAGAGCAGAAGTCCCTCAGGTGTGGTGCATGGGTGTGGCCATAAGTGTGTCCGTGTTTCATTCACTGCATTAACAGTATGGAAACTGACACGGTGTGACCGTACAGCTTTTAGAGTGACGACATCTCACTTCTTGTTTTCTGTTCACGCTGACACACGCTGTTGAAATGGGTCCAAACTTTGACCGCATAGCCCATGATGACTCACAGTGTTTTCATGATTAACTAACAGGGTTGGGTGCGTGGAGGACTGTGTAGCATGTTTGTAGTTATTTTACTCTGTCAATGAATTGATTTTTGGGAAGAATATTTATGCTTTTGGCTCTTTTTTTTTGTTTCGCTTTTCCTCTCCAGTGCGCAGGAGACGAGTGGAAGGAGACCTGTAGAGATGGCGCCCAACGCGTCTCCCAGCCAATCCTGTCGTTTCATCTCACCACGTGGAATTATTTCAGCCAATGCCCTGCTCTCATCTCACTGTGTGGAAACTTAAGTCTTGTGCCAAAATGTGGGGCAAGGCGCACTCAACCAGAACATACATCCGAGAAGAAGGGAAATAACTGGAATCGCCCTCTCCGATACACATGTTCATATCTATGTTTATTATTATGTTGTTATTGAAGGTGTAAATCTGATTAGTTTTTAGTCATTTCATTTCAGCTGCTCCTTTTTTTTGAGCCTTTGTATGATCTGTCCAGACTTTTTACCTACCTTTTCCTTTTATACTATGCTATAATCCAGTGAAAATTACATAAACATGACCAAGTAACAGAAACAACAGTAACAGCTTTGTAGAAACAGTAACTAACATGGAGAAGCTGTATTCTCTGCCATGATAATTTGAGGCCTGAGCTTCCAGTGGAGTTCCTTCATTGAACAAGCAGATGATGGGGCTAGCGTACAGGTTGGTTGAGACTTAGCCTTGACTACTTGCCAGCAAACCTGCTCTGACTGTAAGGTGACACAAGCATTCGTAAGGTAACATAGTTTACCATGTAATAATCCACTAATTCTTGGTTCTTATGTTGCTGATCAGACCACTGCTATACATTCCATCTGCATGGTGGTGGCTCACAGGTGTTGTTTATGCGAGTTGCCTTGTAAAAGCCTTGTGTGTAACGGTTAACTGCGTGCTGACCTCATGCTGCAGTCAGCCAAACAGCAGATGTTGGCTCACGCCCTTTGTATCAATGTAATACTCTTAGTATCAATGCAAAATCTTTTATATTACTCAACTGTCTTATTCCAACTGAAGATCTTGTCTTTGTACGGTTTAAATTCTGATGTTTATTCTGATCGTTTATATCCCTTAACAGGAAATTATAAGTAGGTTTCAAATAAAAGTGGGATTGTCCCGTGAAATGAACATTAAGTAGCACTGAGGTTATTAACCTCTGTCTAGAATGAAGGAGCTTTGATCTGGATCTGCTCTTACACGTGATGTCGTGGGTGTTCTGCTCAACACGCTTGGTTACTCTGTGCTTAATCATGCCAAAGACTAACAAATGCAGAACTTAAAGTATCAATATTAAACTTTAAGGGTTGTTGGTTCAGGTTTTGACTTTGTCTGCTTCCTTGCAGTGCAGATCCGGGAAAGAGAAATCTGGAGGTCAACAACGATAATCTAGAATTTTTTTTATTATTATTAAAGATCATGCCATTAAAATTTATTTTTCATGTTTTTTCTCGGTTCCATTTATTGAAAAATGTTCGGCAAGTCGTTCAGTGAGATGTGAGGAAGAGTCGGCAAACAGGTTGTGTGAGACTTCTCAGGTTGCCACTAACTTGTGAAATGTTTCTGTGAGCTACATCTCCCAGTTAGAAAGTCTTGTACAGATTGTAAATGTTACTTTTCTCCACTCCCTCACACAAACACTTTTCACTTGGATCTCAGCAGCATCTCGGCAGTAGCATGTCATTCGTTGTGTGACAGGTGACGACATGCTATGTGTGCCTCAAGCTCAACTTCCAGAGGTACTCTCACCTGCTTGAGATGGCTGTGACAGGACTTATTCAGGCGTTACTTGAAACTTGTATATACTGTTTATGTGTTATAGGAGCAATATACTGGCATGAAGTCCTCACTTGTGAACATCATGTTTCTGTTGACCAAAAACGCTCTTTCATCTTAACAGCCTTACATTCCTTGGACAAGAGCTGTATGGCTGAGTTCAGTACTTTGGGGTTTTATATCTGCGTGCTTCTGCCACATCATATCTGTCATATCTGCTAGTATTTCTTCTTGGAACTTTTTGCTTTTGTTTTCTTTCACTACTGTGCTTTGCTGGTGGATAGCTAAAGTGGAAAACTGCTTCTTTGCTTGGGCTTGTTCAGAATATTCTGTGATTCATAATACTGTATGTATATTAACTGTAAAATACCATCTCAAAAATGTGTGTACCACATAAATCTACACAATGCATTGCAGAGATTTTTTTTTTTTTTACTTCTTTAAATCAAAACCCAGGTGTATACTCAACTTAAGGAATATGTACTATTATAAAACCACAAGACTGGTAAAACGCACTGCTGAATATAAAACATCCTCAACAATAAATGTTTTTACATACTCTACGTACTTTTCTTTCTATGCTGTATTTTTTTAAGTTAATTATAAAAATGTATGAACAGAACTTGGGTTATTGACCAATTTGCTTGTGAGTTTCCTTTCTCCTCAGCTGTCATGAGGAGCAAACTTGAAATTCAAACCTCCACAGGAATTCCACAAAGTGGACCTTACGCTTAAAAAAAAAAGTTTAAAATAACTTTAACTACAATTTTCCCGGTCAATAATGAGACTTCAGGCTCAATATTCAAGATGCTTTGTGCATAGTCATAATGCATCACCTCTGGCAAAATCTACATGTGTCCCTTTATGTATCTGAAATTCTTAACCTTTGAACAGTTGTTTGCATAGTAAACCTAATGGCCTCCCTACAGGCTCCAACTGGGTTTGAGAGTTTTACACAAGACTGGACTTGAGTCTACAGCTGTACTACATTCTTACATCAGCATGTAAAAGATGACAAACATGCTGTTGTTTAGCAGGTATATCATGTTCATTGTCTTAGTTTACCATATAAGCATGCTAACATATTCTAATTAGTACAACTAAAGATTCATGCAAGGCTTTGCTTGTATTGGGTCATAAATCAAAAGTATTGGACAAATAAAAAGTTGGAGCTCATGACAGGGATAGAGCAAAACTCAGAGGATCACCAAAGTCAGCAGGCTTTATCCCCTGCATGCAGACCATAAATTTCACAGTAGCCGATCCAGTAGTTGCACTAGAAACCAAAAATATCAACCTGACAACCTACAAGGGGATTTAAATCAGTGGCTGCCAATTCAGTAGGATTCATCTGAGAACCATGAATGTCTGACAGGCTGACAAACTACAATAAATTAAAAAAACAAGCCAACTTCATGAAACTTCTTGTAGCCACAAGCAGCTTCAAGTGAAGTTCAAACAGTGTTTTTTTTAATGACTGATAAATGAGAGGTTTTGGTTTGGGAGGTACCCTAGGTGGTTTACGTATGCACCCTTTAATCAGATCCAGTTTGTCTGATTATTTGCACATGCCAGAGAGATGATGTAATACGTATGACTCCATCCCTCTTTGGGTTTCCTGTGCCAGAGCGCTGCGGTGAGTTGCTGTCAGAAAAGACTCTGCACTGCTGGCAGTGAACTGTGGCCAGGAGGGGGGGTTGTGTGTGTGTGTGTGTGTGTGTGTGTGTGAATGACTCAAGTGTTTCCACTCTGTGAGAAGTGAGAGAACGAGAACAGCAGGTTCATGTCATGTCTGTTACTCAGAACAGACGGCATCATTTAAAAGAAAAAATCCAAACCTAGAATCAGAATCTGGCAGTAAAGTATACAGTTGTGTGCTCGTGTAAGTGCTGTACAACTGCTCCCTCACACTGTGACTATTAATAATCACTACGCCTCCGCATGTAGAAAAAAAATGGACTACAAATAACAAACTTCTGGTCCATGTCTTTATTTGAGGCTGATGTTCAGAGTCATAAATAGGAGAGTATTGTTATTTTTAAGAAAAAGAAAAGCCAAGTCTCTGGAATTTATGGGTTATCTCATGGCTTTCTTACTTTCTAACTGTACAAGCTACTATAAAAATTGATATTAGTTATGCTTAACAGCAAAGCCTTGCAAAGTAAGGGACCAGCTCATAACGTAAAAACAAACGAACAAACAATAACACAAAAAAAAAACAAACAAACAAACCCCCCCTCCCCAACAAATCCGTGAATAATTCAATGTGAAGTGGATGATATTTTCCTCATTTCGTCCATGCACTTTGGCTTTGACAGTCTGACTGTGATATGAAAGCAGCTGCTGGTCAGGAGGTCGGATTAGGTGTAGTCCAGGCAGTGGTGCTGACAAGGATTAACCATCACTGGACGGACTCCAACACCAGAGTCGACCTGCCTCCACGTGAACTGGAGCGATGCAAAAAAAAAAAATGCAGCAGATGTTGTGCATTCACAGATATGTGCTTGTGTCTTTTCATTGTGCTGATGTATTTATCTGAAAACACTTGAAGTCACAATGGCTTCATATCAGTTTTTTTTCTTTTATCACCAATCACCTCTTCTCTTCCCCTGCCCTCCTGCTCTCCCTCTGCCAGCTTTCACACTAGGTGCTTTGTTCTTAAACAGGTATGCTGGCCTGCAGTCCCGCAGTTGATTTTCCACCAGAGTTAACAGTGAGTCAGTCCTGCCCTGAACAAAGCTCTCAGCAGCCCCACTTTATCATGACCTCATGTGCTGGGTAAACAAAGGCTTGCAGATTACAAGAGAGAGGAGAGAATGGGTTGTACCACCACACTGCACCATGTTCACAAAGAGCCAAGCAAAAGGTGTGAGTCGGTCTCTTGTTAAATGCAGTACTACACAACTGGTATTATGTTTATTTTAGAGGAAAGCGGGAGGAAAACTGAACTGGCATGCTCATTTTAAGCAAAGAAGAAACAAAAATCTGCAGGCATACGCAGCTGGGCTCACTGTACTGCTGTCTTTCCCCTGCTGAAGCCCCTCGAGGTGAAAGCTGACATGTTATCAGCACCAAAGGAGCAGCGACAGTGTCCTCCAAACACTTTCTCATACCTGTCTGGGTTATGTAATCGCATCACTGCACACAGTGAACCTAATCAACATCTATGAGTGTGTGTTTGATCTAATTCTTCTTAGTTTGAACCTATGAAACTGTTTGGTTAAATTTATCTTTGGTCTGGTTATTAGCAAAAGGCAAACAGATCTTAGTTTATGTAAGAAGTGATGGTGAAGATACGCTTACTGCTTTCAACTTTCAAGACATGATGGAAGACGTATGATGAGTCATGAATGGCCCTAAAGATGCTTCCTGTCCTGAATGTCAGCTTTAGGAATAACAGCCCTCTCTATTTCAGGGTAGTGCTGTGGTATTAATTTTCCTCCCTTTTGTGTTAAAAATAGTAAGTTGGCCCAACCTCATAATGTCGAGCACACTTTTCCAAGTGAAACTGATAGTGCAGTCCCTGTTCAGAGTGGAAAAATGATTATTTTCAGCACAAAAAAAAATGATTGCTGGCTCTTGACATTTTCTCTGTGCTCTTGACTGTAATAAATGTTTACAATTTAAACAACTGCTGGCACATATAAACCATTACTTTCCATTATATAAAGTAGTGTGTCCCTCCAAGCATTTTTCTGCTCAGTGCCCACCCACTATAACATGATTACTTGACCTGTGATAGTTCATCTGCCTTTCATAATGGCTCTGGCTGTTAAATATTTATGGATGAAGAACCTTTCAAAGCAGAGTCTGCAGATCAAACCAAACCAATTCAACAAGGAAGCTCCTGAATCTTTTCAGGTGTGCAGACACTCTTAAATGCAAGAATATTATGTTGCATTGCTGGCAGAATTCCAGTAATTTTTTTTCTCAAGCATTAAATGATTGAAGACAGGCACATTTCACTTCATGAATGTTTCAAAGAGTTCCAGAATTTACTGGTGATTAAATGGCACCATCTGACGGTTGAAAATATGAGTGATTCTGCACAAGTGCAATAACAAACAATGCCCAGTAGGGGTCAGAAAAAACTGACTCATAGATTGTCAAAGACTTGATTCAAGATTAAAGAGTCTTTATTGTCATTATGCAAGCATAACGAAATTTTGAAAGATTCTCGGCTTAAAGGCGCACGTATAAACAGCACAAAATACTTAAAATGAACACTTAAAAAAAATATAAAGATATAAAACCCAAGGCAAAAATCGATAAAGTGCACTTAGTGCCAGTCTGTGGTATGCTGCGAGTGTTAGATTGTGCGTGTGTGTGTGGCTAGAGGGGGTAGGATGATTTGTGTGAAGTAAAATAATCTTAAAAGAGATCCAGTATGTGTCCTATGTCGATAAATAAGCAATTTCCAACGTGTGGGTGCATACAGTTTGTTTTATTGTAATATACAGACACAGCGTAACACTTGATCATTCAACAAGTTTTAACTTTGAAATGACCTGCTTACGACTGGCACAAAAACCTCTGACTCACTTGATTAACCTCGTTTATCTTCCTCCAGCAATCACATACTGAAATGAACTTCAGCCCTCACAACACCGTAAAAGCTGAAGGCCTACAGGCTTCATCAGATACGGCTTACTTCCTGATCGCAAGAGTCATGCTGCACGACTGCAATATCTTTTCTTCCAAGACCTGTGGATGCAGAAGATGGACCAGGGGGCGGATTGGGGGGTCGTTGTCATGGTAACGTTGTGACAGATGACTCACCGTGTTGTCCTCCGTCTTTGTTTCTTTTCTTTGTTTTGTTTTTTGCCTTTAAGAGAAAGAGGAGGTGGAGGGATGCAAGAGAAGTGATGTGATTCCTACTGGAGGTCAGTCTGCCAATTCAATCTGATGCTCTTGCTTTCCTATAAGCAGATCTCCACCCATGAGTACTGGACAAGTCAAGACCAAAGATGTGGAGTAAACACAACATGAATAATGAACTGATTTGCCGTTCAATCTAGAAAGTGTCATCTCGCATTGAGAACATCATGTTTAATAAATGAACTGAGCTCCCTCCTCCTGGTTCCTCTTTGTACTCATAAGTTTAATGACCTGATTTCCATTATAAAATGCCAGACAGGGAGATTACTGAAGCAGCATTATAACCAAGAGGAGACTAACTGAATAAATTAATCATTCAAAGATCATGAATCTACTTGCTGCTACCAGTATTTGTCTTTCAGATTTTATGGAGCCCAAAGTAGCACCTGCAGTCGTGTCACTGCTTGCTAAATTACATAATGCTAACTGTCACCAACACTAAATTAGAAATTAAAAATTAAAATACATCATGGCTTTTCACTACCAGCACTGTGTTCCCATGAGTAAGTAATCACAATGTTTAAACATCCTAACAGAGTTGTTCTAAAAGGAGAAAACAACCTCAGGGAATTCATTACCACTCAGTGTTCTGAATAATCATGAGCTGAGTGTACAGACGACAGGGACAGCAGGCAGGGAAAATATTCACCAGCTACCATCCAGTAAACCACTACCTAATGAGAGGGGTACTGTCCAAGTTCACATGCTGGCCATCATGTAACTTGGTTATTTAACTCATTTATGATCTTGCTCATAGTAATACTCATCACACCATCCATAAAAAAAGATAACATTTTACTGATTGTCATACTATGGAAAAACTAATTTATTTTTGTTGTCCTTTGATGAAAATATCAACATACTGAAAAAGACTTTCACTGTGTAATTATCGGCGTAACCAAACACACACAGCGTCAAAATTACCTTAGCATAAAGCAACAACAAAAATATCTGTTCTTAAAAAAACAAAAATGTATTCAGAAGCATTCAAATCCCATCAAATGGGTCAAAACACGAGTTTGAAGGAGGAAATGTGGACTTTAGAGGACAGAAACCAAAACTCTTAAATTCAATACACTGTAGATGAAGGGTAGGAAGATTTAAATATATTTTGTTGCGTGATTTTTCTGTATCTGAATAACCAGTAGTCAATTTAATTCTTCCCTCACATTCTTAAAATTAACTTCAGTGTTTTGTTTGTGTGGCTGATGTTACTATGATTACAGATAAGACATGGAAAAAAACAGTCTATACAGTCTAACAGTATATAAACAGTCATTTCCTTATTTGACTTTATGACACTCATATCCCTGTGTGAGAAAACCCCTTATATTCTTTTATATCTTTTACCATATGGTGTAGCTAAAAAAGGAAGAAGTTATTTTACTGTAGGGTTGGTCATGAGAATGTTAACCGGGTTCCTCTCACAGACACCAACCAAAGTTGTTCTACTTTCAACAGCAGTGGCTCTAGATGTCACACGTTGTGGTTAGTGGTCATAGACACCTGCTAAATGTTTCCACACACTATAAAAGTATCTCTCCAGTCCTTCTTCATTATGTGTCACACAAGAAAAGTGAGTTATCTAAAACTAAAACCTCAATCTTGGACCTTTCATTATAACCATCAAATGAAGACTGCTGTTTTAAGAGGTGAATGCAAATAAAATAAAGTATTACTTTGAGTCCAAACTCCTGGGCCAGCTTTTTTATTCATTAATGATAAAGAGTCTGTACTAATTTTATTGAGCACTATTTTATTTGGTAAAAAAAAAACAGAACTCACAATATAAGAAGAGTTCATACTGAAACAATAAAAGCATGAAGAATAAATTTAAACTCTGAGCCCTTCTGCAAAATGGAGCCTCAACATTAGGTAATAATACAGGTGTTACTTTAGGGTCCCGTTTCAGTGTACATTATGATTCACTGGCACGTATATAATAAACAAAGTTGAATTCAATTAAATGACAAAAATGGTAAATCTCTGAGCATAGCTGTGCACAAGAAGTGTATATCTTAGATGAATATCGGACTTTTGCTGAATGACAGATGGATCATGAGATTATAATTCTGGTAGTTTCATTTTGAAGAATATAACCCTAACCCTATATAATGTATCGTGTGGACCTGCCACGCAGACGCCGATCTGTTAACATACAAACACTCTTCTTAGCTGGAGCAGTTTAAACATTTCTTTACTGGAGATGATACAATTTGAGGCTGGAATAAGCTAAATCAATGAGGGCACGCGTAAAATTGTTTCGCGTACGTGCCCTGTTCTTATGTATGTTTTTCAAGTATTTTACAACTGTTTTGCTGCAGAGAGTTAGCGCTAGCTTGCTAATATTACCAGGTTATCGTTACGGGACAACACCGGAAATGAGCAACTATTAGCAATCATGAAAAGCGACAAGTAGGATTCGGTATCTTAAGTTGGAGTACTATTTAACCTTTGTTTTACTCCATCTTAATCCAAGTGTTTGCACTTCACGCCCATTTGACACTTAAAACTTTCAAGAAGTGTCCGTAATTATTATTATTATTAAATTACTTTGAAAGTTAGACCGGAAATGTTGCTATTCTTCTTCCTGGACGTTCTGGCGTTCTCTACGTTTTTACGTCAACTCTATGACAAACCGGAGCCGTGAGGTACAGTGGTCCTCGAAACATGTCTGTTATCCCCTGGGTTGACCTGCTGAATATGACCAGGGATGGGAATCTCCCTGCAGCCTAATTCAGAAATTTACGTTATTGCAGCTAGTCGACTGCAGCGTTAAAACAAACAGAGGCAATCAGGCTCTTTATTTATTCAAGAGAAGATGGCGGAGTTTTCGCCCGTCCTGCCGATGCGGGATGGAGGAGGAAGATTTGGCCAGCCGATCTTCCCACGGTCCAGGTCCGGTTCCGAGTCGGAGAGCGAACTGTCCCAGAGCCTTGCCCGAACCAAGATTCGCTCGTACGGAAGCACAGCTAGCGTCACGGCCTCCCTGGGGGAGAAATACATAGAGCATCGGGTTACGGATAGCGATACCCTACAAGGGATAGCTCTCAAATACGGTGTAACGGTAAGGTTGCCACACAACCACCACAAGATTAGTTTGTACGTTGATGTTGACCTTGACAAGAAGATATGCTGGAATATTAGATCAGCGTTTATTCACTTAATCACGGTCTCTGACAGATAAGAAGAGCCAGCCACAACAACGCCTTTTCTGTCTGTCATGGAAGGCATCATGTTCTGCTTTCATTCATCTTTCAGGGTTCATCTGTCTTCCATTTATGGAGCAAAATAAACTTGTGTATTGGCAATGCAACTGCCAGAGCTCTTTAGAACTGTTGTTGCAGCATCTTATAAGCCTAATGAGGGGGGTTTGTCTTACACATGAGAACTGCCACGTGTGCCAGTGCAAGAAAGCTGAAAAGTGGCAACAACTCTAAGAGCTGACAATACTTTCATTTGGATTTTTATATTTTTGAAAATAAGGAGGTGGAGAGTAGAGGCAGATAGTATTTGGGGGGTCTTGAATTCCAGGTCATTCTCCTGCAGACAACATTCAAAGCAGTCCAGACGGCTGTTTGAAAGGTTTGTCATGTTTGCATGGATAATTCTCCAGCCAAGGTTGGATTACAAACCTGGAAAAGTCCAAGGGCCGAAGTTCCCAAGACCCCCAAATCCCCCAGAATCCCACTGTTCACAGTGTTTTAATTAGTTGTCCAAAAACTTGATTAAATGCACATTCATTTGAAGCAGTATTTACCAAAACATGTCTGGATTTTTACCTAACCAATAGATGTCCAGTAACAAAAAAATTCTTTGGAGACCCCTAAAAGGTTAATCTGGACAATCCTCCAAGACAGTGAGACGTTTTGTGGGGTTTCTACAGAACAAACGTGTTTTCTTGCATCAGGAGAACAAGATTTGTGGGCCAGGGTGTGTCTGCAGCACTTATGTGAAGTTCACGATTAATTTAATTTTCATCATGCAACAGAAGATTGTAAAACAAAACCCCAGTTATAGTTCCCTGTACAGCACACGGATAAACAATATAATCACAAACCAAATAAGCAAGTCATAAAACTAAGCATTTTAATGATGTTTGTTTTACCTTTATTTGCAACTTTAATTGCACTTGGTCACATTACAGTTTTGACATAATTTTGATTAACTGTTAAGCACTAAGAGCTTGGTTTTATTTTAGAAAATTCTACATTCTACTTTATTCTGCTTTTTAATTGAAATATTGCATACTGGCCTGCAATCAGTCATCAGTCAGTCTTTATATATTTTTAAAATGATAAACATAAGTTTAATTGTTGAAGCTAAATCTATATTTAAACACAGACTTGCAATTTCTCTATTTACTGAATTTAACCTCATCATAACCCCAATCTCACAGCACAGATTCTATGAACTTCAATGGAGATTTTGTATCCAAAGATAGTTTAAAAGCTGTTAAGATCATTTCTCTCCAGTTGGTTCACTTGCAAGGAGTGAAAAAAAAAATTAAGATTGACTGTTATGGATAAAATAAAAGCAACTTATGTGAAGTGTTCTTAGATGACCTCAGGTCAAAGAATGGAAGCAAGGAAGGTAGTGGGTTAGAAATGGTACTATGCTAACACTGTCATGTTCTCTGTCACCCTGGTATGCCAGATGGAGCAAATCAAGCGAGCCAATAAGCTGTTCAGCAATGACTGCATTTTTCTGAGGAACAGCCTCAACATCCCCGTGGTGTCGGAGAAGCGCTCAATATTTAATGGACTGTCTCTGGAGTCTCCCGATGGGGACGCTGAAGCAGCATGCCAGGAGGCAGATACACCCTGTGTTGTGATGCAGGATATTGAGGGACCCTCGCCTCCCCCTTCCTCACCCCCTGTGGACTCCAAACCCCACCAGCCAGAGGAGCTGTCAGCCAAAGACTTCTTACACAGACTGGACTTGCAAATTAAACGGTCAAAGCAGGCAGCGCGTAGGCTGAAAGAAGAGGAAGTAAGGTGAGGTGCTGATCCACCCCCAGCCAAACGGCTGCTTCAGTTCTGTGTGTGCAGGTGTTTGATTTACTCTCTGTCAGAGCAGGCTGTGAATGGGTATTTCCCGTAATTATCTTTTGGCTTCTAATCAAATGGTGACTATTCTGGGACTGACTGGTACCTCATTAAAGTGATGGTTACCTGTCAGCAGAAAATGGTCTTACTGTTTCTGGGTTTGGTATTGGCCCCAGAGGGATAAATGCATTTTTTTCTTCCCACCAAACTGTGGGATACACACTGTTGGTAGCACGTTTATAGGGTTTAGTGAACAGGATACACTTAAGTAAGTTTGCTTTGACAAAGCCTGTAGGCGTGTGTTCTGAGAACATCTTTTGTGTTTTTGTTACTGCTCACAGCCCTATTTTTCATCTCAGCGTTGACATGCCAGCAGAAAATGTGATCCATGAGCTCAGTGGGTTATTTTCAGAAGTGACCAGTGGGGAACAGGGACTGAATGAGGGAGAATTTCAAGTGTTCTCAAAGAAGTTAGATCGAAGTTGGGAATCAGGGGTTTGGCAATCTGCTGTACTAGTCAACAGTCAGGTATTTAGGAGATTTGTCTTGCTGGATCAGGAATGAGCATGTTCTCCTGACACTGCATGTTGGAGCAGCCTCAACATTCAGTCTTCTCAGTAGTGATGTAGTAATGGATGCCTGGCATACATCCATTCACAGAGAAACAGACTTTGTTGGTACTATCAGTTTAGTCAGGACTGAGTCATACTGCAGCAGTTTCTTTTACAGACCTAGACTGTAAGCTGTGTCTCCACTTCAGCCTCTTGAAAAGTGTTTTGCTCTTACTAGAGTGTTTTCTGAATGGCTACAGACCCTCTTGTAGCTGCTGTTATGCTAATTTCCTCCCCATGGGGTTCAGGATAACATAACCTAACAGGTTTGGCAGCTGCACTGGCACGAACTGATATGATTTCTGTTATTGCTGGTGGTCTGAAGCCATGTTACAGACTCTTAAGATCTCCAATTCCCCCTGGAAGGATAAGAAGGGTCTTACATGCAGGAAGAGTGTTAAATTTCTCTTTAAATCAAGGCTGAAGGGAATTTATTTGTCCTTGTGCAACACTGGGTTGTACAATGAAATGAAAGTTTGCGGTCTCCTTCAAACTGCATACGTAGAACATAAATACAGGGAATTAAATTTAGAATGGGCTAAAAATGAATAAAGTACTATAGGCAAGTATTTCTATACATATACAGCCAGGAAATAATTATGTGCATTCTTTAAAACTGGAGTTCAGGATAGCTCGGATGTTGCGGTGGAGACAGCTCTCTCTCTAAAGCTCTCTAAACAGTCTGTGATTTTCCGTTACTTGGCTAGCCTGAGTCCCATTTTGTCTATTTCATTTTCCTTTGATCAGACATTAGCCAGGAGCAACTGGGCTGGCATGGCTACTGTTCTGGATCTCTGTCCTCTCCTCCCCGGGGCGGTCCGGCTGATCTATTTAAATACCTGCTGAGACGAAGCTTCGTGTAAAAGCCCTGTCTCTGACAGCAGGCACATCAGATGCTGGCCTGTGGAGATGTAGTGTGTTTAGACAAACAGAGGCTCACGGTGTTGTTTCCACAAGGTCCCAGAGCAAACATGGACTGCATGCCTGTTTGAGAAGAAAGAAACCACAATCCATTTAAGCAAAACTGCAGGGAATAGTTGACTGACAGATATGTTTTCTGTTAAAGACCCCTCATTTCTCATTGTTTGATATCATTTACTACAATATCCCCATATTAATTTACATTATTTTACATTATGAACAATTTTTTTAGCTTGAAAATGCGGCCCCACCATTCCACAAATTCAGTGCCGTGCAATCCTGCAAATTGATTTTAAGTCCATAGACAGCCTGTTGTTATTGGTCAATAACTTTATTTGTATAGTACATTAAAATACAGCAGTTACAAAATGAGTTGCATGAGTTTGCAACTTCGTTTCATCAAAATCTGTGCTCTTCAAAGTAACACCTGGTTGCTGCCTAACGCACCTCAGCATCTCAGTTTCAATCAAAGCCAGATTTTCAAAGTTCAGCTGGACTGAAAAGAACAGGAAAACGCATCATTTGCTTAAAGGAGGGCTGTAAATAGAACAAAGTGGGAGTCTATCAAAACAATTTCCTGGTTTTGTGAATGGCTTCTTCAAGACCAGCGCTCAGTCAGCACTTGTGAGGGGGTTCTTCTTAGTCTTAAAGATTGAACCTGTCATGCCTCAGGATGTTTATTAGCCAAAAAATAGATGAAAGAAAATCAATAGCTGCCGAGCAACATTTATTTAGACTCTTACCTTTAATGTTCTCTCTCTCCTCTTCAGTTTCTCCTGCCAAGTGATGATGTAAAACCCTACTTTCCACCCTCTATTGGTTTTGATCCTAATTAATTATAATCCTTGGCGGATGGACTGTTTGCTCAACCCTTTGAAGAGCTTGAACATGTACAGCAGCTCTAAAGAAAAAAAAAGTTTTTTTGAAATAAAGGAATTGGTGATGGCTGACACTTGAAGTGAAGTAGCTTTTCCTAAACTTCTGGTTTAAACTCAAGACGGCAGTTGAGTTTTGTGCTGAGAGGCTTTTCTCTGGCCACATGAGCTATCAGCTGTGAAGGAGAACAATATGGCTGTTAGCTGCATCCATTATTCACACACCTAGACACTGGTGGCCAGTAAGGCACAGGGAGAAAGAGAGGAGAGGAATTACAGAAAGTGTGTGTGTGTGTGTTTGCACGCACGCACAGTCTATTAAAATGTATCTCCTCTGTGGACGATTTCCAAAAAATTAAAATGTTCTTATCTTTTTCTTATTTGCAGGAGCAATGAGGAGGACTACACGGCTCCCACAACGTCATATCAGGAGATATAAAGGATTACGCTGTCTACCTGCAGGCCTGTCTAAGATGCACATACACGCACACATGCTCACACACATACACACACACACACACACACAAAACCTCAGTGTTTTTTTCCCTCCTTTGCTTTTACCAAACCATGTTGAACAAAAGTGTCATGTTTGCCTTTTATTTATTGATGTGCAGTTATGGTGATGTATACAGCTGGTTTTGTTTTGTATAGTTTAACTGGGAGACTTAAACAATGCAGGGGACCGTTTGATTTGAATAGCATCTGAGCACATGTGCCCATCACTCATTTGCTTCTGAAGCTGCTGTACAGAAGCCACCTGCTGCACATGTCCACACACACACACACACACATATACAGCGCTAAGCAATTCCAGAAGGATTAGCTTGTTCGACTTGCTAACCGCTTCTGATGTGCTAAATCCCCTCCTAGAATAGTATCATTGGAAAGTATATTCAGGCCTTCCTTGTCAGTGTTTACCTTGTACGAGCACTCCACAGACAGAAGCAGTGGATGGACTCAAGCCTTTGAACATGTTCCATTTGCCTCATAGAAGCTTTTGTTTGTCTTTGGGAACAGAAGGGACTGCTCTATTTTTGAGGTGTGAATGTATTATTTATGTGTGTGGAGAACTTATCTATTACAGCTGTTTTATTGTGCTTTAAAATTCTGTTGGTTTTATTTGGAAATATGAGAATAAATATGTATTTAAACCAGACACGATCTCAAAGTGCTTTCATGACATTGCATGTTATTCTGAGTATGTGCATGTCTGGTACTGACTGTTTTTTTTTCTTTCAGTGTTGCTAAATTATCACATTTAAGTACACAGACAAAGAAAAGGCAATGTTTTAATTGCTCTTAAACTTTAGGAAAAAAATCACAAATATTTACATTTAAAAATACTTATCTTCTGTCTCTACAGAGATGGAAATTTGAACTTAGAGACATGCAGAGAGAACTGATGATACAGACACCGCCCCCTAGTGTGCGCCAGAAGAATTACAGCAGAACGGAACAAGAGTACGTAGGGCACAGACATGATACACGACAAATATATTTTTGGTAGAATAAAAAGCAAAAGAAAATATATAAGATTTTACATATACACTGAGAACAAAAGAAATATAATGGGCTAAGACAGGATTACACAGAATGAGTACAATTTATATATCTGTATGTTTCCAAAAGAAAATGTACTGGAAAGAATAAATGATGACAAAACTACAGCATCGTACTGTCATAACATTCATTTCCCACAGGAGTCAGGTTGTAGTAAATCCTACCATTTAGTTGGACATGTGATATTGTTACATAAAATACTTTGATTTCCCTCTCAATAATATTCTAGCAGTTACTAACTTAGTGACTTTGGCGTGCAAATATAATCGGTTAGGTAGCCGTAAGGAGTAATTGCAGATTGTTGACAGATTGTTGATGATAGTATTACTAAATCTGTCTGGGAGGGTGATCAAATTCCCCTAAGCAGGTAATTTTTAATACACAGTATATATTTTACCATGCCATGGACAATGACTGTAACTAGTCAGTGTTTTGTCGGTGATCATAGCGTCGGAGTCAGTCATGTGTTTTCGGCCAGGGCTTGGTCGGGGGATGGGTGATGGCATTACAGGCTGCTGTAGATCCTCTTGATGGTGTCACCTTCGTCCTTGGCGATGATGCCCTTCTCAATGTAGGAGTCCACCTGTTGGTCCATGAAGTCCTTCAGCTTGGACAGGTCATAATCTGGAAACACAGATGAAGAAGACGGGTTCGTGGATCTGAGATTCAAAGAGGAACATCGTGAGGCTGTGGTGGCTGGCAGAGTAGATCAGACACTGAAGCGCTGCCTTCTTAAGACGGCACACCCAAACAAGCCATAATCTGGCATGGTAGTTGATAATCAAGGAGGATTAAGGTCAGAGTTAGTATCTCTGAGGTTAAGAAGATGCCTCATGCAAGCATGAAATAAGAAGGCCAAAAGATCAAGAGGTGAAACATAATTTACAAGTTCTACGTCTTACAATCAGCTTCAGCAACAAACCAGCTTCCCTCAAATACATTCACATTTCATTTGAAGCACCGTACGTGTTCACCTTGTCATCATTTAATGCAGCACCATAAGGCCGCAGCAGGACGTGGCTAAATTTAGAGACGAACACATCCTAACTGTGTATTATCTATCATGGTAAGTTTTAGACAGAAAGCAAACAGCTGCTGCACCACGTCTGCCTGCTCCAACTGAGTCAGAACAAAAGGGGAGAAACAGAAGGACAGAGGACAGCCAAGGACTCACAACAACTTCTGCGCCCTCCCAATGACATTTCATAGCATGAGCAGTTTGATGCGTGGCTCTGAGGTACAGTTGCTTTGCCGATGACAAACATGACAAACATGACGCATGTGTGAGGGATTAACAGAGTGCGATTAGAGACGGCACCGTTTCTCTCAATCTTGGCAGTGAGGAGCCAAGAGCCAAAATCAGGATGTTGCCTCTACGTCCATCTGCTCTTCTGGCTAATCTGTGCAGTGTGGGGGTGTGTACACACACACACACACACACACACACACACAAATGAATGCATTCATTTACAAGCACACACAGAGTCTGCTGAGACTGTGCTAATGGGTGCTTCTGGTAGAGTAAACACAATAAATGGCCTGTCGCCCACACTGTTTCTATGACACTGCTTTTGTTCTCCTCCAGCTGTACTTTCTCCGGACAGAGAGGGAAAATATAGTGAGAATTAAGGATGATTGGAAGGATGAAATTTAGAAAGCAGTTTCATGTAGTACAAGATGTGCTCGAAAAGCAGAACGTGATGGTACATCATTTTAGCTACCGAGAGTTGCATTATGGGAAAATTGGCTGATTTTGGGAGCACATTTTGACTCTCTGTGTGTGTTCAGTCTGAGCTCGTCTCTTCTGACACCATTATCTGTCTGTCTCTTCTGCCCAGATCGCTGACAAGCAGGCAGGGAGGCCCCTGTTGTCCCAGACAACCACTCCACACACTAGAATGCTAATGAAGTGTCCTATATAGAGCCAGGTTTGAGATGAGCTCTGAACAAAACTTCCCTGCTGCTTTGGTCCTTCTGCTCCGGACTCTGCAGCGTTATGAGCTCAGATTTTTCTTTTCTTCTTTACTTTCTTTCTCCTGTGTTTAAGATGCACTCAAGAATCTAGGTCAAACTGTCTTTGAGTTGTTGTTCTGTTTTTTGTTTTTTGACTCACCATTTTGTGAATCACCCATTGATTGCCTCAGATTAGATCAGGCCACTGAACATCACTGAATATAAATCTCACTGAGCTTGAACTTTTTTTTTTATGTCTGAGACGTCCCACTGAGATGATCACCAGTGGACGGACAGCCTGAATAGTGAGAACTCATTAACATTTCATCCACCGCCGCTTAATTAAGCACCACTGGGCATTGATTTTGCACTGTGGAGAGTCCAACAGCGGCAGCACTTGTGTGTGAGGCTACAACAGTTTTCACAGCTCTGCAGACTGGTGCAGTTTCTGGGTCACACGCTGCTTCTTTATGAATGCTGACAGTTACAGTGTGGGCTAGCGTTAGCGAATACAACTACACACTCGCAAATGTTATAAATCTCAGAGACACGAGCAGACATTGATCACAAAGATGGTCTTTTCATGGCTTTTTTGTGCCGCTGTGATAGAAGTGCTAATTATACGCCGGGACACACACACATACATATACACACACACACCGAGTCTGTTGAGGAACAGGTAGGAGAGAATGAATGAATGGATCTTTGTCACTGAACAAGGAAGCTGTATCAAGAATAATTAGGACAGACTCATCAAGAATTATCCATATTCATGAGATCTGGAGTGGAGCATCCATCCCGTGGATCCCACACTCATTTTAATTGCAAATCAGGGCTAACAAGAGAGGATTCAAATTTTTCGCTCTTCAGTTTTGTTCTTGAGCTCGTCTTTTTAAATAAAACTCAGCAAAGTTCAGGGACAGAATGGCATTTTAGACCAATTGGCTGAAATAGAAACGATATTCACAGACACAGTCAGATGAGATTTAGCTCTGTAGCTGGTTTCTCAGTGAAGTGAGGTGCTTTGTCTCACCGTCTTTGCCTTCTTCTTTGCTGTGTTTCTTTAGCCACTCAATGTTCTTCCTGATGGCCTCCAGATAGGTCTCTGACTTTCCAGGCTGACCTGGTGAGAGAAAGAGACAAATATTTTTGTCTTACGCAGTAGAAAATAACTGAACTTCCTTTTCTTTCTTCTGTAGCACATTATCACCCCTAGGAATCTGGTTTCCTCCGAAGAGTAAGACTGTGTTATCATAGATTTATCAATTATTTATACCACTTAATTTTTTTCTAAAGCAAGACTTCTGCTTTGTGTTTGAAACTTCAGTAGCCAGGGGAAGACGCTGGCAGCCAGTGTTGTACTTTCATATTAACATTAGCAGCACAGTAAGTCACGCTTGCTGGTCCAGAAAAGACAGAGGCAGTGTGGAGAAACGGAGATATGAACCACTAAATCAAGATCAGACTATTGCTTAAAAACATTACATTTAGATTGTAACACATGCCTCTAATTCTTCCATGAATATTATGTCATACAGCCTGTTAACATGCAGATTAAACAGTGTTCACTTGACATCATTCACGATTTACTTCATTTCCTGCTGAATCGAATGTCCTGGTTGTAATCCTGCTATGTTTTTCATTTTGTTTTTCCTTTTCATGCGTGTCTGTGTTTGTGTGGATTAGACTGATGCAGTGCAGCGCACAGGGACAGAGAAGTACGGCAGCTGTGACAGGCTCTCCTGTGAGTGTTATTGGACTGGCCTAGTTCAGGGACAAGCAGGGACTTAACCGTGATCGGCCTGGACTACAGGGTGTTGTTTTATTTCCTGTCAGCCCTGCTGATTGAAAACAAAAGGTCTGAAAAGGTTGCAGCCACTACACTCAAACTAATTCTGAAGACCTTTCACTGAAGTGGAGTGAATGATTCAACTGATATGGTTGGAATTTACTATATTTGAGATTTCTGTATTTATTTGAGATTCGACACAAAACAATAAAATCATATCGGAATAAAACTAAACAAAACAAACAAAAACAAAACTGAGTCATGCAACAGCTAGCTGATTATTTTTGAGGTGCAAAATGAATGAAATGAAAATGAAACTGTATCAAATTATTTTACAAAATTATCTCTAGCACTAAATGAAAAGCTATTCGTGTTTCCTCTGGTCATCAGGATTGCGTAGTGGACTGACTGGTCTCGGTTGACGGCTGCTCCTCCTTGGTGGAGTCTTTCAGGTTCTCATACTCCTTCTGCATCTTGGCGGCCTCAGCCTTCGTGTTGTCATCCTCATCCAGGTTTTTTCCTACGGCAAATGAACACCACACAGAGAATTAAAATTGTTGCTTGGGTACTGATTGAGATATTTAAAACAGAAGTTCAACAGTTTGGGAAATGATCATTTTCTGGTGGAGGCTAATTAATTAATTATATATTTTTGTTTAAATTGTACAAAGACTGAATTATAAAAAATGTCTGACAATTGTTGCTAAGAAATAGTTCAGCACATGACACCCATATAAAACATCACATTCACATTTTTGTATGGATTTAACAAAAGTGATATTACGTATTTATCGGTGAGCTGTAGAGGTGCTGGTTGCTTGATCTTCTGTTTGCTGTAGCCTTATATTTAATTGCTCATTTAACATTCAGAAAAAGACAGAAAGAAAATAAGCATATTTCCCAAAATGTCAAACTGTCCCTTTATAGTTTGATATAGTTTGTTTATAGTTGTGCGTGAGGCTGTTTACCGTTGGGTCCCGTGAAGTCAGGAGGCCCGAGAGACTTGCCCAGCTTGTTCTTGGTCTGCATGGCTATCATAGCATCCAGATTTTCTGCAGATTGATGAAACAGGCCAAATATTTACTTTAGATTTGATCAGCACTGTGTCAAAAGTTCCCTCAGCAGACGATGAACCAAACCGTCTTAACCTTTTGAAAGTGCCACACCGTTCCTGCGGGTGATTAGCATTAGAAGGAAAGGGCTTCATCTAATTAAAGCGATAAACAAAAATTTGTTTTTTTTTGTTTTTTTTTTGCCCATGATCATTTTCAATAAGTTATTTTCGCTATAGATATGTTCAGACATGTAATCCTCCATTCTGAAAGTAAGGCCTGACGAGAGGAAAAAATAAACGCATGGCTGCACTTGACTAGCTAACTCGAGATTGTAGCTTGTTGTCACTTATTCTGCAGTCGAGGAGTCGCAAGAAGAATCGCTGGGATCACGAGTGCCCCCTACCGCGAGGCAGGAGAACTGCGTGCCTCACGCAGTGCCTTTTCACGGCCGTTTAATGATTGCTCAGTGCAAGAAACACGTTACACACATAAGGTTGTTGACAAAAAACACTGTACATTATATACATCAACTAAACTCTGGAAATTTAGTTCATATAGCAAATGTGTTTGAACATTTTAATAGCGACATAGAGAGAGACAGCAATACGGTCTCACTGCCTAGCAAGTCAACACAGTTAGCCGAGTCATTGCGCAATCCATGGTGAGGCTGCCTCACCGCACGTCTCTTCTCAATGTTTGAACGGCAAATGACGGCAAAAGAATTAAAAGTGGTGAAGTTAAATGGAAAATAATTTTATAGTACAAATCACTGGATAAATATAACCATTTAATTAATTTTTTCATTTTACATTTTTTTCTTTCCGTGATGACAGGTGAGGCACGGCCTCTCCTGCCTCACCTGACTGCACGTCACTGGATGAATAGTGGGAAAGTTGATATAGTATATGAGCAGCCATTATAGGGAAACTTTCAACAATTTAAAACAAACAAACAAACAAAAAATAAATAAATAAAATGGGGTGCTAAATGTTTAAAAAAAACAACCACGTTTTTTCTGGGTGTTCATTAATGTGCCTTCAGTGTGTGTTATTAAATATTACAGTGGGTTATACTTTAATAACAAGATTAGAGACTATAGACCCCAAATCAAATGGATCATAAGGTTCAAAGAGGCTGAAGTTAAGTGACAATTGATCCTCTCCGGATTACCGAAAGGATAAACATTATGTTAAAACCAACAGATGAAGCAGATGTTGTGGAGAGTCTCAGTATCTGAAATTTCATCCAGCAACACTTTTCTTCTCTCCATTTAGCATTTAGAAGTACTATTAAAAAAATGTCATACTTGGCTTGTAACACACTGTAATGTAGCTGTGCGAGGCTATAAGTACAGTATTTGTGCAGTATTATTTCTGAGATGATGACATATTTGTGTTAATGTGCTATAATTCATTATCTGTTACCGGCATCCATTTATGGGTGCTGGTAACAGATAATGAGTGAAGGGTGGGTGAATGGGTGAATGGGTCAAGTTTTGCATGGAGAAGGACAGGAAGGTCTGAACGCTGCATCAAAGACGCTGTCTTACAATTTCCTCTCTCAGCTACCATCACTCACGCTTAAGAAGGAGAGTGTAGGCCCATTATTTCATCATCTGCCTACAAGTGCACACACACACACACACACACCCACACACACCACCTTCCTTGCCTCTCCAGCTCTCTCTTTCTTTATCCATCTATCCATCTTGGAGATGTATCACCCTCAGGCAGATCAGCATTGACTGACAGCTGTGTGTATTCAGTAGTGTACCTGGATGACTCATCCAGAGCATCACAACCAGTTGGGGGTGGGATTGTGTCTAAGTGTGTGTGTGTGTGTGTGTGTGGGGGGGGGGGGGGGGGGCATTAACATGTTGCTAGGTGATGGAGGAGTACTGTCCTCTTATCACCTAACAACCGGTTTTACATAAAGCCAGAGTTCTTGTCTGGGAAACTCACATCAGTATTTGCCTGTTTTGTTCTCGTCTGTAATGTCAGCAGCAGTAAATTGGTCCTGTGCAAATGACAACAATGGCCAGCTGCTCCGTGGGGTCATTTGAAGGAGTATTGATTAATCCTTCTACAGCCGACGTAGGTCAGTATTACTTGTACTTGTAGTGGGACATGCACATTGTAAACCTATTCTGATTAGCTACAAATTCTATTTATCTGTGTTAAGACTGACAGTTAGGTAATAAACTGACTGGTAAATAGACAACAACAGATGTGATGTTTTATATCACAGTAAACTGAATAATCAATTTCTGTTTTGCACCTTTCAGCTAACCTTGGACTCTGCAAAACTCCCAATGTTAAACAACTGGAAATTTAATGAAAACATCGATTAACTGACACATCAGTAGATGCAGACATTAATCTCGTGGACTGATTTTAAAGCTAAATGTATGAAATATGATATCCCTTCTATTGTTTGTGCGGGGGACTAAAGGTCATCTGAGTAGAGGGAGAGAGATGTTGGGTCTGAGGTTTCCTGAGGCTCACACAGAGAGATGACAGCTGTCCCTTACAATGGCTGACCTTTCCACTGGCTACTGATGTGATCACCAGCCTTAACTGGGCTGGTTATATAGGATGGCCCTGACACTAATCTGTCTGTACAGGATTCACACTCCACTGCATCCGCTGATTGGGAACGTTAGCTCGGCTGAATCCGCGTTCAACACACAAAGGCACACATAACACACAGAGACCGAGGAATGTATGTACAATAGTCAGCAAAGGCAACTCAAACTTTACATCTTTCATCCTGTTGTTGCTGCTCAACATGGATGAAATTAATATTGTATTATTATTGATATATAGCATTAGTATAAAGGTAGAAACTGGTCTTCAGAGCAGTCATCTCTATGTGCAAAATATCAGAGAAAGTCTTTACAATTGTGAAATAAAAACCACAGTGGCCTTTTTTTTAGAAGTTTAGTCATAATTTGGTTTAGACAACATGCTTTTCTAAAACAATATAATAGTATGATCAAATAATTAAGACGTAATTCCACAGAAAAAGGGAATATATATAATTTGATTAAAATAATCTTAAATACTAGCCAAACAGTATTAGCTTTTATGGGACTTTCCATTACACTTTTTCGTGGATCGTTCACACATTTCAAGACTGTAAAGAACAACACAACTGCCCTGCTGTACATGAAGCAGGAGTGTACCGGACTACAGCTAAACAGAGCTGGTATTGTGTCATGTCTTACCCAGATACGATACTCCCTCCTCCGGCGTAATGGTGCCGTACTTCACCATCATCTTTACAAAGTCAATCAGCGTCTTCATGATGGTGATCAATGTCTCTCTCTCCTGAGTGTCCTGATCTGCAACAGCAAACCACGAGGATACATTCAAAAGCAGCATCAGACATCAGTGTTTTGTTAACGGTGAATGGTTACCATGGTGCTGAAGTCACCACATGGTGTTTGACTGGCAGGGTCATGATGGTGGGATTATAAATAAATAATTAGTGTGTGTGTGAGATTTGTCCTCACTTCCTGGAAAGATGTGTAGCTGAAACAAAGGCAAACGAAATAACCGTGGACAGCAACAGCTCTCTAGTCCTGTTCACGATCTGATCAACTTCTAACATTGAATGAAAGCTGCTGTGAAGCAAAGATCTAAAACGTCACAACTTTCCGAGTTTGTACCTGAGTCAAGGCTCCTGAGCAGACGGTAGAAGTTGGGGAAGTACTGCAGGTCTTGGAGTCCGTCTTCAGGGCTCACCTCATTGCCCTCCTCAGTATCTCTGTCCCAGGTGTTGTCAGCTGTGTCGCCGCCGTCTTCTTCTGCATCCCTGTCCACCTCATCCTCAATCTCATCGTCATCGTCTTCCTCTTCGTCCTCCTCGTCTTCATTGTAGCGGCGTCTGAGTGGCTCCCATGTGTCCTGGAAATGCCAGAGTTTTTGTTATCATTGTTGTCATCCTCATTCTCACTCATACCTCAATGCCTCATCTTTCATTGCTATATCTTCAGTGCATGCATTACCCTGTTGGCGTCCGAACCCTGGTCGTCCTGCTCTCTCCTGACTTCTTGCTCATTGCTTTCAATGTCCTCAATCTCGTTGTTCTTGGCGTTTTTGGTGATGAGGTCCTGGAGAGCCTCAGCCACCTGGTACTCCAGAGTGTCTGCCTGACTATCTGTGATCTATAGAGAGACGAAGACAAGGACACAGACTGAGAACAATTGTGTGTAATGACAAACATGCTGTGAGATGTGGAAGAACAGACCAACACGTACTGACTATAAACCTCCATGTATCACACATTGATCACGAGCACTGAGAGATACATCTCCGGGAGCAATTTTGGGCAACGCCAAACTACTTATTGAGTGTCAAAAAAAGTAATTCACAGCCCAAATCATTGGACAAAACACAATTCACACGTCTCTGCCTCTCCTGGTGAGGAAGCAGGGGGTGCAAAGAGGAAGAGATCCTGTTGAGAAAATGTCACGCCACAGCATACGAGAGCTCGAGCTCACAACCCACCAGCCCCAGTTTGAGCAGTTTGGAGACGATCCTGTCAAACACTCCTCTGTCGTCCTCCTCGTAGATCTTGTTTGCGATCTTCTGGACGATGTCTTCTGCTGTCAGAGGAGTGCCATCGACCTGGCGGAAACTCTCTGGGTCGTCTGAGGGGAGACGACACACACATTGTCATTCATTTAAGCCTTCCAAACAGGCTTATGCAAGTGTAAAATTGGTGTTTCTGCTTCACGTTTGACTATTTTTTCAACTCGTCTTCGTTTCTTACAATCAAACCAGACAAAATCGAGTGAAAATTTGTGGAAGATTTCAAGTTTGTTTTCTCTCCTCTATGCTTTAGTTTTCTTCTTCTTCTTCTTCTCTGTCTCTCTGTTAAACGTTAAACATAAACCTTGAAATAAAGTCTCTCACTTGACAAAAAGAAGATCCATGAGTGTTAAATCCTCTTCTCATATTCAGCATATCTGTATCTGAGAAAGTAATGTGCAACTGTTACAGCTTGACTCTTACATAACGATGCTGGCTGCTTCCTGAGCTCCACACAATAAAAATAAGCAAAGCCACAACACTTTTGCCTGTATCGGTGGGTTGAGTCATCAGTGGTGTGCTTCACCTTCAAACACCAGACTTATTTATGGTTCTCTCTGTGAAATTAAAAATGAAATCCAGAGTGCGATTGCCAAATTTAGACAAAGTGTAACCTGACAAGCTGCTTGTCATTGCCAGGCCGACCTCAAAGGGTGATGAAACGGCGCACTCGGTGTTTTGTGTCTGAGTCACCTCATCTCAAGAGTCTCTGCTTTATGCTGATGATCAGATATCAGATTACATGCATATTCAGTGAAATGTACGCTGATCTGATGAAATCTACTTAGACTATAAATCTATGCAGATATCAGCAAATGGTTGGATTTTGTGTGAACTTACTTACATGAATTTCAGATTAACTGAAGGGCTGTACCTGAACCAGGTAGAGTAATGACAGGAAATGAGGACAATTTTTTTTTTCAATGTGATTTCTTAAGCTAGTAAAGTAGATCAGTAAATGTTTGATATTTCCATTTGTTCATTATTACACGAGATGGAGATGAGATCTTGATGGAGCATTTATGAGAAAAAACGCACTCTCCTGTGACGAGATAAAAGAAGGAACCATTAGCTTTCACGACTGCAAGTGCCTGAGACGGAGAGGATAATCTTTCCCTCTTGCAAACACGTGTTCAGTCTTTGACTGTTGCTATCTGTCTCTGCTTATCCCCATCACATGCACGTGTGGCCTCTGCCTACTCTTTCTTAAAATGTCTGCCCGGTGGCCTGCCGGGGACAGACAGAAGCACACAGCATCACGTCTGCCCTTGGCGATGGGGGGCAATGGTCACCCGAGCCAAAAGGGCTCAGGCCCAACATGGTGGCGAGCAGCGACCTCACTGTGCCTGTACAAATCACGGTGCACTGTGACAGATGTGCGTACCCTGGTACTTGCCATAGTCCATCCCATTCTTGGTGGAGTCGTAGTCTTCAGCCAAACGCCGGCTCTTGGTCGAGTCTGATTCGTCTGGAACGTATTGGTTGTCCTTCTTAAGTGGCACCTCAGTGGCCTCTGATTTCTGGCCATCAGCCAGTGACTTCAGCACAGTTAAGTCATCAAGGTCCTGCTGTGACTCTGTCTCCTTGGAGGCAGTGGGACGTTTGCTCTCTGAACGGCAGAAGACACAAAACAATCAGACTGGAGAAATAAATGCGCTGAAGATGAACTTGGCTCACATTATTGAGGTTCTCGGGGCAGATGAGGCCTCTTTTACTGGAAGTGCTGCAACATGAACCCACTCAGCACACGGAAACAAAGTCGTTATTTGACTGGCGGTCAGGTTTCCTCTTACCAGCTAACTGTACCGCAGCCTTCACGCTGTCCGCCTCGGCAATCTGAGGAAATGAGAAACAATGAACAAATTATTTCCATCCAGGATATAAGCTCTGACTAATACCTGGGTTGTTTGACAAGTGACCATAAAGTCCATTTGGTCGGATATTGGGTGATAAAATTAACTATGGCACATGGACGTACCTGCTCTTGTAGGGGTCTTTCTTCTGTCAACTGTCTGTTGTACACAGTTTTATCTGCAGCAGAGAAAAACAAACAAACATTTAATTACTAAACTCCTGGCTCAAAGCAGACTTTATTATTTTTTTAAAAAAAACAGACCCACATTTTGCAGTTTACTATTGCAAAGTGCACATAAACAAGCCCCAGATAATATAAGGCTATTAAAAGGGTCATCAGTTTTAAATTTTGATTTATTGAAGTATTTGTATTTTTTTTTTCCTGCTTTGTTTTGATTTATTTCATCTTTCAGAATTGTGTGATCCTTTCTGCTCTTCCAACTCACCACCGCTGAGGCAGAGCTTAACCGGATTATCAAACAAAAGATTAAACTGCGGCGAAAATAGACCGCAAGCGGCCATAAGAGGCGAGCAGGCGCCGTTACAAACCGTGGAGCTGCAGCTGAAATTTAAAAACTCTCTTCGTCTTTTCTGTTCACTTCTGTCTGCCACGTTTGTCGCTCGACAACATTTTTAGCTCACAGAATTGAAACTGGAGCGCCTGGTACAGTTTAAAAACAACAACAACAACAAGAAGAAAACACTATAAGGGTAGGCTTATGCAAAGATGAAGAAATAAATTCCAATAATATTCCTTCAACTGCCCATAAATGGACTGTAAAAGGTGTAACAACTAATAGTCAATAATTAGTGTCTGTAGATGCTAGGGCCATATATCTATATATATATATCTATATATATATAGATATATATATATAGATATATATATATATATTAATATTTTAAGAATGATCGATGATAGTTCATCGTAACCGTATAGCATTTTTATTTTTCAATTTCAGTTTCCAAGTGTGTTGAGTTTTATGATCCCACTTCACTTATTTTTTAGAGAAAAAGAAATCTTTGCACTCACAGAGACAGTTTTCTCTGACATTTCGACGTCTTTCTCGGAGAAATGTTTTAGGCTACTGACTATTTACAGTAAATCTTTATCGCACGGTTACAGGGGCGACGGCCAACTCACCATCCGCCGAGGCTGTAGGCGTGGGGAAGGCGGATATCTGGCTCAGAACAGTCAGGACCAGAAGCTGGAAAAGGACGAAAAGGCCAACGGATTTTGACGCCATCCTGAAATATACGCTGTCTCAGATTGTCCAGAGGCAAGATAAATATCCTGGCTAGCTTGCTGTCTATGATCTGGCTCAGTTCCCCCCCCAGAAGACAAGTGCTGAATGTGTGGACAGCTCCGCTCCGCTGCGCTCCGGCCGCCCGCTGGTGCTGAAACCGCCGCGGAGGCTGCGCCCCGGTACCCGCTCTGTCAGACGCACCACCAGGCGTGGAGGGGCTCGCCAAATGTGCGCTGTGCGCTGGAGCTGTTGACGGGCCTGGGTGCTGAAACCAGGTCACCTCTCTATAATTACAACCGGATAAGCAGGGAGGCTCTGCAAGCCCCGTGTGAGCTACAGCATCACCTGCCAAGGAAGTAATGGAGCCCACTACAACATGACCTGCCCCCTCATGTCTTTACAGAAGAGGAGGGGGAGGAGGAAGAGGAGGAGAACACTGCAAAAGGTGTCCATCTGAACAAGAGTTTTCCAGCCGGTGCATGCTCCAGCGCCAATAAAATATAATTTTCGTATTAGTGAAACAATGTACGGATGTAATGATAACATTTCACACACTTCTAAAGATTCAAAAAATTTAAAATTAATCTTTTCTGGGAATAATTTGAATTCGTCATGACATCGCCAGCGAACATTTTCAACCATCATTCCAAAATCTGTTTTTCCCGAGAAACAAGAGAGCCTGCACTGGACGTGAGGCACATTTAAAGACTTTTAGAGGACATTTAATTCTTAGCCCACAGATGAAGTTCTATACTTTTCGCAGCGTTTGAGAAGGAAATCCGCCCATTTCGTGCGTCACCCACAACCTGCGTCATGGTTGTAGATCTTCCACCGCCCGGTCAATAGCAACCTTTATTAAAACGGTAAGCAATTAGACACATAAACAAAGAAGGGAGATAAATCAGACCAGCTTTATGACCGCTCTGCCTTCATAAGCTCGACGTATTGTTAATTAGATGTAGGCTGACGTCTCTTACGGATGATTCGGCTGTTATTGGGTTCAGCTTCCAGTTACCTACTCAGTTCGCACGGTGAGATTCTTCACAAAACGAGGTGGTTTGATTTCCCAGTTCTTTTATTAGACTTGGGCAAAAGGAGAAGAGTCAAGAAGAATAACTTGTTTGATGAAAGGTCTTCTCCTAATTGTGGGTTTCCCTTATGATGTTTCAAAAAAGCAGCATTACAAGACACTTCATGTCCTTCCACAGCAAGCTGTCTGGATTCAGCAAGCAAATCATTTCTAGCAGTAGGCCGTATGATTTGGATGGTGTGACATGTTGCTGTTAATCCTTTGGTTTATGAAAGACTTATGTCTGAGATTAAAATCCACTCTGGTCAGTGATTTGACAATTTCACTTCACACCACACATCTATTTGTCATTTCGACACTTCTTCCTTTTGGTGGCAGGAAAAGCACAGGTGTTACTAACCTTAACCACTTTACCAGGACCCTGAAATCAAAGCAGCTAAATGGAGTTCAGAAATCAATAATCCTATTATTTTGGCATGGAGCTTTTCCTGCCATGATGCTCGTCACACCCACACTGGCTTCAATTACGCTGATGATTACAGAGTCGGGTCGAAGCTCTGCAAGGTGGAACAAAACTAACAGCAAATTGAGGAACAAATCAATTGCTCAGTTTGCAGATGTCCACACAGTGCTGAGAAGGGGTCACATGAAGCAACATGAAGGAAAACGCCTGCATGGCTGAGATATGGCTGGGTTTGTACTGGGATAATCAGTGCAGGCCAGCTGATTAACTTTGTCACCATAGTAACACACTACAAAACACACTACAAAATGCCCCAAATAGTTCTCAACGGCAAACTTAAGTAACAGTACAGGAGTAATTATTCACAGTATAAACATATATTTTTCTGCTTTTAATGTACACCATCTCAGCTCCAGCTTTTCTCTTTTCTCTCGTTCCCTGTCATAAGGAAGGTTTCAGTGAGTGAAGGTGAGGAAACGTGGCTCACGTATTCATGTGGACGAAGTGCAGGTAGCTGGACAACTTTGACAGAATTGCATTTGCAGCAGTGAACAGCATACACCAATCAGCCATTAAAATCACTGACAGATGAAGTGAACAACGTTCATCATCGATGTATAATGCAGTGTTCTGAGGGGAAACCATCATAAAGATAATCCGACACCTCTTGCTCGATCCCAGCACCACAAGGCTAAAACTGTATTATTATCTTGCACAGTTGTTGTGTGTTGTGTGGCAGTATGAATATAAGGTGCTCCTGGTGTTTTATCCTCCCTCTGAAAGCATCGATGCAGTTATGCTCAGGATATTGACTACACTTGTTTTCATGAAGCCATTTGTTTCACACACAGAGCCGAGAAAACTCCCACTATGACTCTTTACAATATGTAAAGGCTCACTACGTCATCATCATCGTCGTCATATTGAAATATTATCCAGAATTTTGCCGTTTTGCCAAGAGAATGAATGTGCTTTATGGTTGATTTAATTCAGCCCAGTCACAGTTCCCTGTGCAGTGCAGGATGGGATGTTTGCCACCTACTTAGGGATGACTGTACTTCCTGTCCTCTGCCTGCCTCAGCAGTCAGAACAGGAGCACTGCCAACAGCAAGCCTATCAGATACTCAGTCACACTACCATGCAGTCACCCAAAGCAGCAGCCCTCACCAAATGCACCAGCAGAGGGGCAGCGGTGTCCATTTTCCCCTGCTTTACGTACATTTATTCAGCTATATTTACTACCAATTTGATGTTTCTTGCTGATCTTTCCTGTGTCTGCCGCCAGGTGCAAAACATACTACACTACTGACATCTTGTGCGTAGTAGCAGTAATTACTAGTCTTCTGTTAGTTGGTCCCTTGACAAAGTGCCAGCATATAAACAAAAATCTTAAAAACAAAACAAAAATCTCAAAAACAAAAATTTATCTGTCAGCTCCCACCCTTCAGAGAAATTACATTAACAAGGACTTTGTGACCCATGATATGAAAAGAAAAAAAAAGTCTCTAATAAACAACTGGTTTGTCTCTACTTGTGCACTTGACTTATTCACATACTTTCCCTCCCCTGCAAAACGCTGCACCGGTTTAATCTTCTGTTGTCCCAAGTTGTTCTAAATCTAAACAGTAAGATAACATCAGTCCCTGTGCACTTGTCCATAATGTATTCTCTCATAGATGGTATTTTTCAAAGGCTCTTCTTAACAGAAGTTGAAACATGACTCAGAGGTTTTCTGTTTGAATGCCGAGATAAACAAATGAAGGTTCACCACTGCATTAACCGTCTCATAAATAATACATTACTTGTTCTATGTTGACGTTGTCAGCATTAACCGATAACTGCCAGAGCCTCATGCGGGAAACGTGCTGTTGAATTCTGACAAATAATTGGCCTTTTATCTTGTTGAAAATAAAGAGTTTGCAAAATTTTCCTTCACAGCAGAATATACAGATTGTTCATATTTCTTCAGAGCTGATTATTTCCACATCAAGTATGTGTTATACTGCCATCATGTGTTTACTGAATGTACCACAGTTTGTGCTGAAATGAGGCTTTTTGCTTTGAATCTTCTAATAAAACAATACATTTCATATAGATGCACATAATTGGTGCAGTGGTGATTACACTGGATCATAACGGTATAATCAGGTGGATATCAGTCAGCGATTAATCAGTGAAAAAATTAAAAATGGAACAGCAGATAACAAACTTATTGACAAGCAATCAATGATAAAAACTGATGACGAGATAAGTGAAAAATTAAATAATAAATCTAAATATAATGCTGAGTATGGGAATGAAAGAAATGGTTTTCCCAGGGTGGTGTGGAAGATAACAGCGTCTTCTTCCATGTCAAAACTTGGTGCCCTCATTGCTCACAATGCAACTAGCCCCAAGCCTTACGCAGGGATGAGGAGCAGGGCTGGACTGGGACAGAAAACTGGTCCCCCTCAACTGGTCGAACGCCACCCATCAGTGATAATATCCTCGTGACCAGAGAAGCTCAGGAAACGTGGAGAAATAGCTTACTGTACTAGTATGTTATTAGTATGCACTGAATAGTAACTTCCTGTTACATACATAAAGTGTCTACACAATTCATAGACCACCTTATTGTCTGATATTAATATTCATTGAAGGGCCTGTGTATGTAGTAGGGTAATTAAATCAAAGGTGTGCTTGTTTGTTTGTTTGTTTGTCTGGGGGAGATTAAACTGCAGTTGAAGTCTCTGCCATGTGGACATGCATGCTTACAGGACAGCGGCACCAAACAGCTTGATCATATTGCAGGTGGAGGAAGGTCTGGAGTCGGCTACAAGTGGGCCTGCGTTGCTCCTGTGACCACATAAATGATATTGGTTACCACATATCTGAGAATGAGCATAGCATAACAAAATTTGTTGCCTGTTGTTAGAAATGAAAAGTATTTCCTCCCTGCACGAGGCTAATGTATAAACAGCTATCCACTTTAGCACAGAAGAGTTACAGGTGTAACACATTATACAGCCTGTTCGTGCATTTTTGTCAAGGGGACCCTTAGCCTCATAATTAATTAATTGATATTATGAGAACCTAGGTCACTAATAAAAACTTAGAAATCTAGGTCACTCACTCCTTAGTCAATGCTAACGTTAGCTAGTTACCGTGAGAATAGTTAGCTGAAGATGAACAGCATTAGGGCAGAACGCTAGGCTACAAAAACAGCACCAAACGCTACTTAGCACTAACTGAGTGAGTGAGCACCAGCAGTAACTGACAGTCTTACTTTATGATAGCATTATGATTATTTTAGCGTATAATCACTGACATGAACTGTATTAATAATCATTCATCACCATCATTGTCATCATGGCACGGCACACACACACACACACTATTTCTCTGAGAGTCCCTGAGCGAGGTTTGGCCTACAGAGGTCTGGTAAGCAGAGATTTTTATTTTTATTATTATTTATTATTATTTTTATACTTGTAGTCTTCAGCCTGACGGTGACTCCAGTGACTTCACTCGAGGCCTCAAGGGCTTTACAACTTTTTTCACATACACAAATGTATTCCCCTTTGATCTGTAAACCAGCTTTGATGCGTCAAATCAGTAGAGTTTCCCTTCCAGTAGTTTCAACGTTCACCATTGACTTCTGTGACATTTGTGGAAGGTTGACGGCTGAAGTTTCACAGTGTCTGTGACATAAAGCCGTAGTAGTTTGAAAATGAGAAAAAAAACAAACAAAAATCTGAGAATCACCGTCACTGGTCGTGTGAGTTTGGAGAGAAAGGTGGTGGGTTGCACTGTTGATGTGGTATTTATTTGTCTTTCTTTTTTTGTGTTTGTAAATGCCTCTGACTCCCTTTGGGGAAGATCCAAACAGAGGTTGTCTCCAGAGATCAAGGCAGAGATGGAAGGACAAGAATTTTCTCTTAACATCAGATCGAAGGGCAAACTGTTTGTTGGACTTCAAAGAATGGAGTGCTGACTTCAGGATTCAATCTAGAGGAAATGGAAAGAGGGAGAGGAGATTTGAATTTTTCGTCTATTTACAGCCTTCTCAAACACTATGCAGAGGTCACTATATTTGTTCGGTGTTTTCCTTGAAACCCTGTGGTTATATGGAACAAATAACACTTTGTGCGGACACATTGATCCTTTCTTTTGTTCAGATTCCTATCTGTGCTCACCAGGCCCATGCAAACATGTCTCATTTGAAGTGGTTTCTTTGTTCCATTTGAGCAGCTCTTTTTACTGAAACAAACAAACAAACAAACAAAAAACTAAGCAAGATATAAACTTGAAGAGATCCCTTCCATAAACTGTGACAAGAGCCAACTATTTTTAATTAGTTGCACGTTTTTTTGTTTTGTTTTTTTTGCTGTAATCTATCGTCTTGAGAACATCAGCTTCAGTGAGGTATTCATATGGCTGAGGAGTCTCTCACCACTAGAGGTCTGTGTTTTCCTTTTAAACAACAGTAGATTGAGGAGTTACAAGGAATCAGAACGAATCATCCATCCATCCATTTTCTATACCGCTTATCCGTCAGGGTTAGAACGAATCATGAGTCGAGGAAATGTACGAAACAAACAATAAAAAAAAAAAATCTTGAATATCCTCTTATTTGTCATGCAAGTTGGTTTAAGGAAGCTTAATTGTTGGTAAAATACCACTACACATCTGTCCCACTTCCAAACCGGGTTTATAATTTCTTATTTTCTTCTCTTTTTTACAGTTTGACAAGCTGTACTATATTCAAATTTAACCTCCTTTGGGCAGTGGCACCTAATGAGCCAGTAATTCTCTGCGATCCTCAAGGAGATTTTTTAAAGGTCAAATGTCCTGCAATAGGGAGCAAACATGCGACGTCCCAGCAGTGCTGTCAACAGTTGGGCTAATCTTTCACCAGCTGGTTTTAAGTGATGCTGCTGCTGAATCCTTTCTCATTCTCTGATCCTTTGGGTGGAAGCTTTGGGAGTTCAGTCGTTAATCACAGACTGTTTTCTTCTGCCGGCCCTCTTCAGCGTAGGGAGGTATGTGTATTTTTTATTTTGTTTGTGTGTTGTGTGTGGTCTTGTTTAACTGCACTTCTGAAAACACTTGTCATCTATAACTCTGGAAGATCTTTGTCGAGTCTGAGAAAATGACCCCTAATGATATCTCAAGGGCTATTTTAGCTCAGTCTTGGAAACTCTTTTAGAAACTCTACACAGGAGTATGAAAGATGTGTGTTCACACCAACGGATTTAAAGAAAAGATGACATTGTGTGCATTATGGGACATGTAGTATCCAAAGTTTTTAGACTGTGACTATCACTCTGGAGTAAAATTTAACTTTAATTGTGGTCATTATTTTTAAATGTACCTCTTGTGAGTCCCTTACCTTAATGCAGCACTAATGTGCTGAACTGCCCCTTTCAGTTTAAGATTAGGTTTTAGGGTGTGAGGAGGCCACAACAATCATGTGAAGCTAAGCCTGCTGGCTGGCTTTATATTAACCAACACTGCATACTGTATGTGAGTGACTGATTACCACTAGTTAATTCACTTGTGTTTATCAATTTGTATCTGCTGGACCAGACTACTGTGAGTGTTGACTTTTCCTGCAGTCTTCTGAAAGATTAAAAAAAAGAAATGGAGGATCTGTCAGATGGGTGGTCTGTCTGTTTTGTGTTCCTATAAGAATTCATAGGCATAAAACTGGTCTTCTTCTCTGCTGGCTGCCAAAATAATTCAGTTGGAGTCACATCAAGCCACCAGTAATGTGTTTTTCTGGACTGGAGAGCAGGATAGACCAGAGGGCATCTAATGAACCACAGATGATAAATCACTGATTTTTCAGCTCATTTCAAAATGAGTGTTGGCGAATTTATCCCTGGAGCGGATGTGGATCAAATGGACAAAAACGTAACAGCTTAATGCACCATTTGTGGCTTATTTTCCAGATCTGATCAATCTGTGCATTTTCTATCACGGTGGCTCTGTCCCTTTGAAAAGTAAGCAGCAAAATCTTTAGTAAGTTTAATTTTAGGCATTACTGTGAAAGCAACTGGTTAGCTGGCATGCAAATCACTGTTTTTCTTCAAATGCTGTCTAAGAAATGTGTCATGGAAGAAAATTATCCTTATGAATGCCAACAAGATGGAATAAACACCTCCTTCCTAAAAGTTTTCCGGGTTCACAAGGCGGTCACGCTGTCAGAAGAAGTGCAAAATAATGTTTACGAGAAATCTTTAATAAAATACAAGTGTTACACCTTTGTAGAGAAGATTGACAAAGATACATAACACACACACCATGTCATAGTTGGTCTTATATACAAACACATTACTCAAGTGAATCCCATACAAACACAAGTGCACACACACATACACACACACACGCACGCACACAATGAGAAAGGAGACACTCTGTTAACTACCACTGATTATCTTCTATATCCAAATATACCTAATGTATGTTTTTGGCCATTGGTACAGTACAGGTTTTGCACACAAAGGGGATAACTTGAAATGCTATAATGCATACAACATGACACAGGCTGTCCCAGTGTGCAGCGATGATCCATTGAGTGGAAAGAAGTCTAGAAAATCCCTCATCGAACCACAGCAACAATTGTTACAACTAGCTTCATGTAAATGGACAGAGAAGAAACAGGAAGACAAGAGCGAGAAGAAAGTAGAGCATATGAGCAGTCAGGAGGGGTGACCGAGTGAAGGAGATCGAAGGAGGCAGGAGCGACCATCAAGTGAAAGAGCAAGAGGAGAAAAAGCTGGAGGGGAAAGAGGTCAGATGTGAGAGGTTAAAGCGTTCCCTCGTCCAGCAGTTTGTTGATGCCATTGCAGATCTTCCTCAGAGAGAGTCTGTACTCCTCTCCGTCCCCGTACAACTCCGCCAAGAAATCGCAGTGGGCAAAATGGTTGAAAACGTGATCGATGCGCGCATGTGAGCGAGCGGTCAGGTGCTGCTCGACCAGGGTGTGAAGCAGGTCCCTGCACTCCAGCAGGAGCTCTGACAGAATATTCCTGTCAAAGGTGTACTCCACCTCATAGAACGAAACTGCCGTCATGGCCGCCTGGTTCATCTTCTTCTTGAAGCGCTCCACAGTGTCCAGCTCGTCAGGGCTGAACTGGTGGTTGCGGTACAAGATGCCTATCTTCAGGGCGATCTTGATGACATCCTTGATGATCTTGTGGGCCTCCTTCTTGCTCTTGGTGAACTCCCGGCTCGTCTTGTAGAGTTCATCCAAGATCTCACTGCTGGTATCGTCTGTGAGCATGTTGGCCACCACCATGGTCGCCATCTTACTCAGGATCTTCTTCTGGGCCTGCAGGGCCAGGGAGCGAGAGTTAAAGCTCTCCTGCCCTGAGGAGAGAGAAACGAGAGACACAGAGAAAGACAAGTGGTTTGGGGTTAGTCCAACAGGCTGGAAATCTTCACTCTAAGACTACATTTTTTTTTTTAAAGAAACAGGGGAAGGAAATAGCATCTTCACAAATGTGTTAGCAGACATTTGCCTTTTCACGCATCCTTGCAAACATGGAACAACATTAGTAACCATGTTCATGTCCATCTGATGAATGTAAGTTCAATTATTCATTTTCCTCTTAGCTCTCTTTTGGGTTCCACTGCCTCCAGAGGGAAACACTTGATGTCCCAGTATGCTCACCAGCTAACTTTGTCATTTGGTGCTGGGTGGGTAGTGCATAGTGGTTTTTCTTTTTGTCAAACAGCTGCCTCCTCTGATTCTGTCGCACTGACTGGGAAAACCAACCAAAAATAAAAAGTAAATCCTGTTTTTACAAACTTGACTGAAAGCAAATTCTAGGTAGATGTAAATTAGGCAAATAGAAACAGATTAATAAACACTGTGCTGTGCCTTTAAGAGATATCAGATGGATAAACTAGACTAAATACAGAAGAATGTTGGAAAAAGAAAGAAAGTTATTATGACGGTCTTTAAGCATCACCCTTAAATTTCAGATCGGCGTGTTTACACATAACAGCTGACTTCCATCTGGACAAACAGGCTTTTTCAACTCTGCTGACCCACTGTAGGGGAAATATGGGTCCTTCCTCTTTCCACTTTTCACTGACACTACTTTGTCCTTGCATGACTGTGTGCTTAAGAAAAGTTTGATCTTAACTAGTTTTCTTAGCTGCTCAGAGGAAAACAACTTTCTTGTTACACAACTTGCAGTTTATGTAAAAAGAATATTGTGTTTCGGGGGGATGATTATAGATTTTTCAAAAGTTACAAAAGTAGCTCAAGGCAGAGCAAAGTCTGAATAAGTGAAAGCTGAGGAGGACGTGAAAAGCGGTGGAGCCACATTCAAAGCAGGGCGGCGTCCTTCCTGTAGCTGCCAGTTGTGTGGTTGGCTGACTATGGGAGGAAAGACTATCTGCCCTGGATAACATCAAACAGCTGTGCACCGATAAGAACCTCTTCACACACTTTCTAGACTGATCACAGTCTTATGTTGTGTCATCCAGCAGTCGCAGTTTATCCTAGAGGAGAACATCAAAAGGTTGCCTGTGTCCTCATACAGCAGAGCCTGCAGCTTAACATGCGTCTGTGTGAATGTGAGGAGTGGGAGGACGAAAGGGGGTTTTATTTAGGTGCCACCCAGCTACAAATTACACACCATATAACTTCAATTATGAATAAAGCTCAGGAAAGACGCCTCACTTTGTCCCTCCTGGAGCCCGGGCACATTGTCAGCCTCTTCCTCCTACACATGTATGCAGAAAGTGACAGAGAGACAGAGACGGGGGTGTCGATGCCCAGTGAGCTCAACACCGAACAGCAGATAACAACAGAGCCAGATTTCAAAGAGGAACACCTGCTTTGTTGTCATTATAATTTTATTAAAACAGACAATATGACCATGCAGAATTCCCACTGTCGTCACATCGCCTCTGCGTATGCGCCCGTGTTATATGAACACACACGCACGCGCGCACAAAAGACGCTGAATGCCGCACAACAATTGGGAGAAATCCTATCTGTGACATTTCAAGTGAATGTGCAGAAGTGACATTTCATGTGTTGGTCTGAAGCTAAATGACATTTCGTGTTCATATAATTAGCCCACTTTGACATTTACAACTAATAAGGCAAATGTCTGTCTGCAGTCCTTTCTCAATACATCTGATAGCAGTGCTTCTTTGTTCAGCCTCATGATAGTGGTCTGTATGTTAGACAAAAGCAGAACGGGTGTGTATGAAGATGTCCAACCGGCATAAAATATATGTGAGCCATATAAATACACTGTTTCATCAAAGCCTTTGCCGCGAAGAGGATTTCATTTGAAGTTGAAATGCAAAAGTTAAGTGAACAAACTTCTGCTTGTGCTGTAATTTTTGTTTCCAGATTGTATTTGAGCTCTTGAATCCACTTAAAGTGTCAAGAGTTGAATTTGAAGGGAGCAGAACAAACTTGAAACAAGTTGTTATGGCCAACATATCAACACAGAGCAAGATTGCCATGAGTTTGGCGTTTTTATAGCCACCTAGTGAAAATGGAAATCTAATATTCACTCTTTCTTTCAGCTCTGTTTTGGTCTCTACCAACCCCTGACAGAAATACCTGACTCTTTGACTTCCTGAAGTTTTACTTTTTCACCAGTTATTTGCCAAGTTTGTCTGTCTGCCTCGTTGGTGCTGGATATGCAGTGACAACAACTGTAGAAAACAACTGCCCATAGCAGATGGAAATCTATAATACACTGTGACCACGAGCGACATACAATATTAAGAGCAGACACCAGTGACTTTATACAAATCCTGGGCCAACTATATTTAACATCAGATAGTGTTTTATCTCTGCAGTCTGCAATTAAGAGACTGCCCTCAAAGAAATGTAAATATGTTGTCCGAGGTGATGAATAGATTACATGCAATATGGTAGTTTCCATGATATTTGAATAGCAACACCGGGACATATAACTGTGGTTTTCATTAGGCAGATCTGTGCCTCTCATCAACAGGCTCTCTTTGTCACTGTTATTTCCTGTTTCTCTGAAGCAGCTCTTTGTTCCAGTGAGTCTCTGATATTCAGAAACCCAACTGGATAGATTTCTGAAACCCTGGCACACTGATAAAGGTGACAGCTTGCTTCATAAAGCCAGCCTTGTCAGACCTGGCTGTGCAGTCTATCTAGAACCTACCAGTTATGTGTGACTGGTCACTTTATAAATGAATTTCTATTCTTTGTAATTAAATAATCGACGTCTGCAGCAACCACTGCAAGGATCATTCTAATACATAACCGACAGGAGCACCGCATGGAAGCAACTGATTTGAGCTTTTCTGTTTCAGTGCAGAGCTAAAAGCAGACTAATTATGCTTCTGCCACCCCTGAACACACAGCCTGGAGCCTGTTTCTGAGGACCAGCAGGTGGCTATCGACTCACTTGGTTTGACCCCTGTCTCAAGTCTGTTTGCTCATCTCAGAGTGGCAAGGAATGTAAGCAAACTGAAGGAGTGTGAGGGGGGGGAAAATATACAGTGAAGAAAGGACATGAGGCTGCTTAAGGTGTGAGTCAGAGTGCTGGGGAAGGAGGTGGGTGATTCAGAGTCTGGCTGGAGATTTTAGCACATACAGTAAGTGAGGATAGATGATTATAAGAGTGCACACGGAGGACTCTGAGAAGACCGAGCTCTCTCAGACACTCGCATACAGCCTGTCACCCAGAGGCTGAGATGAGTGACATGCATGAGCCACAGTGTCAGAGTGAGTTAGAGCAGAGTACAAGCTGTCAGGGGAGAGAGATGGCCAGAAAGCTGCCTGTCCTCTTACTTATCTCTCTCCTGCTTTCACACTTTTCTCTGCATCACTTGTCTTTTCGCAAAATAAAGTGGGTATTCTGTACATCACATGGGAATAGGTTACTGAAAACAAGCCAGGGATAGAGTTCTCCACCAGTCATAGGACCCACTGGCCCACCACTGGTTACATAAGAGTGTTTTGGGAGTTGGTAAAGTTTGCTTTGAATGTCAGGATTAGTAAGGTGCTTGCTGCTCTCTGGCCGTGGTTGTTGACTAGACAGTCTCTCTTTGTTCCGCCTGATGTTTTTAGAGCGCTGAGTCAACAGTTTCTGCTGGGCTGCAGCAGAACATACATCCAGTGTGGAACATGGAGACCAGCCAGACCAGCCAGACCGGCCAGACCGGCCCTGCTAAAGGTTTTGGAAAATTATTCGCTTTATAACTTATTAATTTTCTAGTGGCTAGTTATTGCATATTAAAATTATGGTCGATGCAACTCTGTATTATTGGGTATATTGTGCGTGTAGATGGCTGTGGAGTGCTGAGCAAAGCCATGGTACACCAAGATTTTGACTTTGACCTGACCTGCACTGACCTTTGTTTCATGTTTTAATGTAATTGTAACTTGTGAATACACAGACAGACACAAGTGCGGTAACATGGCTGTTTAGCTCAGCATAGCATAAAGACTAGAAACTGGAGGAAGCAGCTCAGCAAGCTCTGCCCAAAGGTGATAAAATCCACCGACCGGTACGCCTAAGCTCTCTAATTAACACATCGTTGTGACAGCTGCCTCAGTTGTTTTTATTTTTGCTCAGTCTGACCCTCTGTCCCCGCCTCCGGACACCTCTCACGTCCCCTGGGCCCGTACATTTCTGAGAAGGAACTTTCCAGATCTGCCATTCTCCATCTGTACACCAGATATCCTCAGATGTTCCCACCAATCTTGGCCTCCAGACTCTTACATGCATCTGCTCACCTGTTCACCTTCCCAGATCACTACTTTGACAGTGACAAGCAGATCACTCTTGCAAAATTAATTCAACAATATACTTAAGAAGGTAGGCTTTCTTTGGAAGGCAAATGAGCCGACCTTGGCACCTTCGCAGATTTGTTATTTGTGTAACGTGATAAAACTCAACCATAGATGACTTAATAATCTGGGCACTTTTTGCAGCGTGCTGGGCAGCTGGACTGTGAGGCTGTGGTCCTGAGGCTTGTGTTGGTCTCATTCCAGAATAACCAGAGAAACGAGCCATTAGCGGGACCATCGACTAACGCCAATGAGGACGAGGGCCGACTGGCCTTCAGTGAGCCAACGCTGGAGGCACTTGAGGGCTTATCAGCCGGAACGCCGCAGAACACACACGCCTGACTGAGGCAACTATGTGTGTGTGTACATGAGTCTTTCAGTAGCTATTGGGCTCCATTTCTGAACAGCATTAAAAATACATTATAATTAATTTTTATTTAACCATTTTGAGAAGTGGTGGTGACGGTGGTTGGATGTAATATGGAACCCTTCTTCCATTAACTATTGCTGCTTATCGCTTGCAGGGCTGTGTGGGGCTGGAGCCTCTTCCCGACACTCGACCAGAGGCATAGTACAGCCTGGATAGGTTGTAACATAAAAATTAAACAGTATACTTTGTTCTTTTCAGTTTCACTTTATAACCGAAACTGAAAATTAATTAGACTCCCACAAACACAATAAGGTCCAATTAAAACAATCATACAAATGGGAAAGAAAATGGGGAACCAAGACACTTATAAATAAAAAGTGTAAAAGTATGAAAATGCAAAACTACAATAATCCAGTGATAATAATAATAAAAAGCCAACCTCAGGGTAATTGTTTTCAGTTGCAGTTTTTCAAAGCATTTTCCTTTTGCTCGGAGAGCTGTGAGTCATTTACTTCTGCTGCTACTAATTATGTGATGTTTTTTGGTCTGAATCATTCAGTGCTCCTGCAATGCTAAAGATCTTGACTGTATCAGGTATCCGAAACTCTCTCAGTGTCTCTCACTCACACAGACACACACACACATACACACAGAAAGCAAAACACAGTGCTTGCCAGTACTTCCCTGTTTAGGGTTGCTAATGACAACATGTTCAGGTTAAGTATTGAACAAAAGCAGGTCACAGTTTTTGCACAGGTGCATGGGATGTTTTTCAGATAGACATGTGAACAGGTGTTCGCCACACATGTTCACATGTGCTAGCACAACATGTGAGGGAGTCCACGCACATTACACATACACGTCATTGTACTGTACGGTGGTGCAGTGGTTAGCACTGTCGCCTCATAGCAAGAGGGTTCCATGTTCGAATCCCGGTCTGGGCCCTTCTATGTGGAGTTTGCATGTTCTCCCTGTGTCCTCCTGTGCCTGCGTGGGTTTTCTCCGGGTCCTCCCACAATACCAAAAACATGCACATTAATTGGTTACTCTAAATTGCCCCTAGGTGTGAGTGTGAGAGTGTGTGGTTGTTTGTCTTTGTGTGTTGGCCCTGCGATTGACTGGCGACCAGTCCAGGGTGTACCCCGCCTCTCGCCCGTAGTCAGCTGGGATAGGCTCCAGCTCCCCCGCGACCCTGACGGATAAGCGGTATAGAAAATGGATGGATGGATGGATGTACCGAGGATGGATAGGACGAAAAGTGTGACAGCCAGACACAGTCAAAAAGAAGAAATAAAAGCAAAAAAACAGCAACATATATTTACCATATTCACCACTGATAAAGCACCTGTCCTCCTTTTAAACAGCAAATTTTGCTGACAGACAGCATAACTCAGGGATGTAGAAAAACAGGAGAGCTCTGCAAAGCTGCCTTGTGCCCTACTTGTAGAAATCACCAAATTTCCTTGCTGTACATTTGTTTTCCACGTGCAACCCATTTTCCATTCATAGTAATGGCCATAATGTATTTTAGAAATAAATAGCCAATACATGCCTCTCTGAAACGAGTGGTTGCCAGGCCGTTCTTTGCGCCCTGTAAATGCTAAACTGCAATAATTTTCCAGACATTTTCCATTTCAGATATTTTCTTTTATAAGGGCAGCAGTACAGCACTAATCGCCCTTCAGCCTCGTGCGTGCTGTAAAGTTGAACGTCTGCAGTAGTTGCAAACATTTATATTTCACATACAAGAGATGGCTTTTAAGGTCCAGGAAAAGCCACCATTAATAAAGTCTGTCATCCCTCAGCATTGCCACTTCACACAGAACAAAAACACAATGATAACAATGTATCAATACTATGAAAATGCCAGGGGAAAATGCTCTTTGTGCAGGAGAAGTAAACATGGTTGACAGCTCGACTTCCACTTCTTTTGCCTTGGCCTTTTCATCTGCTTTTGGTTTCCAATAAGGAGTTGCTGCAGACTCTCTCCGGCCGCTTTTACAAGGCTTGAGGAAAACAATGGAGTGGGTCATTCCGCAACAGTAAAGGGGTTTTTAATAGCCTGCAGGGTTAGAGTTAAGCAAGCTTGAGAGGCCAGCGGACTGGAGTGGGGGGGGCAGAGGATGGTGTGTTGTGCCAGCTGGTACCAGAGCTCGAGTAGTGGAGCCATAGGAGAGACGTATTTACCTTCCTGTCTCATTCTCTGGGCAAGGCTTTGTTTGCTTCTGTGATTTCATTTCTTCACACATGCACACAGACGTACAGCCAGGAGTGTGTTAAGATGCATCGCGATGAGGGCCTTCATACACAAGCAAAAAGCTGCTGAAGAATCTAAGCGTTGGAATAAATGGAGGCTTGTTTTGTCTTTTTATGTCTTTGCTGTTCTTAGTGTGGACCTGCAAAGGCTCCTTACTGGTGTATTTTTGACTCCCACCGCTCTAATCAGAGGATGACTCAAACATACCACCCCTACTCACTGTGTCTGTTTTAACGTGTGTGTGTGTGTGTGTGTGTTTTCATCTATTGTAGATGAAAGTAACTGGGAATGATAATGATTTGGACAGAAATGTTATCTACTGAGAGAGGGACACAGTAGTTTACATTATTCATGAGCTGTAGAATCTGTCTCTGAGCCAGTTTCCAAAGGGCACTCAGGTCATTGGCTGTGCAATTAACAGCTGCTCAGGACGTGAAGGGGTATTCAGACCTTTAGGGTTAATAAATAACTTCCTTTTAATACTTTAATGAGTCTCATTTGAGTGAAGTGAGGTCAGAGAGTTTAAAGTTCATTGCCTTTTCTACATGTGGATTATTAAGTCTCTAGCTGAAACTGGAATGTGCAGGTTACAGCTAACTTACTGGAAGAAAGTCAAATGGCAGGAAATACAATCTTATCCTGCTCACAGATAACTGAAGTTTATAAAAGGGACATTGCTGTGTGAAGACAAATGGATGTTATGTTTTTTTTTGTTGTTCTGTTGTTCTGGTAATGGTTTGTCCAGGTGTAACCTGTCTCTGTTTTGACCTAGTTTTTATTTGTCCCAATTGAGGAACATGGAGGCGGTGAGGCACTAATGAAACTGTATCCTCACACAAATAAATTAGGAGATAACAATAAAGACCTCTGCAGTGAGTCACTTTTTTATGATCAGTTTGCCTGGAGGTTTGTGTACATTTTATCTCGACGGCAAACAGTGCAGAGCTGTAATTCAACTGATTTATACTTGACTTGATAAGTGCATTGGACTGATACATCAGCCAGTGTTAATTCACTGCAGGGATATTGGATATCAACATATATTTGATAAGTAAAGTGTGATACAAAAATGCCAAAGATACAGTATGTTAGAGGAAGCAGTGCTTTTACTTAGTTTGTCCGCCACTCTGTACACAAATTGGTGGCAATTGTTTCTTATTTACCTTTCCAATCCTGTGTCCAATTATTGCCAAAAACATAATCTGACATTCTTGCATTGATTGGCCAGGTGTGAGCTTCGTATATGAGGTTCTCTCTTGCACAATCACACAACTACTTGTGTCAAATCCGTGTTAACGACGGAGAGCAACACCAGGAATGCCTTCAAGAAAAGATTGTCCAAAAATGTGCACTGTTATCCCCACATTTAGGAGACTATAAACACACTTCTCACACTTCTCTATTACAGCAGGTTTCTCACCTTACCTTTGAATGTGACTGTTGGGAACAGCTATAAACTCGTATCTTCTGGCAAGATAGGATGCCAGAACATATCCATCAAATACTGGATGTTAAAAGTATTTGAAGAAGTAACTGAAAAAAGTATTTGAAGAAGTAATAAGAACTACAAAATCAAATGTGTAACTGGTCGACTGGGATAAATTTGTTCCAGATAAAAAGGTAACCATTCTGATTTTGTGACCTCAAATAAACCCACAACATTGTCCTGCCTGGTGGACTTGTGACTATACTGGTTTAAGTGAAAAGAAAGATGGATTAAATTGAATGGAACAGTCCAAACAAGCCATAGCAAGCAGTCTAAATGAAGATGGCCGCTACAAAACAAGGTTTGACTCAGCATTACTGGCAAATGCATAATTGGATGGAACTCAAACAAACAAACAAACAAACAAACCTGTTAGAAGTGTTTCCCAATAACAGCCAGCTGATGTATGTCCATGTCACAACCATGAAGGAGTTTGAAATACAGTACCACACAGTGTTTGGAACTACAAATGTGTTTATCCTGGGACCAGTCTAAGTGTCTCTTCTGTGACTAACAGACCAGGGAAAAGCACTTAGGAGCCTTTCTGAATCAGGAGGGACACAAAGACAGATTGCTTTTGGCTGCCACACAGCTTTATTTAATACTCCGTCCCTCATCTCCCTCTTTGTCTCTCTCTGTCTCTTAGTTTTAATGGCCCTGTCCCTACAGAGCTGAAGCAGAGAGATGAGGCCAATTGAAGCCGTGGCAGGAGATGTCTGATTTATTAATGTGCCGCTGGCTTGATCGCCTGTCACAAGAAGTGGGAGAGGGCGAGAAAGCGAGAGAGAGAGAGAGAGAGAGAGAGAGAGAGAGAGAGAGAGAGACGGCAGCGATTTGACCTCCACCTGTAGCTCTGCCTTTGCCTTTCATTTTGCAGTCACTCCTCTTACATGAAGACCAGAGACGCGGCTGGTTCGCAGATGATGAGAAGTGGTATCCAGGACATCCTGTTAGGACACAGCGTGGACTGCGGGGTCCTGTGAGATCCCTGCCCTTCGACCTCTGCTTTGCTGTAAAGCTAATGTCTTTGCCAGCTGTGGTTCGCTGATGTCTGCCATTGTTTAGCTAGTAAAAAAAGCCAGGCCACAGTTAGCTGGTTAAGCGGGCATGGGAACTGGCTGGAGGCTGTCTCCCCTCTCTGTTTCGCTCCTCTGGGAGCTTCTCTGGAAAACTACTCTGCCATGATCATTCACTGACAAATCCTGTCAGGTGGGCGTTGGTGGTGGGAAAAGCTGCTGAGCTCTATATGAAAAAATGGCAGATTCATCACCATCCACCGATCATTCCTGCAACCGAACATCCAATGTCAAAGTCTTTTAACCTGTCTCAGCTCACAGGAAGTGATGCTTTTCGTATTTTTTTCAGCAAAACTACTCAAAAAGAAACTGGGCCGATATCCACTGTGACTGGATAAACAAAGACAAGAGCGATAGCTACAGCCAACCTTTACTGACAAAAAAAAAAAAAAAGCAAGCGAATATGAAACAGCACAAGAAATACCATACAGTTCATATGATTAGAAGGAAATGCAGCTGAAAAAAAAGATCCTACAGATAACCAAGCCCAAATATTATTTGACTCGCAAAACAGTCACACTCTATTTATAGAAATCAGGGTACAATTGTGCGGGTGGCGTGGACTATAATGACAGACTGTGAGACTGAAGCCTAATAACAAACAGAAGAGTATAAAATATTGGGGTTTTCCTTACTTTATCTGGCAGGCAGAAGTTCCCTTTCACTTTTTCCATCTGAAATGAAGAAACTAAGCTATTTACACAGAGAGAAATTGGGCATGAGAAAGAGGGATGGGGTGGGCAGAGCTGGCAATATGTACATTTTCATTTCACACCATTCACTCAAGATTAGAACAGAAGTGAGCAGAAGAAAGTAGAAAAAAATGAGAAGAATGCATTTGCTTGAAAAATTTTCTGAATCTGCAAGTTAAAAAAAAAAAAAATTCAATCACAGCCATTTTGAATGTCTGCAGATGCGTCACTTCGTTTAAAGGGACTGTGGAGGAGTAATGGAAAGAAGGATGGAGGAGGTGGTGGTGTTGTTAAAGAAAGAGAGGTGAAATCAAATATCCATGTTTTGATTGGCTAGCTGTCGTCAATGTCTGTTTATGTCCGATACAGAGCCACACAAAAACATCTTCTCACCCTCATTCCCTTTAACATCATCCGCAGCTGTGTTAAGAACTGGCTGCAGCGCGTGTCTTTGTCGTGTATTCATGAAGCTCTCCTCGTCTCTTTTTGTCTCTCTCTTCCTCTCTGTCCATTTCTCAACACATCTACAACGCCGAGCTGAGCGTGAGTGGCAAGGAAGTAAGTGTTTTCCGGCCCTGGGTGAGTCGCTTCTCTCATAGACCTCAGCCAAGTCTCAGCATGCTGCGGCATCATTTACAAAGAGACACGCACGTGCACGCACGCACGCACGCACGCACACACACACACACACACACACACACACACCACACACACACACACACACACTCTAACACTTGCATGCACGATCATCCAGGCCTTGCCAGCTTTCCCCGTAACTTTGGCCTCCTGGTTTGTTTACTAGTTCACCCGCTCTAACCGAGTTTATGTAAAAATGAGGCACTGGGAAGCACTGAATCACATGAGGCCTTGTGTGTCATTGCCCTTATACTAATGCTGGAGCCCTCATATCCCATACCACTAGCATCCATAACTCAGTGGGTTTTCTCCTGGAGGTTTGGGGTCATGAAAAGCTTAGAAATGTTCCAGATTCACCGTCTATAACTATAACGTTGCATGGCTATTTAGTGTACTGGACGGTAAAATCTCTCTGCCATTTAACATAGACAATAATCTTGTTAGCAGTTAACAGCTACGGTTCCCACGAGGCAGGAAAATGGCTGATGAGATACTAAAGCACCATGTTTGTCGGAAAAAGTATTTAGGCCGTAAAATATTTAGGGAAAATCCAGTGCTTAAAATTTTTAATAAGAAAAATATAAAATTAGCAAGAAAAAGTCTTTGAAATATAAAAATCTGTAGGTTTTCAGTTGCATTTGTTTTTTCTGTAAAACAACTAAGGCCCTCTCATAAATGCAGTAAAAAGTATGACATTTCGATGTGAAATGTTGTGAATTATACAGTAGCTTAAAATGGAAATACTTGATTAAAATACATCAGAATTATACTTAAAGACTGCACTTAGGTAAATGCATTGTACTCTCTGCCATTGGTAATGACACAAATTACAAAGAACATCCAGCCAACATAACTTCATTAGTATTTCATGCAGTTTGGTGTATGGAGCGAATAGGACTATGGCAGAGTCTACTGCCCCATGAGCACGTCCACAGCCTGTGTAATTACTCTCACTTAAAACTCGAATTCAGAGGGTGTATTTTTCTGTATAGTCATTTACCTTCTTGACCTTTTGTGAGTTTGTTTTGTTTACTTATGAGATAAATGCTAAGAGAGCTTGTGAAACTTTGCCCACTCACCACTTGTATACATTGGTCAGTTATGGGGGTGGATCTATCGAATTATAACCTCTAGAGGTACAAAGTGGTATTACAAGTCAGGACAGACTGCTGTTAGCTGGTTAGCACGCTAACTTCAGTAGATATCTCTATAATACAGTGCATAGACATCATAATGTCAACACTGTTGTGTTATCTCAAAGACATCTATGCCACAGTGTCCCTGTGGCAGTCATCCTATGTTGTTTTATTGTCGAATGAAGAAGTGTTCAAATTCTGACAGCCCGTAAACTAATACAGATATAACAGCTTTCAACATGCAGCTATAAATGATGCCGGCGCAAAGGTTAGATAGGACAGGGGGCGGGGCTTCAGCTGGATATGCTGCCTCAATTCAAAGTTGCTCTTGCTGTGACTTGAGTGATAAAACTGGATAGACTTTGAGCTTTGGCCTTGAAGGCCCTCACTATGCATGACATGCTTTAGTGCAGTGCTGCTGCTCTCTTGGCTGCCAACCCACCACTAACTAATGACCAGGAAATAACTGTGGTTCGCTCTCTCTCTCTCTCTCTCTCTCACACACACACACACACACTCTTAGATTTGTTTCTAACTTTTCATGATTACAATCCTTCTTTCAACTTAACTCTCTCCACTACCAGCACAAACCTAAGCCTTCTGTGACTTATGTCAAATCCTGGGATAAGAGAGTGTGTATAAGTCTGTTTTTTCCCCATGAAATGTCTAATCACAAAATTTAATTGCACCATTTGGTACTTCTGGCTGTTCTTCTGCTTTCTACCTCCCAGATGCAAACACTTTTAAAACAGCTGAATGTGACATACTGCTACACTAGCCGTTGTGATATATTATGCTTAACATATTCTGCTTTTTCTGCTATAACATCCTGACAATCTTATAATCAGTACAGTTAGTTCAGTTGTCCCAGAGTTAAGTGTGAAAAGCTTTGTGTGCAATTGCCTCCCACTCAGCCTCATTTTCTATTGCCTTTTTTCCTGCCATAATAATAGGCAAGTGGGAGAGGAAAACTCTTCACTTAACTTTAGATAATCTGCATGGTAATGTTATAGTAGAAGGTTGACAAAGCCTGACTGCAGTGGCTTCCATAAGCACATCACACTTTTCTTTGGCAATGATGGTGAAAGCCCTTGTGAACTGTTGAAGTCTAAGTTGAAACTGGAAACCGGACCTAAAGTTAAACATAATAATTTGCTACAAATTATTATGAATTTAAATGAAAACAGATGAACAAGCACTTGGATTGTGGCAGATGTACGAGATTCACAGATCCAGATACCTGCACAGGCTCAAGGCACCACTGACGTCAGTCCAGCCTTCCCTTCATCCACACGAACAGCTCGCCTCTCACACCAGGCGCCACTAGTGACTGTTTGCTTTGCTACGACTGGCCCTCTGGCGAAACCACAACCTTCTCCTCCTCCTCCTCCTCCTCAGTGTGAGTGTATATGAGACCTTGTCAAAATGCCTCTGTGGTCTGATTCCATGTTTCAGTAACGGCTCAGACGTGGGGAAACAATTCTCTCTCCAAAAGTCCCACAAACACCATGAAATGCCACATTATTATTGTGTCAGGGCATGCATGAGCCTACAAAGGAAAACGCATTCACACACACACACACACACACACACACAGGTCAGGGACCTGGGAGTTTTAGGATTTGCCTTTCGATGCAGCTAGAGGAAAAACCACTCTTTCCTGAGTCGTCTTTTCCACTTACAGCTTCACTCATGTTTTCTTTTTTTTTTCCTTCTTTTTCTCAGTTCATGTTTCAATTTTCCAGAACCAGCTCCTGGTGTCTCAGACATGTGTGTGTGCGCGTGTGTGTGTGTGTGTATAAAGGGCTGGGGTGCAGTGTGCGCTCTCCATCTGTGGGCCAGATTAAAGGAAGGAGGGGGGGAAAAAAAGTCAGAGATGCATGTGTTGGGAGCGTCAGTGGATGGGAGTGTTACAGCATATGTAGGGTTGGCCCTCTCTGCCCGTCTCTCATGTGTAAAGCATGTGGCCAGTCTGCCAACATGGCAGTCATGAGGCAGAAGCTCTCCTCTGATTACTGGGTGCTTCTTGGCTCGCTCTAATGCAGCAGTGATTATTTTTTTTCTTTTGAGAGTTTGTGGCAGTGAGGATTAGTGGATATTAGCTGGGGCAATAGAGTTGAAGAGCTTATGAGTACATGGATGTGTGAAGACTGAAGATCACCTGGCTAAAGATTAGATCTCTATTTGTGTCATCAAACAACATCTGCAGTTTTTTTTGTTTGCAGTAGAACCACAGCAACACCCCTCATGCCCTTATGAATCTCACAGCTGTTATCACAACAGCCGCTTCTCTTTCAAACAAGATCACTTTCCATAGATGGTTTGAAGTAAACAAACGGCTGGAAATGTCTCTGCAGTTGCCAGATTGGGTGATGCGTTACCACGATAAATCTGCCAAAAGTAGACCATGGGCTGATTATTCTCCAACACAATATCAGACTGACATAACAACTGAAAATTCAAACCAAAAACACAAGAGTATCTGGAAAACAAACATCCTCAGATATCATTGCTCTGTGATTGTGCGATGTGGGCTCCAGTGGCCCTCCAACAGAACAGGTGTGCTACCAGTCAGCTTTGACTCATAATTAGGTGTGGTCATCTCCACTCCACCACAGGAAGGAAGGACGAGACTGCTGGATGAATCAGCGTGCGGGTATCGGTATGGTCAGTGACGTGCTCATTGCATGACTGGGTGATTATGGGAAATGCGAGTGTGTGTGTGTGTAAGGTCTGAATGATATTTCTCTCAGAGTAGTTACAGCTGTGTACTGCTAGTCTTCAACACAACAAAAAGGTACAGCAAACAGAGGAGCAAAGACTGAAAAGCACTACTGCTCTCTCTAGTGATTCTCTGTTCAACTCCACAGTCAGATTCCCGACCCTCACGTGATAACCCATCATAAAAAAAAGTTGTTTATAATTCTCACATCTTCTCGGAAATATAAATATATATATTTTAAAAATTTCCTCATTTCATTCAACGGGTTATGTCCAGGGTGTTAAAACATCTCTCGCCTCCCAGTGTCAGCTGGCATAGGCTCCAGCTCCTTGTGTCCCTGACCAAGATAAGCAGTGATAGATAATAGATGGATGGATGGATGAAATTTCTGTACAATAATCTACATTCACTTCTAACTCTCCCTCCAAGGTTGATGTTGTACATGACTCTTTAAGTGTAAGTTTCTGATAAGAGTTTTGATGCACGCTGAGTCCACAGCGATGACTTAAATAATACATATCACCTTTGATGCCTAGCCTTCTCTTGTTCCGAGCATGACGGTCAAATGGAAAACACACAACATCGCTCAACCAGAGCCGTTTGCCCCGAGGGACTTTAAAGTTATCCATCTACTGTCAGTCACCTGACAACAATGACTTAAACCACTCGAACAATGTGTTGAAAACACAACCTCACAGGTATTGCTTGACGGAAGCCTAACCTGCGGCTGAACGGACCCAAGGTCAGGTATGTCCCTGAATTTTGTCAGAATTCAGTGAGGATGTAGAACTGAACAAAAGATATGTTGAAGGGAGGCTTGTGCAACTGTGATACCCACAAATGCACCAAACATCACTAATTGCTAATAAAAACAATTTCTGAGGATGAATTTACGGGAACATGGAACTCTGACATGTCAGTCTCACTCTCTATTAACAATTACTAACAGCTCAAGGGCAAAGCCTCCTGAAACAAAATACCTCAATGTTTACACTGCTTAGGTTTTGAGCCATGAGTGCATATTGAAAGCACAGATCAATCACACATCCCTCATCCACATATCCACTAATAAGGGTCAGGTTTGTGTTCAACAACACTTTCAAAATACACCTGTTTTCAAAATACTTTGACTCAGGTTCCATCGTGACAGTTGACCTTACAAAGTCAGCCATATGAGGTTTTTTTTCCGCTGACAGTAGACTGCAGAATAGACAACGCATGATGCATTTTGAGTACTCAGACTCAGGCTCTTGGTTTCTCTTGACTGGGAAAAACATCACTCTGTTCTCGGGTTCACTTTAAACATATGTCACATTAATTTTAGGCCCAAATTGTGACTCAGTCTCTGAAAAACAGTGTATATCACCTCACATGAAAGTGAAAGGGAAAAGTCTGAGAGTCTCAGCTGGTGTTTTTACCTTGAAACGCCATCTTGAAATCAGCAGATGACACAGACATGTCATCATCTACTACTGATGTCTGTAAAACATATCCTATTTCTCATAGGAAGGGTTTGTCTGCCTTTGCAAATGGACTGAAAAGACAGACAGACAACGGGCCAGATGGACGGACAGATGGTTAGGGTTCATCACAGCATTTTTAAACATATAAAGCTCTATGACGTCAAATAAACAGTCAAAACAACACACCATCATCCACATCACTCACTGGGACAACAACATGCTGATAAATGATATGCGAGTCATTTGACACCTGCAGCAGGTCTGCCGATAGCATCCACAGACAGTCCACAAATGAGCCTAACGGAAACTAATTTTAGAATTTTTAGTTCTGCAAAAAGTTTACAAAAGCCCAAACATGATAAATACTAGGTGTTGGACAGGAGTGCGTGTGACAAAGGGGAAAATAATAGATAAGTGAGCCTCCATATGGAGATAATAAATGGACAGTGATTTTCCAGTATTTCCGTTCTGTAACAGAGAAATGAAGCATCAATCTGAATCCCAGCATAAAAAAAGTTAAAAGTCAACAATATTTTGAAAAACTTCAGTTCTAGGTGACATGCAGTGCAGGTACTTGATGATACATTTGATTCGCGATCTTTGAACTCAAACTTATCTCCAGAATGCTGTCTTATCTCCTGGCTTAAATTCTCCACAGGATTGCAGTCCAGTAAATCGCCCACACGCGAGGAATGCTGGAATACGACCAATAACAGACACTGAACTTCGAGGAGTGTTTGTGTGTCTGCATGTCAGTCCAACTGTTAACTCCGCAATCCTCTACTCCGACACCATAAAACGTCTTCAACAGAACTTATTGACGAAACAACCACACACACACACACAACTTCCGGGAAACTGCGAACGTGAACATTTCCACGTTCCCCGAGTGTGATATGCAACACAGAGAAGAAAAAGACTTGAGCGTTCGGGGAGGCTGTGCTTTCTCTCTAGCTGAATGTGTTGATGAACAAATTGGCAGCACGTGTCGGAGCTTGCCTGTTCCTGGTGGTGACTGAGCCGGCTTTCATCCGCACACTCAGCGAGGCTCTGCCAGTCACCAGTGCACATGCATCAGGGCTCACAGCAGCTTGCCTTTAACACATGTCAGGAATGAGCTACAGATATGAAGCGACTCTTTAAGTTGACAAAGTGTGATTCTTGATGTTGGTGGGCATTAAAGAGGTATTCACATGTGTGGGTGAACTGCTGATCAATGCCAGAAGTCGGCATTTTGAGAGAATGGTGCAAAGTTGTTGAGGGTACGGCCCTGGTGACAAAATGCATTTAGGTCCCAGAACCTGATAAAATGCAGGAGAGTGTGAAAGTTTGCTGGAAAACAGGCAGCAAAAACACACTGACCCTGAGGATAAACTCATATTCTGTAAGGTAGAATGCATGTGTTTAAAGTCTAGCTACCAGAACATGTGAGAAGCTGATGTATTTGCGATAGAGGTGTTGAGGTTTACCTGGAGAGAGGTCTCCGTCACTCTGCTCTCCGGAGTCTGAATCCATCTTCTCCTGCAGGACACACGGAGGCTGCAGAAGCTCTCTGATTCCCCTTTCTTCTTGTTCCCTTTCCTCTCCAGGAAGTCTTGTGAGTTCTTCACCAGGACAAAATAAAATAAAATGAAACAAAAAAAATAAAACAAAAAATTTGTTCTGTTCTGTTTTGTTTTGTTTATTTTCCTCCTGGTGGGCTAAACTTGCCCTTCCTGTCTGGATCGTTGCAGCTGTGAGAGGAATGCGACTGGGCTGATTTGCTGAGCTGTCCTCCTTTTTTGCTCTTTTCTGTTCTCCTGACTCCCTCAGTTTTCCTCTCTCCTTCTCCCTCTCATCTACTTTCCCCGTTTCCGATGCTCCCTCCCCTCACTCGCCCTCGGCCCGTCCCCCTCTCGGTTTCTTCCCTCCCTTGTCCCTGCCGCTCGGTACCTCCTCCTCCTCTCATTCGGTGCTGTCACACTCAGCCTCTTCACGCTCTCTCTTCTCAAACTGTTTCTCTCCCTCTTTCTGTATGCTGTAAGTGCTGTCTCTCCCTCTCTCTCTCTCTCTCTCCCTCCCTCTCTCTGTCTCTGGGTAAGAGTGCTGCCTGTGTTTTAGCAGAGCAATGGGAGACACTCATTCATGGCAACTTGAAATTCATCTCCAGCAGTAAAAATCCCATGACCCCTTGTTAATGGCTGTTATAAAATCAGTCACACACTATCTATGGCGGTCACATGAAGTCAGGCCAGGTTAATGTTTTGCAATCTACAATAATCACTGAAAACATGTTGTTTAAATAATTTTCAGGTTATTTTTTTTTTAATTGCTGCTATAAATCCACACAGTTTCCCCTCACACCTTCCACAGCGCGTTTTAGTACCTTCCAGCTTTTAAAGCTTTTTACAGCCCCCAACTTTCCTGCTATGGTTCACTCTCACTTCACTTTCCAGCAGCAGGCTGCCGTTTTAAAAGAGAAAGTCCAAATAAACCCAGTGTGTACTACCTGCATGTATCAGATCACAGACAAAGCTAAGGGCTTGCTGGTGAACATACATTTAGCAGCTTAACTGGCAGATATTTACATTAGGTGTTGCAGACCAAGGCAGCGATACATTGAGAGTGAACATTGGAGCTGCATTCATCAAGCAGTCAGAAAAACAACTCATAAAAGGAAAACCCAAAACATCAACTCTTAAAGATAATATGTCAGCGTTGTATTTACATCTCTTCTCGCTGCCCCAGGCAGCCAAATATCTGCTTTAAATGTGGTTTAAAAAACAGCTATCAGTAATTTTTTTTAACCACATTGGTTTAAATCGCTCCCATGGGCAACAAGAAAAACCACAGGTGATATCTCTAGATCTTTCCAGCATAGCCACATTACATTTTTAGCAATCACTGCCAGGTTTTGGCTTCAGAATCAAATGACAACAGTCTTTGTCGACTCACCAATTTACACAACCAACAACCGTGCAGAGAGAAGTTTATTGTAGAAGATATAACAGTTTCTCCACCCACGTAAAGCAACAAGACGCTGTGTTATGAGTAAAGTTGTCACTTTCGGGATCTGGAGATCTCACAACATAAACATCTTACTCCATTTCCCTCAAATGGAAATTAAGAAACAAACAGAGGCAAAGTGCGGGATGAAGGCAGACATTAAATGAATAAGACATCATCACAAAAGAGCTCCAAGACATCAAACATGACAAACTGTATAAGATGTGTGAAACATCTTAGGGCTTGGTTTTGTTTTTAATCCCCCCCCGATTTACTTTTTGTGTGCAGTCTGGGAGACAACAGAAAACTCGGGGGGCAGGTGGGCGTGCAGTTGGTGGTCCAACAACGGTTGCAGGCGATACCATCTCCCAGGTGTGGAGCTGACTGTTGCTCAGCATGAGCACTGGGCACCAGATGGCATTAGCCTGCCCACTGCCCAAGGCTGACTTATCTTCAACACTGCGTGTGTGTATGCGTGTGTGCATGTGCCATCTTATGCAATACTGTAGCGACAAAATAAATAAATAAATAAAAAATAATAATAATATATGCCAGTAATCACAACACGCTGAGCTACATTGATCCAAGCTATAAAGCTGTTTATGTCTTTAACCTGATGTGGAGTGTGTGTGTGTGTGTGTGTGTGTGTGTGTACAGGCTTTATGAGTATGAATAGAAACAGTGCTATAGCCTTGAGACAGAGAAGCATAAAAACATGAGTCTACAATAACTTGGTTTCTTATGAGAACATAAATATGAAACTGAAAGAGAATATTATTCTTGAACACACTTCAGTCCCTCCGGCCTTTGCGTAAGAGCTCTTGAGTTTTTGGCTAAGCCTCAGTAATTCAAATTCTGACATAATCACGACCATCAGCATCTACATAAATGTGCCCTCGATATTGTGGGGCCATTTAGTTTGTGAGTTTTTGCTTGTATAACTACAAGCTACTGTCAAATCTAGTGCATCTCTGTGTGATAGGACAAACCAACCAGACTTCACCACACTAACAGGAGATAATGACCACTGGTGAACGAAATGTTCATATCCAGTACCACAATGTAAAAATGACTCCAAGTGCTGCATTCAAGAAAGATTAAATATGTCTATAAATAACATTTGTAACTTTATTCAAGGTAACTGTATTTTTGTATCAATTAATAGCAACTAAAGCAACTAATTATTTACTCCAGTACTTATGTAAAACTTTGAGATACTTTTTTAGTATCTCCAAAGACACAAAAGCATCAATATGGGGATTGGCTGCTGTGACAAACTTTGCAGTCTCAAAATAAAACCTGCAGGCTGTTTTTTTTGTTTTGTTTTTTTTTTTTTTGGAAAGTGGGCAGAAAAGGGGGACTAAAGAAGAAGAAGGAGAAGAAGAAGAACTTCATGTAATGATGAGCACCACCACCCTCCTCTGATGTTCAATGAGAAACAAATGAGCTGACTTAGCAAAACGGACCACATGAAAAGGCCATGAAGTGAGAGTTTCCTTGTGATCCGGTGCCTTTACTGGCTGAGAGCCTTCCAGTCTGGACCTCTTCAGACAGACTGGAAAGATGAAAGAGATTCGCTCCGTTTCAAAGGGAGTTGGAGCTACTTTTTTTTTCTTCTTTTTTATTTCCACCATTTTCTTGTGATTATCATAAGCAGTGAAAATATGCAATTCATATGAGCGCGCGCGCACACACACACACACACACACACACACACACCAGTGAGGCTGAGAAACATTCAAACAAGCAAATGTGTCACAGCGTCATGGAAAACAGCGTTCTTGCCAACTGTAGGAGGTACAATTCACATTGATGATGTACCGACAGTGTAGAGAGATGAGTACTGCCAGTTGACCCTATCTGGTAGATGTTTCCATAGCAACCAAGGCTCTCCTTTAATGAAGCACTAATCCAGCAGGGGACTGAAACAGAGAGACAATATGGCCACTTGCATCTGAGAAATTTAGCACAACATGGTCTGTGTACGTGTGTGTGTGAGAGAGAGAGTATTTGTAAGCAGTAAACAGCATGTAATCGATCAGATTGTCAATCAAGGAACAAGGCAGGACAGTCCCAACTTTATGCTGCGAGGCTCTTACGTCTGAGTTATTTTAAAAGCTGTCTGGCATCCTGCCCCGACAAATCTGTCATGCCGCAATAGAAATAAATGGATTGAGACGGAAAACGCACATCATGTGACTAACAGAAACCACAAACGAAGAACCATGGAGTTCCTTAAGAGAAAGAACAGACTGAATATTTCAAGAAGTGCATCAGTTTCTTCAAGGGAAGCTGTTATAATGCCTTTCTGCAAAGCCCCGTTCTGTACAAGTACAATCCAGTTCTGTTATAGACATATATATTCATATTTTTAATAAAAAGTGTTTTGAAACTGTCAAAAACTTTCACTTTAGAAAGTACTGGGTCTGGCATGTTAAAATTGCAATCGCTGTGACAGACACACAGGCGACATTTCTGTCAAAAGCAGACAAGGCTGACACAGTTTGAAACCACAGGTATTATTCAATTCCCCTTTAAAAATATTTCCTAAACTAACTCACACACACACACACACACACACACACACGTCCCCAGTAGTAGACTTGCAGTGACGGTTACCACAGATCTATTTAGCAGATGTCTGATATCCCACATTTTGGAGCCAGAGGAAGCACATCAGCTCACTGTATTTTCTCTGTACTGAAGTTTTGGCACTACTCTTAGGACACTACCTGAATTTTTTTTTTTTTTTTTTTTACACAGGCAAAAAATGTATACACACAGGACAATACTCAGAAAAACATATTTTGTACAGCCATGGATGAAAAGTAATGATAATCTGAAAGAGAGCAGGAGGGGGTATCAGCAGCTGAAGTTGAGAAGACTGGGCTTGGCCTAGCATTTTGTTAACAGTAGGAAACGTGCACAGCAATCCAATGAAATTAAGGATGAAGTCATGTGTTATGGTAGCGTAAAGACTAGTATTAACTTCACATAGACAAAAATACAATCAAGCAATAGTGACATCTGACTTTTACCTTCAGTGAGGTGTGCACAACCTGAGCACAGAAGATGAACCTACAGCAGTCTCTCTCAAAACGACACTCAGACAGTTAAACCCAGTGAAAGGTTTGTCTGCATATGAAAACTCAACATCCACTACGTTGCCTAGCAATGTACGTAGTTGCGTGTGTTTGTGTGTGGGCACATTACATGGTGTAAAAAAAACAAAACAAAACAGTAGGTTTTGTTTTTGCTTTAAAGTGTGCAACTGTAGCTGCTTTGAGTTCATATTGTCTGTACATCTCTGTGCTGTCTGCTTTCATGATATAAAGATGCTGCATTTTTTTAAATTTAGTACTATTCACATTTAGGCTGGATATCTTAGTACTTTCTCTGTACCATGTGTTCATTTGGCTGGTTACACCAACTATCATAAACTGCCAAAAACTGACTTTGAATGTCTAATAAGATTCACCATTTCGGATATTGTAAAAGTGCTCACGTATTAACAACAACTTCCTCGTGTTTGAGAAGCTGGAGGCAATAATGAATTACCAAAATATGTTTTGTCACTTGACTGCTTGATTAATCGTGGAATTGTCTACATCTATTGTACATGCAGATTCAAAGTATTTATAGTGACATGCGCAGTAAAGAAACAAGTTCTCTGTACAATGAAATTCTACCTTTGCTTTCCACTATGAATGAAATTAGAGGTTGAAATTAAAGTAAGAGAATTTTGCAACAGCAATAAGAGAAAATGGGCAAAACACTAACAATTTCAGTTTTGAAATTTGATGGCAACGAGCAGACTCATTAGTGATAAGACGGAAAGATGTTTTCACAATACAACAAATGTTTTATTGAAATAATCAGACCGACTGAAGCTGCTGGAGAGTAAATGATTAATATTTCAGTAAATAATATTTACTAAAACCAATAGAGTTAAAATGGTCAGTGTAATTTTAAAAAAGTCTTAATACAGAATCTAAAACCTTATGCATCATAACCTCATCATGACTAAAAAGTCCAAGAGTTAGTCATCCCACAAAACCACGAGATTGCCATCATCTACTGATGCTGTCCATCAGCCTCGACTTTGGCAGAAGTGGCTGAAAATAGCTGGTTGATAATGGTGCATTTGACTGAGCAGCCTATTCTGCTTAAGATGCTGAGCATGAAAACAAACGAATATGGATTCCCTCTTCCCACAGTGTCAGCCTTGTACCATGTCATTCCCCATACAAAGGGTAGCCTTTGTCACTATCTGATATTATCACTGCAAGAAATCCACATGACCAGAAAGCACTGTAAAACTTACAAAGTCTGACCTCTGAAAGCCAAATATATATAAAGAGTTTGAGCCAATGGGCTATTCAAATGCCTTTAAAGGGTTTATTCATCATTTCTGTCTCTTGTAACATTGTGTTCAAGAAAGTAATTGCTGACATCTGAAGGTGCAGAGGAACTGAGAGTGAAATGAGGGTTGCTAACCTGCAGGAACTGAGCCCAGCTCAGGCCACATGCAAACCAGGCAGGTAAAGGTATCATGATCTCAACAAAACAATCCACCTGATAAGCAGTAGCAAGTTACAGCACATCGCAACCTCACAGGAGCAGGCAACTGGGTACTCTGATTAAATTCACAAGAATCCATAGCTTGAATGTAGTGTTGAGCAGCATGTGATTGTCGTGTACAAGACATTTGGCATGAAGCTGGTATGAGTGTGAACTATAGAAAAGAGGCTCAGCTTACTGCAAATGTGATCACTAATTTGAATTTTAAAAAAGCAAGTTCACTCAAAAGCGCAACAAAACAGCAAACATTTCCAGTTCAATGAATCAATGGCAACAAATGAGCCAACAACACAGACTGAACATAGACATCAACACAGGACAAGCAGATTAATAAAAGCAAAAAGCAAGTACTTAGCTTGTCCAAGTGAAGCAGGGACTTCCGGCCTCTCGGTGAAACTTTTTTGAAGAGTCTCTGCAGTCTCACATGCTGGAAACTGTTGAACCTTCAGGCTTGGAGTGTTTGTTTGTGGCCTATACTGAATATGACCAGCAGTTAACCTACAAGGACGCTAAATCAAACTGGCCCAAACATCTGCCTCCCCAAAGCTACCCTTAAGTAACAGTATTGGCCTAGTGTGTACTATTTCTCAAAACTACAGGCAAGTAGCAGCAGAGTTAAAACACAGACACCAGCTAGTAAAGGAACCATGTCCAATACCAGCACAACATACCTACAACAGGCAAGGCCTCAGTTTAAATAGCCCGCCTCGAAACAAAGGGTGCGTTTGATATAAGCACCAGCCAGTGGAGTATGTCATCATTAGCTGTGGCTAACAGTTGTCTGCCTGAATTAGCTTGCATGTTGATCTAGCTTGCAGGTTTTACCCCATTTGTGTTTAGCCTTGTTATGCTTTTGTAAGCCCTGCTATGCTTTCAGTTTCTGACTAAATACCTGTGACACTAAGGACAGCTTGTGACTCAGGTGTGAGTTGTGTTTTGTGCTAATTAGCAAATGTTAGCACGGAGGTGAGAGAGGTGAACAAGGTAAACATTTTACTTAACAGCTTAACAAGTATGCTAGCAGTGTGCATGTTAGCAAGTCAGTGTGCTGATGTTAATGTTTAGCTCAAAGGAAACCTACACATTTTTGGGCATTTATAACTTTATTAGGTGAAGATAAAGTGGGTGTGGTGTGGGTTGGATGGTTGGAAGGCTGTCCTGGTTACATGAAACAAACATCCCTGCCCAGGAACCAGGAACTTTTCAATCACACAGTCAGTATCCCAAACCATTAGGCTGTAAGGGCATCCCACACAAATATCAGGATTGGCAGTGGAGTGTGAGGAAGAAAAGCAGAAAAACACTGCAAGTCATATCTATATGATTGATATCAAATGATTATCATCTGTCAATAGCCTCTCTCATCACCCTACTGAAAGCCTGCAGTCATTAAACATTTCCCTGAAAAAGCAGTGGTCAGCTGAGTCATGATATCAACTCCAGCTCTAAGCCATTGGTAGAAAAAGGAATATAATATTTATGTTTTTCATGGTGAGATAAACCAGAGAGGAATATGTTGGCTTGACAAGTGTGCCTGCATGCTGCCAAATCTAATACCAGACGTGGGGTTTGAAGCCATATGAAGGCATATGTCTGTTGGCTCTTAAATCTAACACCTTAACCACTCGGCCATTGTGCATACCTTTCTAACATAAAGATACTTGTTTGTCCAATCACTTTAATTTTAAAAGCCTTTGCAAATCCTACAGGGTTCTGACATGCTCATTCACAGGAAGCAAATACTTTTTTTGTTTTAATTAGTGAAACCTGACAATTTGAGCAGGAAGAAATATTCTCATGTTGCAAATTTAATGAAACTGGCCCCAGTTTCACTAATGGATCAATGTGTTTGAGGTTTTATCAGACACTGAAACACTGCACAGAGGTTTATAGCATTCACTGTTTTATTTTATCTTTCATCTTGACCATCATGTGATAAAACTGTACAATCCTTGAGGCTTTCCTTTCCTTTTTTTTCCGCAAATCACCACGAACATTTAGAGAGGAAAACAGGTATAACCAAGCTTGAGGACAGACTCTACTACGGTGTGCGCACACACTCACACACATTTAAATTTGTTGTTAAAACGATGGAATAGTCTGCTGCAGACATTGATTAGTCTGCCAAGCACTTGTTTGTTTGTGTTTTTCCTGACAGACTCTCCTCATCACTGTAATCAGCGCAAGCAGCTCCCAGGTGCTTGTGTGTCTGTGAAATTGCAATTGAGACCTTTTTGTTTTAGATGTTTCACTCTCTTGCGTCACTGACAAAGAGCTGATGGTTGACATCTCTGGAAGAAAAGCACAACACAGCTGAAAACCTTATCTCTCATGTATATTTTCTCTAATCTTCTCCTTTAAGACCTCCGTCTCGTGTTTGTTCCAAGCACAAAATCAAACTAACATGTTTGTAAGTAGAGCTCCCATGGTCTTTTGGCATAATCCTTAGAGCAGTCCTGGTGTTTAGAAAGTGGAAGCAATACAAATTGAAACATCTGTGTGTGAAATGTGTTGCCATGTTTGCCCAAAGGCAGAGCAATTGAACATAATGAACAGATTGGTTGCTATATTTGGCTGAGCTGAATAACTCATTAGTGTGTTATGTGATGCAGCGCCCTCTGGTGATCAATATTTGCAAACGAAAAAGAAAAAGAAGGTTAAAAAGAAAAAGGTTGGCAGTATATTTTTTCACTCTCTCTCTGTCTAATATAAATTAATCTGTGGCTTTTAAAATGTGTGATTTTTATTTTTAATATGCTAAATTTTAGAAATGCACTTAACATTCTGTCTTCTAATAATCAAAATACATTTTATTGACATGACACTCAGAAAAAAATCCCAAAATGAAGCCAGTAATACACAATATTGGCACAATAAATTACTACATCAGTATTAGCACATCTAAACATACAGCTCACATTATACATAATAGTTCAGGTAGACATACGACTTTAATGCATATTAAATGTAACAGTTGGCTTTGTAAAGTCATGAGATTATATAAAAGATGCAAAGGAGACAATACAGTTTATTTATATATTCTGTGTAAATGTGTATGTACAAATAGAGAAAACAGAAGGCTTCAGAGTGTCTGCCTGCTACTTCTCTGTCTGGGTAAGAATCTCATGCTGAGATTTTCAGTGTCCTGCTGATGCTCCACAGGCTGCTGAGAGAGGTTGTTGGTCTGTGGGAGGCAGTCCAGGGTCAAGCCCTCATGGGGGCAAACAGAGTATTGGGAGAGCAGTGTTACCAGGATGGATTTCATCATCACCATGGCAATGTGCCTACCAACGCAGGCACGAGGTCCAGAACCGAACGGCTGGAAGTAACGGCGAGGAGCCTGAAGGAGGACACAGGGGAGTGGAGGGGCAGAGGACATGAAAGAGAAGTAGTTAAAGCATCTGATTTGTCAGACAAATATGCATGACTCAAAGATAAAAAAGAGTATTATCTATTAAAAGATTGAAAAAATTCACCTTTTTTCAGCAAAGCCCATTTCAAATCAATGAGAAAAACGCAAGGATGCATAAGGACATGCAGCAATAAAATTTACAAAATTGTTCTAACTATGGTAGGAAATTTTGTGTTTATGTAAGTTGCCGTTACTCATAGTAAGAAGCTAAATGAAAAAAATGGGCTTAAAGGCTCTCTGAGAGTTTCTTTATTCTGTTTACATTATGTTATCGTATACTTTTGAGTCTTAGAGCTATAAGTGGAACATTAACTGGGCTAAACATATGCACTACTTACATTTCTTTCAAAGTTTTCCAAACTGAACTCATTGGGTTTGAGGAAGAACTCTGTCCGGTGCATGTGGCCAGTGTTCAGGATGATATTTGTGCCCTTTGGTACCCTGTAGCCATCTATGATGTCGTCAGACAGGGCTCGACGCATGGTGAAGTCCACCACGGGGTGGAAGCGCAAGCATTCGTTGATGAAGCTCTCCAATACCGGCAGCTTGTGGAGGTCCCCGTTTTGCAGCTGTCTCTCACCTCCAGACAGACAAAAGCATAGAGATATTACTGTCATGTCTCTCTAAAACTGACCATTATAACATGATGAAGACAGGATTTATTGCAGTATTAGACTGCATCAGTTTTGGTCAGCTGTCAATGTCTAAATCTCACTTTTTAAACTCTAGCATAAGCTTTAACAGACGGCCGTTCATCACTCTGTCAGTCAGTCTCTTTAGGTTTTCCAGCTACTCACCAACGACCTCGTCTATCTCCTGCAGCAGCCGCAGCTCCACATCTGGATTCTGTTTGAGGAGCAGCAGCATGAAGAAGAGGCTGATGGACAGAGTGTCTGGTGCTGCGATCACCATCTCCAACACACACTGCCTCACGTTCTCGACGGACAGTTCGCCGTGGTTCTGAAAACAAACACTAGTTTTTCACCAGAGTATTCCTGACATGTCAGGGTGGTTGGTGATTGGAGGTTGAAGTGCTGAAATTGTTTGCAAAAAGAAATGGCAGCGGTTAAACTCAGGCCTACCTGTGCAAATATGAGCTCTGCGGCGAAGTTGATGTTGTCCAGTTTATCTGCCTGCTCCATATCTCTCCTCTTCTGTTCTACAAGGCTCTCTATGGCATCTTGCAGTTCCTGACTGTGAGATAGCAGACATAAGTTGATTATTTAAAAAAGAATCCAGACCAAAAAAAAAACCAAAAACAAATGAAAGGAACAAACATATGGGCTTATGTATAAGGATGATATGAATAATAAAATGAAAGTGGCTCACGCTGCTGTCTTGTGCCTCTGGTGAATCCAGCCAAACTTGAAGTAAAGGCCTGGTTTGATCAGCACAGTCTGCCACGTGTCAAAATACTTCTGAATCTTCAGGAGCAGCTCTTTCTCTGGACACAGGATAAACACAAGTGCATCAAGATCTTACTAGCATGCTAGTAAGATCATCTCACTGTATTTTAACTGCCCCAAGCCACATGCGTTTTATCCAAACTTCCAGTCAGATTTCTAAATTAAAAACTTGGGATTAACAACATGAACCGAGTCAGAGATTCATGCATGCGTACTAACCATTTACAGGTACACCCAGGAAGAGTCTGTTGGAGATATCGACCACGGTGCAGCGCAGCAAACTGAGGACATCAACGTGATCCAGACTTTCCAGGTCATCCAGGTGAGTCTGGGTGGAGGAGCTGCAAACCTCAACTGTCTGCTGCAATCCCGGGCCTGTCAGGGCTGACGGAGAAAACCCAACTTTTGTGATTGGGGTTGGTCAAATATTTTGTGTATTTGAAAACCACTGAATCAATTAGAAAGTTTGCAAGGCTGATTACATGTCCAAATGTTACCTTTATTGAAGTAGGTGCGTATGTTTTTCCACTGAGTTACGTTGTTGTTAAATATGATTCCCTTCTCGTTCATGCCGATGCAGCGAAGTCCCTGCTCGCTCCCAAAGCGTGAAGTGTAATGTCCATTCTTCAGTACATGATGTACCGCTGATGCCCTTATGGCAAAGCAAATAAATTAATATATTACCAGTTTGTACTTGGATTGACTAGCTATTCATCAGCACAAACAGCTAAAACCAACCTGCTAAGTATGAGGGTCTCCTCTCCATTGATCCACACCCTGACAATGTCACCATACTTGTTGTTGTAGTAGTTGCTGGCTGTGCCTATGCCAGTCCACATGAATCTCACATAAGACAGAAGTGGCCCCAAACCCAGACAAAAAGAAGGACCTATTGTGGTAAACGACAGCAAGAGGTAAATGGACACAGAACCCGAACCAACACAACCAAATGTTAAACCTGAGGTGAACTTACCTGGTATAGTTTTCTTTTCTGCGTGGCTCCAGGCAGCCAGCAGCAGGCAGGTAAGCACCATCAGGGTTCTGGCTGCCACCGAGATGCCCGGCGATCCTACAGCAGTGGCATTAGGAGACATGGAGACCAAGTCTGCAACAACTGAGTCCAAACCTACAGGAGTCATCGCCCGTTCACAAGCAGAGATCAAATCCATAAGAAAGCAGTTTCAAGACAGCCTGCACAGAACCGCACGAACGACTGCTCTGAGTGATGAAAGCCACCTCAACAGTCGGAACTTTCTCTTTATATGTAGACTGAGCTGGTTACAAGCCAGGTCAGGGTAATGCAAAAGCCACAACAGAGGAGGAAAATGATAAACAATATACTTGCAGCCTTGAGGGGTTGGATTGGTGCCTGTGTCCTTGAGCATACAGGACTTAGTTCAGTGGGTTTGTGTTGTGGTGCAATCCAAATGTCGGAGCGAGCTTATTGCGGGTTGTATTTGACATTTTGGTGATGAGAAGCAAGTTTCACTTCTCCTTTGAACACCAGAAGAATCTGATTGGAAATACTACAAAAAAGTCCCCCATTTGGGAAAATTCTGTTGTAATATTATTGTGATTATTATTATTATTACAGCTTTATTTATCTGTCTTGCAAAATTAAATTCACTGTTTTTTTTCCCCATAAACATTCACACTTTAGCTTTCTTTTTTTTTCTATTAAAGAAAGACAGGGGAGGGACAACTGGAGTTGATGCTGCATTAAAATGTTCACCGTCATTACAGTCGCTTCAAAATTCATTTGGATTTGAAGGGATTATTCAAAGGGATTATTTAGAATTCTGATTCCTCCATCAGTCTACCAGAAGATGGAGGAGCAGAGCTGTGAGGTGTTAAACAGGGTCAGCAGATTTAGTGTGACATTATGAAGTTACCAAACTGACCATTATGAGATGAATGGGACGAGAACACCAGTTCTGCAGCAGATCACCCACTCAAGAACCGGAAGACAAAAGTTAAGTCATCTGAATTTTGTCGGCGGATTGGGAGATGCGATGCGTAAAGGAAGTTTTAAAGGCAGGTGCCGTTTTCTTTGTTAAATTTTCCGGTCAGGAGAAGTGAAGGAATCTATAAGTGCGTATAAAAAATATCTCTGCACCAATACAACAATTTTTCTCATCACAGTTGAAGTGGAAGAAGCTCTTACAAAACATATTCAGACTATCATGTACTGAAGCAGTTTGACTAAAAACGCTGAACAGAACAGCTGAATGAGTTTTTCAGATGCCTGTCCATAACTTTAGTATTTTGAAACTCTTGTCAGTAATGACACCACTGTGTACTTCTTTTGGTTATTTTTGTTTTCGTTAAATCTCATCATCTGTGTATGGACCCACCTTTGTCAGCACAACATTTACTACCTTGTGATATTTTAAACTATTTTTAATATATATATATATATATATTTTTAGTCTCTCATTTATTGGATGTCACTTTCCAAACTATGTCTCCTAACTCTGTTTTAAGCCCACTTGGATTTGTCTTATTTCATTTTATCTTATTTAGTTATTTGTGACAAAGCCAAAGCTGTTTGGTTTCATCTCTGCCGTCGTTCCATTTGCTCATTCTGTATAAAGGAATCTCTGAATTCACTCACCGCCCACACTCGAGTCCAAGAATGTGAGTTGTTGAAATGGCCGACTGTGTGCTGAGGCCCTGCCTTGATAATGACGCCCTGTATGATGGCTTAGTCCTAGATCGTTCTGCATGATTAAGCCCCAGCCTCCCTCATTTTCCCCCGAAAACAGAAGTTGATGTAACCTTGTCTTTGGACTCTGTTGTTGTGGTCAACCACATCTTTGTCTCCACCACATGTGTAGGGAGTTGTTCAGAAGTGAACTGACAGAAAGTCAAGGAAAAGAAGTTAAATGTCAGAACATGCGTGATGTCTGAACAAAGCTCGTTAACTCCCATTCTACCTTTCACTTTTACATTGTTACACTGCTTTACAGAGTGGGTTCAGCTCCACCTGTACTCTGACAGCTATAAAAAAGTATACCTGGATATTCTATAACATACATGTAGTAAAACAGAAACCGCTAACTCATGATGGATGAGATTTGGCAAAGAGGTGAGCTAGAAGATAAACTCACTCGCTAAGCAGCACTCTTTCAGTTATGTCAGAGTGTGGCTTCAGTTACTACACTTACATAATAAACCTCACTTACATAATATACTTGTTTCTCATTACATCGATTTATTATATTATTGGCTGTCTTTGATCTCCTCTCATCTCCCATTTCACTCATTTCTACTCTTTTCTTTTATCCTCCCTTAGTTCTTCTGAACTGTGGAATTCAAATAAAAATCTTTATAAACTTGTGAAAATTCTTAGATAACAGTGTGAAGGAGGCAAAGAGAAGAGGTGCATGGGATGAGTAAGTTTTTAAGAAGACAAGTCCTCCTCTCAGCCCCGTGGAAAGAAAGGAGGTAAGGCAGCTTTCCCTCAGGAAGGAGGAAACCGAACGAGAGGTCATCAGAGACCAGAGGTGCAGAAGATGTTGGGGCCTGTCAGCATAGTTACACCCTGTTCATGTTAACGGATTCAGAGCACAGTGAATGAGAGATAATAAAAGAATGCCGTCAGGGCTCGTACGTACACATCTGCTGGAGTGATTCACATTTTTCACCGGCTGGATGTCAGTGACCTACAGCTTCAGGCAGGAGCCCACACAGCAGCTCAGGACCTGAATCTAACAGTAATGTTGCATGCATTCTTTCTCTCTTTCCACCCCTCATGTATACAGTAGGTCAGCTACATGAATCACCAAAGAAGCCAATTAACTGACGTTGTGAAACACAACGTATTGTCACTGAATTAATTTGAGTTTAATTACAGAGAACGGACCGGCTACACCTACACTTAAGCCCAAAGACCAACTCCCTGTAAAAGGGAAGACTGCTTCAAATGCCTGGGGCTGATATGTTTTCTTCTCAACTGTCATTTTTCATGTGAAATGTCATTTTTCTGGCCCAAATCAAAGCAATAGAAATGGGTCATCCCTGCAGTTGGTGGATGGAAGCTGTGAGGATGTGACAAGGACCAGCGCCGGGGGGGGAAAATAGGAGTTGGGCAAGAACCACTCAAAACTATGATGATGCATTTAGACGTAAAGTATTTTCTTTTAATATAAAACGCTGTTGTACAGTTAACCAGTCAGTCTGTCTGGTCTGATGCGTGCTTTCATTTGGTATGTATGTGAGTGCTTTCGTGCGTACATCATACATATGTGCATGTCCATCTGTGTGTGTGTGTGTGTGTGCGTGCGTGTCTGCCCACGGCAGTGCAATTGAATGGGTTGTGCTGAATATAAATCAGGTGACTGAACAGGCGGGGGTTTATTCCCAGACAAGCCCAGAAGATTGTGTAATGCCCACTCCTACTTTACTGGTTTGCACACACACACACACACACACACACACACACACACACACACACACACACACACACACACACACACACACAGATAAACACAGTCCCTTCACCAGTTGGAGAACAACACAACAACCCTGCATTTACCAGTCTGCCTTCAGATAGTCCATCCATCTCTGGAGTGCAGACGCTGCAGCTGACTGGGCTCTTTTCTGTTTTCAGATAACCTGGACAGGATCTTGAACTTTCAGCAATGGACTTCCTTCCTCCTGGATTAGTTTGATTTGGGTGGCAACATCTTGGGCTCCAGGGAACTTTTAATTTCCAGTTATATTCACTGCTGTGCTGGACTTGTATTCCTCTGTGAATGGTGAGATTGGTGGGTGAACCTCAGAACAGAGGAGGTGAAGTGGTGACAATGTGGATCCCGACTCCCACCATGACCCTCCCTCAGCGGATGGTGCTGTACGGGACGTGTATTGTGGCGCTGATGAACTCCGTGGGCCTTCTGGTGCTCCTGGTTCAGCAGAATCAGCAACATGCCTGGCTGGAGCGTACAGAGGCAAGACTGAAGGAGGTGGAGCAGAGCTCAGTGGTGGAGTTCCTCCAGGAGGTGCCAAGAGGAACCGCGGGGTTGCAGGCGGAACACCCGCAATACCAGTATCAATACCAGTTCTCCAGAAACAAGAGAAGTGAAGAGCTGGAGAAGGAGCAACAACAGGAGCTTCACCACGAGGAGGGACAGGAGGTCCATGAAGTCCATGAGCAGGAGGTCAGCCAGGAGGTGGGAGAGGAGACAGGGAGGAAGAAGATGGAGCACGGGCTGAAGCACAAGCACCGACACAGCCAGAGTTACCACAAGGCACACGTGCAGGATGACATGATGATGATGATGACTTACTCCATGGTGCCGGTGAGATGAGACACCTGCTGGTGGATTGCACATGACAGACAAAACGTAAAATTTATAAATACTGTACACAGTCTATAGTGTCTTGCATTATTTTGTCATTGCTGACTAATGCTGGACCACCAGCTGGTTAAAAAGGGAAATGATCCTGGGACCATCAGGGTGTCCAGAGGTTACAGGCTCAGCTTGTGGTAATTTAATTGTTTGGTAATGCTGAGCACACCACTAGCTAACACAAACGGAAATAGTAGAATAGGGTTAAGGCAAAATTTTGAGTAATGTTTTTCTATATTTGTACTGTATCAACAGTATTTAAAGTTAGTAAATCACCTTCATCAGCTACAGCAATTAAGTCTTTCCTACATGTTTAGCATCAGTAGTAATAATCATATTATCTAATCTGTATTAAAACGTCTTGCATGAACATTCTGCTTCGTGGGTTCGTTTACTTTTCATATTTTAAATATATTTTGTTGTCACTACTTTTGTATTTTACTGTAATGCTAATTAACATTTTTTGGTAGTCGTCGAGTATTTTTTAAAGTAGGTGTATTGCTACTCTTACTTCTTCCACTGGTGAAAAGGGTGTCAATTGAGGCCTATGCTTTATTTTTGATTATTTTATTTCTCCCCCACTGCTACAATTTTATGCATCACTATATTTTAATTATATGTTAATATTTTCTCTTCAGATCAAATTATTGATTGACATTTGCAACAGCACCAAGGGAGTCTGCATAGCCGGTACAGTGTGTCATGCTCACATACTTTAATCTACTTACCGACCAAAATACAGATTTCTGTTCTTTAACATCCTCATGTCTTTTGTTGCAGGACCCCCAGGCCCGCCTGGTAAGTGAACTCTTAATTCTGGGTCTAAATTTTAAATCAAACCATACCGTACGTCTCCTTTGTGATTTAGTGACCCATGTCGCTGCTGAGTGTGTTTTCCGCTCAGCCCATGGTGAAGATTTTTTGTGTTTCTGCAGGTTTGCCTGGTGCGGACGGTATGCCCGGCCACAATGGGACTGATGGCATCCCGGGGTTGAATGGACTGCCTGGGGCTGATGGGAAAAGAGGAAAAAAAGGTAAGGAAATAGTGAGGCCCTATTCTGTTTTTTTTACTTAACATCCATTTTTATAAATACCTCTAGCAATGCTGGCCATTTTAGTGAAGGCCTGCTAGGACAATGTAACAGGGTTGAGTGTAACCTGGGGTTAAAAATACCACAATGGGAAGCACACACATAAAGATACAAACTCAAAACACAGCAACACACTCAGTGTCCTGATCCATCCATGTATCATCATGACATCACATGTTATTCACTGTGGATTCTGCTTGTAATTCATAAATGACTGAAGTGGTTCAAACAGCAGCCTTTGTCTCACATTCTCACATAATATTATTCATCTCTGTGGTTTTGGGCTTCAGCTAAATGAGCCGGAAATCTTCTCCCACTTCACTCTGTTCTCCCACAGAACGGACGGCCTGATTCACCCGAGCAAGTCAACGGGATAATTCATGGTTTTACCATAGGGAAAAGTGTATTGAGTTTATGAATGCCATCTTGGAGCTGTTTTGCATGTGCTCCACAGGGCCACCAGGTGACAAAGGAGAGCCGGGTGAAAAAGGAGAGCGAGGAGAGCCTGGACCGCCTGGAGAGAAGGGACAACCATCCAATGATGTCATTATCGAGGGCAAGTAGAGCTTTACACTACAAACTCTAAATTAAAATGATGCTGGATGGAAAGAAAAGATTAATTGCAAAATGCAGAAGTCTGGAACATTAGATCTGATCATAATAAATCTTGTATACCCAGAGGGTTTAAATGTTTTACTCTCCTTTTTGTACAGGCCCTCCTGGTGCTAGAGGACCTCCTGGGCCCGTGGGCCCTCCAGGACCTCCAGGGCCCACGGGCCCCCCTGGACCTCAAGGGCCTCCCAGAACAAGGCACCACAGAGCCAACCTTCAAGCTGCTCAAACACTGGGTAAGAGGCTATTTTTATTACCTCTATCAAACATATACTGTGCAGTTTAGACTGAAAATGCCTTCTTGACCTTGGAAACAGTAGTTTGTCAACATCAAGGTCCACATTTTACTCATATCACACATATCATATCTTCCTCACCAGATGGTGTTTGCCAAGTTGTCACGGAACTGTATATCTCCATTTCTCTGAGTGCTTCAGTCTGTGAAATGTTCAGAAAGCTACATTTTGATCTCGCTACCTGCTGAGGAAGATCGCGTGAAATAATGAAAGCTTCTGAAGAGCTACCGTATGGGCCTGGTGGTGACATTTTGTCAAGTGAACGCTGTGAATAATGCCAGATGAAATTGTTTCTAACAGGCCTATTACATGCAGTCCCTAACGATGAGACCTCATCTGTAAAGGAGGCTGTGAAACTACAGCAGAAGCCTGCTAAGAAGAGAGGTGATTTTCCAGACCACAGTGGGTCTACATGTGCAATAAGTACTCTGTGGCAGAGATGCAAGAATCTAAGCCTTTGCTTTGTTGTTTTTTGCTCAGAGTGTCTTATCAAGTCCCTGATCAACCCCAGGAATGTGACAAAGATGGAGAGCACATTTGGCACATGGATGAAAGACACCGCTCGGCTGAACGATGAGCGGATATGGGTGGCAGAACACTTTTCTGGTAGGTTGATTACAGACCTACAGCCTACAGGCACATTAGAACACTAAGCTCTGCATTATTTTCTAACAGTGAACATTTTTACTCCTCCAGGCCGTGTGGTAAAGGAGTATAAAAGCATCGCCTCATTCCAAAACAGCAGCAGTGACACTGTAGATGTTAAAAAGTTCTACCAAGGCTGCGGCCACATTGTTCACAACGGATCCTTTTATTATCACATTGCCGGTACTTCCAGCATTGCCAGGTAAGCCGGCAGGGCGTGTGACACAGCCAGATGCTTTGCTATTATCTATAGTTGTTCCTATCTCTCTGATAAACAACCTTCTGCTTGCTTGTTTGCAGATTTGACTTTCAAACCAAGAGGCTTCACACTCTGGCTTTCGACAGCGCTTTGTACAACAACCTTGCCTACCTGCTCCACAACTCCAAGACGTACTTCAAGCTGGCTGTAGATGAGAACAGCTTGTGGCTCATCTTTGCCTCCAGTGTAGATGAGAGCATCATGGTGGCCGAGCTGGACCAGAAGACCTTCTCTGTGGCGTCCTACATAAACACCACCTACCCTCGCAGCAAGGCGGGCAACGCCTTCATCGCCTGTGGCGTCCTGTATGTCACTGACACAAAAGACACCAGAGTCACCTTTGCTTTTGACCTGCTGAAAGGAAAGCCAGTTAATGTGACCTTTGACCTGAGGTCTCCAGGGGGAGTGCTGGCAATGCTCTCCTACAGCCCAAAAGACAGACACCTGTATGTGTGGGACCACAGCTACGTCAGGCTCTACGTGGTCCACTTCATCTCTGATGAGTGAGAAACACCAAACATGACTGACAACAGGCGGACATGACTTACACAGGAAGAACAAAGTGTCTACCGACTACCAGTTATTTACTCCACCTTTGTAAACTGTTCATATTTAGGCTTTGAAGACAATCTCAACAGTTTGTGGTCAGTAATTATTGTGATATTGTCAAAAATAAGTACTGCTGTATTTATATCCCATTTGCAAAGTACATGTGAGATTTTGGAATTACTAATGGTGTGAAAACTTCAAAAACAGTTGAATATTTATACAAACTTGACTTTTATGTAGTAAGTTGTTGTGTTATTTAGTGTATTTGCATGACATCGACCTGTTGTATTTTTACATAGATGTACATGTGGTGTCCCCTGGTGTTCTGTATATACAGACAGTCCACCTACCTTTGTAATGAAGCAGCATGGTTTCTTGTCTCTTATTCAACTTGACAGGAAAAAAAAAGAACAGTGCCAAATCACCCTGATGAAATAAAAAGAATTTATTCACTTTACAAAGGTAAAACTCTGACCATGACCTGTTCTCTCACACACCTCCAGGCTCAAGTGCCCTAGTAAGCGTCTACCCATGATATTGGCTTCTTTTGCATCATTACATGCATACGCACACACACACCAGACACCAGTAGGACCATCGGCAAAACACTTAAGATACATACAATACACATAGTGGGCAGAAAGAGGGAGAGAAACACAAATCTCTTTAATAAATACCATACATACACTAAACCAAAGTCACAACTAATCCAGCTGGTATGATACAAACCAAAAATAAAGAAATGCTTTCATGTTTGTACAAGCTGTTGTGGTATTTCATATATATTTATATATTTATATAATTTATATATTAAAACTATTTCAAACGTTTTACTACTAGGCCAAATAAAGCCAGACATTCATTTGTATATAACAGTTTCTTCTTCAATAACCTATTTATTTGAAATAAACTTTTAGTGTCTCCAGAATTTGAGTGCAAATATCTATTCCTTATGGATGAAACAGTAAAAACAACTAGCGAGGTAACGTACACTTACATACAGTAGACTGTGTAGCACATCTCCCAGTCAGATACAGTAAAACCCCTTACATTCCTAAAATAAAAGGCAATAAGTTAAATAGTTTTACAAAGGAATGGTCAACCGAAACAAACACAAACATATAAATAATTTAAATAATAAAAATTAAATAGAAACGACAATTTGAAGAATATTTTGTGCAAAACCAGAAGTGAACTTTTGTGTTTCTGCTCTGGGTGGGTGGGCATTCAGGTTTGGAACAAACAGATGGACACATTGAAATCACAGCCACAGGAATAAATCACATCATCTTCCAAACAGGAATGTTCTAGCAGTGAGTCTGCCACACAAACAGGCATTTGAGGGCAGCTGGTCGGTCAAGCATAGAGATGGTAGACACAGCAGAGTGAAAACACACACACACACACACTCAAAGACCAAACTGGACCGGGTCGAGCCCAAACCAGGAGAGGCCAGAGTGACTGATGGGCAGCGAGTGAAGTGGGAAGCGGGAGGGCTGGGGAGGCAGGTGTCACAATAAGAGCAATGCACCATCAACTCTCCCAAAAGGGCTGAGAAAAGCCGGGCAAAACCATTGGGAGGGTGAACAAAAAAAATAATAAAAAAGCAGATTCCAACAACTCGATTCACACTTGAAACCACTGACTTAATAACAAACCACAGTGCTGGTTACAGTAGATGCTAAGAGATTTCAGCTGTGGGCACAAAATGACGACAGTTACACACTTTTAAAATTTTTGCTTGAGCACTTTTACAGAGCACTATCAATAGACCTGTGATTGCACCGCGTAACGAGAACAGGACATGCATAGCTTCCCTATGGACACACTCTAAGAGTAGAGATTCTTCAATAAAATTACAATAAATCTAGCTTTAAAATCAAGTATGATACCTTTGCTTGTAAATCTGCTTTCAGCCTTTGGGGAAAAAAAAAAAAATATTTGCAGCTCCGTTTCTCATTCTGGATATGGTTTATATCATCTGTAAACCCGTGAACACTGCACACTCTGAAAGAGGCCAAAAGCTTAACGATCTTTTGACTAACTCTTCCACATCAATTACACTATTAATGCCTAGCGAGTGTTACATAAGCCTTTTTTTTTCTTTCTGTCTCTTTCCTCTTTGGACCTTCAGAAGTGGGAACAGGCGTTACAGGACGTTGACCAAGCTGCTGGGGATACTGTAGCGGTCGGGGAGGACCCTCATCTTCAGAGTACCATCTGCTCCACAGGTGAAGATGCGATTACTGGGTCGCGTCTCCACCTGCATCACACCGGCACCGATGTTGCGGAAGATGGACTGCTTGGCGTGCTCGGTGCTAAAAGAGTGCATGAGGCCGTGGCCGGCTAACTTCCACACCTACAGAGAGAGAAAGCAGATGTAGAGAGGATGGAAAAGGCTGTGAGTTTATTTTCTTCCTTTTTCACACCGCCCTGCTTTATTATTTCTGTCGTGCCGCTGCAAAATTCAATTTGAGTGCCGCGATGCCGAGAAAACAAGTTTCCATTCTGTATCTAATAGCATCCACTGGTGATCAAGCTGACAAATGTGTCACCATAACCAGCACCACATCATGAGCAGCACTCGGCAGCGGTACTGAAGAGGCTATGGAACACAAAATCACTCTGCACTGATTTATAAATGAATAAGAGCTGCTTTATACAGATATGAATACCTTCTTCTGCAGATCATTACATCTCTGCAGCTGTCTGAAGGCAGCAAGACGGATGTGTTGGCATATTTGCAGGCTTTGATTCTGGCACAAACATCCACTGTAATATACGTTCATTAAATAACACGCAAACGACACTGGGCGGATACAAAATAACCTCATATGCCTCCGCACACGTCAGACAAATCGGCTATAACAGCAACCTGCTGGTTGGATAATTGCTCTCATTAATAACGTATGTCATGACCTCTTTTCCTTTCTCGAAGTTGCCTTATCTGGCACTGATAAGTCCAACCTCCTCATTTAATACTTGTCTGACAGCATCATGAGCGTAAAACGTCTGAACTGGGCATCTGACTTGTCAACTGGCTCAGAATTGTGATACGCATTATGCTGGTCCTGCATCAGTAACAAATATGTCATTGATATATACAACAACATAACTGCTGCATTATATGTAGTTATGAGGGATGAGAGTTATGAGAGTTTCTTATTTTGTCAAGTACATCGATTCTCGGCGAACAGTCAAAGTGTAACTAAAATAAGTGAGTGATGAAGCATGTGCCACCTTCACGTTGCCCTCTGCAGAGCCAGTGACAAAGAAGTCCTCAAAGGCATCCAGTGCAAGGGCCTTGATGGCTGAGTCATGGGCCTGGAAAGTGTGGAGCAGCTGCCTCTGGCGGATGTCAAACACGCACACAAAGCCCTTTCTGCCTCCAGTAATCAGCAGCTGCTGTTTAGGAGCATACTGCAGCACAGTGGCCCCGTTCTCATGGCAGGGGAACGCTGAAGGGGTGGGTGGGAAGAAATGAGGAATTGGATCAGAAACTCCTTGTTATAGAAGACAGAAATCATTAATATACAGCTGTTTGAAGAAACGTGGGAGTTCTCACCGTGGACCATGGTATTGCTAGGTGAAATCAGAGTGTCCCAGAGGCAAACATTTCTGTGGAAAAGGGAAACCAAGAATAACATCAGTCAGTTGATAACAAGCGAGAAAGACACCTGCTGGCTGAACAAGTGGTGTCGCTCAGTGCAGATGCCAACCTGTTGTCATTGGACTGTCCGGCTGTGGCGATGAGGCTAGAGGACGTGATGAAGGCGAAATCACCGCAGGTCTTAGTGTGGCACTGCCAACTCTGTCGGCAGGAACAGAACAGTACATATTTATTATATACATACGCATTGATGCCTGCGTGTGTCTGCATGTGCGTGTGTGTGCTGTGTACTGAGGCGGGAGGAAAGGTGACCTCACCAGGTAGGGCTTGGGGTTGGACGATGTCTGGTTGACCTGCCAGAGACTGAGGAAGCCCTCTCCATCAGCAACTCCACACTACAAGGAAAGAACAGAGCCATCAGGACAGTCACACCTAATAGACAAAACACAGGCGTTGCAGTGTGTGCATGTGAGTGGTGTGTGTGTGTGTGTTTGTACCTTATTGCCTTGGGAGTTAAAATAGAGCCGGGTGACTCTTGCGTTGCCTGCTTGTCTGAAGCAAATGAGCTGCTGAGGTCTGTTCCATTCAAACATTCTCACACTACCGTCCTGAGCCCCTGTCATGTCTGAGACACACACACACACACACACACACACACACACACACATACACACAAACAGAAAGGAAAAGTAACAAACACAAAAAAGGAATTAACCAAAAACTGATCAAAAATATTTACAGGTGACGATGTGCTATACAGAAGCTTCAGTGTAGGCACTTACAATACTGATAGATGGGATGGGATGTCATTCTCTTCACATTATTTAGATTTCTCTTCATAATCTGGAAAACAATTAAAACAATACAATAAATCAATACATCCTGTAATGCATGATGTCCAGGTGTTGACTTACTACTCATTAGTTTTTTGATAAAAGTCAGGGTTTGGTCTTGGTTATAATTTAAAAACACAAAGTTCTCTCCTGCACGCTGAACACTGGATGGCTGCTCACCAACAAAAGTGACCAGAACATTTGAATATTCATACGCTGCATTACGATCATACACGTCAAACTTCAGCTTATTTCATCTGCTTTCAGAGTTTTCACCTTCACTGACATCAACTCTCACGCATTTCAACTGTCTAACCTTTATAGTGTTTATGTTTTCAGCAGAAGAAAACATTTGCATTTTGTATTTTTTCAATATTGTTGGTTTGACTTATCCAAGTCCAAGTCCTACAGTGTTTATAAGGACTAATCAGTGATTTGACATACATTCACTGCAGTGATTCCTTACAATTTAATTATGCAGTGCTATAGACTGAAAGACCAGTAATAAACCTCTTAAATATATCATATAATATGATCAATATCCGAAGGCGAGGATCAACAAACTCTTAACTTAACTCCTAACTTAACTTAACGAAGACATTAAACAGTAAGGATCTTAACTAACCAGCGCACACTCAAGAAAGCCCCTTCTGTAATTAATTGAACCGGTGACACACTGTCTGTCCTGTCTTGTTTATGGTATCACACTCAACATTTATCAACACGGCTGGGACATGGAGAACCCTGACTGCATGTAATTGTGACGCAAATCTGCACCTTGGGTCGCCGGCTGTGAGAGCTGCTGCTATCTGTGTTTATGTGAGCCCATCTCTGTCATGCAAACACACCCCCTCCTCGTATCAGCCTTCACAGACTCAGCAGGAAAACTGTTTAGACGGCACGGTTGAGTTTGGCTCGACAATGATAAGAATTAAAAATATAAACATTCCCTTAAAATTATATCCATTTAATTTTACTAAAGTCTATTGTGGAGCACAGGATGTTTTGAAATCATACTGCAGAGGGGTAGCACAGATTCAATGCTGTCCATAGGCTCCAAAACAGAACTCAGTGTCCTCCTGCTGGCTAAAACTGAGAAGCGCAGACCCCGATTACTGCCTGGCTTAGCTGTGTTTGTGTATGTCTGTGTTTGAGGTGCACAGACCCCTTACCACACTGGCTCCCATGCTGGTTTGTCCACTGCCGAGCCAAGGCATGGATGCAGAGACCGGCATCTGTGGAGGCGCAAAGGGGACAGAACTAGCCTGGGCAATGTTGGTATGAGAAGAGCGATGGTCTATGTCGTCAGAGCTGTAAAACAAAACACAACCATAATGCCTTACTGAGAATGTTTTTGGACAGATGTTTAAAACATGGACGAAGTACACAGACTCAGCGAGCTATTCACACGCAAAATACCAGAGAGAATGAAATTTAATACCACTATATCTGCCAAAATATGAGAGCATGGAGGAAAACCAGTAGGGATGATGTGGCTTAGAATTCTTAAATATCACATTTTTTAACCACTTCCCATTATCTTATAACATAATTATAAGATTATTAGATATTATATAATTTGTTACAGGGTCACGGGGGAGCTGGAGCCTATCCCAGCTGACTATGGGCAACAGGCGGGATTCACCCTTCGGAGGGTCATCAATCAATCGCAGGGCTGACACACAAAGAAACACAACCACACACTCACACCTAGGGGCGATGTAGAGTAGCCAGTTAACCTAACGTGCATGTTTTTGAGATTGTGAGAGGAAGCCGGAGTACCCAGAGAAAACCCACGCAGGCACAGGGAGAACATGCAAACTGCACACATAAGGGCCCAGACCGGGGTTCAAACCTGGAACCCTGAGGTGACAGTGCTAACCACTGCACCACCGTGCCGCCCCTTTTACATCATTTTATAAATATATATTTAATATCACCGCAGGCCTGCATTGTAACTATGTAGAGAAAACCTTCTGCTTCTCAGTTCACACTGCATTTAACTGTTTATGTATGTTAGTATGTGCGTGTGTGTGTGTGTGTGTCCAAGCCCTTTATTATTGAGTATCGACCAACAGAAAGTAAGAGAGGAGAGATAACAGCTTTATTGCTGTTGGTATTTAGCAAAAGCATGTATTTTACCAACCCTCATGGGGAAGGCCAAATATTTGGCATGACACCACAGATGACTGGCCCTCACCTCCGAGACTCTTTATCAAAGTCCTCCCCTATCCAGGTGTAGGGCTGTACAGCCACCAGACTAGAAACGTCCACCTCCTGGACATCATGAGTGGAGGCCAACACTATCTCGTTGGAGTTAGCCTTGAAATGGAGGGAGGCAGGGAGAGAGTGAAGATAAGTCAACATTAAATGGTGGACATTGCAAAAGTTTGCTCATATTTTCTTGAAAGCAACTGGTATGCATTGGATAATACTGAGGAAGGTTCTTGTTAAAGACTGTGTACGTACTCCCAAAACAAAGTACCTCTCATTAATATTAGCTCTCTTTCACACACTTAGCTTACCTTATTTATGGCAAATGCCATGATGATATCAGATTCCTTATGAATGATTTTAGCTTTTCCTCCTGGGTAGCCCAGATCTGCCTCCACCTGGAAAAGCCGAGAAAACATGGTGAATCAAAGTTAAATTTTCAAATGAAATTAAAGCTAAAGTGTGTGTGTCTGTGTGTGTGTGTGTGTGTGTGTGTGGGGGGGGGTCTCCAGGGCCACTGAGTGGAAAATTTAGAATATGTTTAGAAGGTGATTTTTTTTATAACTACTGTTTATGTTATGATAAATCTTTCTATGAATACAGAAACAGAAGCAGAAAAACTTCCCCTTTCACATTAAGGTACCAGAAAAAACAGCCACATTCACTGGGGGAGAGGAGTAGTCATTGGAAAATGTCAAGTGTAAAGATATACAATTAAATAATGACCGTTTTGACTGTTGATTCAGGTGTCAACACCCTGCATGACTGGCAAGCCTTACGCAACCCTGACAGTGAGCATGCACGTTAGTAGGTCTACAGTATATGCCAAGGCTCCTGAGGGGAGCTTTTTTTAATTTGCTTTTTTTTTATCCAGCAGAATCAGTCCAGCTAGAGAGGAAAAAGGCGTGAGAAACACAGGGAGACGTGTTATTGGTAGGGACTGGACGTGAGGTTAAGTGAGTGGATGCCACAGGTGTCCCAGTGAGAGGGAAAGATTAAACGTTAGATCGAAGCTTTTAAGCCTTGAGTAGATTTTATGCCAGAAATATTTGGTAGAGCAGTCACTATCAAGCCAAGTCAAGGCAGAGACATCAAGAGCTTCACCCACTGTTAATCAGAAGCAGCTTTAGAACTACAAACTTAAACCCTGTGCAACTGGTGCACTGCAGCGCTTTCAAATTTTAATGCACTTGCTCCTTCCAGCTTGGCTTCGCAGTGACTCTCCCACACAGACAGAAAGACAGACAGAGCCAGGGCCTGGGCTGGTACAGTAAATGATACTACCTTCTGGGGACTGCTAGCTCCTGCTATGCAGTTTGGGCTTACATGGTCCATATGGTTCTCTACAGACTACACAACACACACAGAGGCAATATAGACACAGAACACAAAAACACGGCACGACACAAAACACATGCACAAACAGAGAAAAATAAAACATGGAATGAAAAGAAAATGTAAAAGGTTGACAGGATCGGTCAGTGATAAAAAGTAAGTCTAAATGTAGTCCATCTCATTAGCATGGAGCAACAGTCATGTAGCCGGATGAAAAATGGATCTGACAGCTACAGTTTCATTTGAAGTGCTCTGGTTACGGAATGAATGTTGTAACGTTCAGGAAACTAAGCATCTGGGACCTGGTAGCTACAGTGGCAGCCTGTCATAGAAGTGATTATATAATAATGAATACTTCCAGACATCATAGAAGGCCGTGAACCATCTTGTACTTTGGTTAAAGATGCCCAAGGAGTCAAAGCAATGATAACGACAATAATAAAAACATCAACAACAGAGATAAATGCTTTGTGAGCACTTCTCTGTGTGATGGATTTAGTTACATGTGTAAGGCATGTTGCACAGGCATGTAAATTTATGTCAGGCAGTCTCTCAATTAGGCAAATGATCAGTGTTTAAAGGGCTCTAGCAAAGATAAATACTCAACTCCATGCTCAAGTGTCTTGCAGTGCAGTAGACTGTGTGGATGACATGTAGATTCTGTGTTTCATTCTTATGGGTAACCTACTGTAGACGTGTCGTGCTAAAAGAACTGAGGTGAAATTAAAATACATACAGCATTGGCCCATATATAATGTCTTTGACAAAGAAATGATGACTAACAGTCACATTAAAATAAAGAATATATATATAAACTGACATTATTGCTTATAAATGTAAAAAAATATCACCTTTTATAATACACATTACACTACACAAGTTCTTAGATGCAGAAGGAGTTTCTCTGACTGCTTTTAGTTACAACGATTCAAGCCAGTCGGGGGTAATCATTTAAAAATTGTAGCTTCAGAGAATATAGTATTATATGTGGGCCAATATTGTACTTGTGTGGGGGGGAAGTTCACAAAAAACCAAATTAAAATGCACACATTATGGTATAAATATGGAACTTGTTAAATAAAACAATGTTGGGTTTAATCATGAAACACACTGAAATTAGGAAAAAAAAAAAGAAAAAAGCCAAATTTCTTTATCATGCATGTGCGCTGCTGACCTCACTCTGCTTCCTCTTCTTAGTAAAGATGTAACGGATCAAAGTCTCCTGAAGAATTTCCTGTTTGACGAGGAAATGCCAAAGACGTCGTGCTGGAAAGGACTGGTGGTTCTTTGTCCTGTAAGAAAAGCACAAACGGACAGAAAGACATTTTATGCATTTGTGACAGAAATTTTTGACATATTTGTGTCTGTGTGCTGTGTGAAAAGCATGCAATCACTACTGATACAGAAAGAGCGAAGTGAGTTCAAATTGAGTTTACTAGTTTCCCTTCCTCTGTATTACTGAATTTGAAATTAATTATCCACACTATGTGAACCACCAAACAAACAAAACTACTGCTGCGTGCTGTAGAATACTGATATAACGCAATGAAATCACTCGGTGAAGTGAGTAAAACTTATAGCAAAAATGTGCTTTGGGTGTGTAATCCTTTATTTTTTTGGAGCCAAAGTATTTAAAACATTAGTTATACAATAAACTAACCTAAACTTAATTTGCAACTGACAACAGCAACTGTATTTCTTTTCTGTCCTTAAAGTCAAAATGTATCTTGAGATTTGCTCCTGTTTGCTAAATGGTGCTTACTGTTACTCAAATGTTTCTAGGGCAATGCATTTTAGGGGTAGTGGTATTTATGATTTCATATTTGCAAGTTTTCTGTGCTACAGTCACTAAGTATCGCTGTAATGATTTGAATAATCTAATCCGAATTTCTAAAGTAAAGCTAAATTTAGTTGCTGCTCTCCATCACGGCACCCTAGTGTGAGAATGTGTCTCCCCTTTTTCGTATGCTGAATAGGATGCAATACTGACTTGAAGGGTGTGTTGTCTGGCTCCAGCATGGCCTTGTGTCGCAGTATGGCGGGGCCACCTCCCGCACTGAGGTCGGTTGGGTAAGTGTTGATGTAGTTGGGAGGTGGGCCGTCAAACTTGTTCATTCGCTCCAGCAGAAGCTGTTCCCAGTTCTCTAAAGTCTTTAGCACAGCGTTGCTTAGAGGGGAGGTGACTGGCAGGTCTGTGGAGGAAGAGTTTCTTTCTGAATTTTCAATATTATATATAAATATTTCAGTGTATCTACATAAAGAACAAATCTTACTATATATTCACATTTAAGGTGCTGCTCATAACAAGACGGGAGTGTACCTGTGAAGTCAAGACCAGTGAGAGGGAGGAAGTTCTTGACATTGTGATGAGCCAGTTTCACCATGACGAGGCGGATCAGAGCCCAGCTACGTACCACATAGACAAACAAACAGAAATCTCAAAATGTCAAGCACAGCCTCTAAATCAGGTGGCAGAAAATCAAAAGAGGGTGAGCCCTACCTGTAGGAGTTGGGGTCCGAGTGCTCCGTCATCTGTGTGTCGGAAAGGAAGGCATCATCATCATCCTCATCATCCTCTGCGCCACTTTCGTCTGAATCACACAGGGCATTGCTGTCTGAGAACGGCAGGAAGGGCTGAGAGGGAGGAAATAGGGACGGAAGAGAAAAAGCGAATGAAATTAGGCAGACTGTGAAACATAGATCTCATCTGCCGTTTACACAAATGTAGCATTTAATGCCTTACTTTTGCCACAAAGTAGTCCCACATGCTCAGCTCTGGGGGAATGAATTTTTCTCTATATGCTGGTCTCTCTGTGGGAACAGGAGGTGGTGTGGCTGGTGTCTCCTTTACAGGGCGTCCAGGAACGAGCATCCTCATGTTGAACCTGCGTCTGTATCGATCCACATCCTCCGCTGGGGGCTGAGGGGGAGCCACTTGGAGAAGAGAAAAGAGATTGTATCTTTCAAACACGATGAACTCACACATCAGTTTTGCAGCAAACTGCAGCGTGCTGCAGTTTAGTACAAATAAGGATGATGAGCTGAGACTCAGCGCCACTTTAAAGCCAAAAGAAGGTCAAAGAATTTCAGGGGGATCCACAGAGTGCTGAATTATTAATACTGAAACTTCACCTCAATCTTACCAAAACCACGACGAAATACGAAAATATAACTTTGAATCCCGTGAATTTGATCAGTCGTAGCACACAAAAGAAACTTGGGAAAGAGAGAAACAAATGCACAAATACAAACATTTAGGATGGAAGCACAGGGCAAGACACACTAGGTTGTGCACAAACCTGCACCATTATCCTGGGTGATTATCTCTGGCATCGCACCAGACAAAACAAGACAAGACACAAACCAGAGTAGACAGTGCAGTCAGACACACAGATACTACACACATAACAATATAATTGGATCAGCACATATTTCATGTAGTATGTAGCACGAAATAAACACAAATACACACATCAAACAATGATGGCGAATTTGTTGAGCAGTTTTTTATGTATCCACAGCACTTGAAGGAGGCAAACACAATGAGACTGGTGACTGTAACATGTGCATTTTGTTTAAAATTAGAGCATGACAGGGGGCATTAGTGTGTGACATTTGCGTATGCCTGTGTGTTTGTGGCATGCATGCAAGTTTGCAGCGATGCTCAAAAGGGGCAGAGTTTTAACATTTGCCAAAGTGATTTTTATCAGTATCTGGCATTTAAGATCCGACTAAGCAGCTCTTGAAAAGACTCTTGGCTTTGCTGAGAGTTCTCTCAGACAGTGATAAAGAGTCTAAATGCCAGCCCATATCTTCCTCCTCCACAAATACTTTGTGAGCACAGATTACTTTGGCCTAATGAATATGAACGAGCACTGTCAGGATCAGTCATCACATTTAGACTTGTACAGCACACCTATTCAGGAAAGGGCTTAATTTCTAGAAATCTACAAGTCTGACAAACAGCTGACTCAAGTCACACAAGAGCTACTGTCAAGTCTATTATCATCTCAACTACAAACTACTGATTCACAGCAAAACTGGTCCACTCAAATTCTTTTTAAACATTTAATGCTACAAACTGGACTAAACAGAGCTAGTCATGCAGTTCCAGCTCTACAGCAATATTTCATTAGCCTAATAATCTCTCAAGATGTACCTTCTTTTGTCTCAGATTGAGATTTAGTCTGAACGGGCTGTTCAGCCTTGTCCTCTGAACACTCCTTGCTAGGCCCAGCTGTTGCTTCAGTGGCACAATGGGAATGACACAGTGAGATGAGCACAGAGGACATTACAACATGTACATGCAGTGCACGCACGCACACACACACACACACACACACACACGCACACACACACACTTATGCCGACACACACAGCTATTGGTTTGTCATAACACTGAGTACAGATGACTTCTGTCTTCATAGTGTTAGTGTGCTTTGGTGTTTGTAATGGCATTCAGTAGTAGCTGAGAGAAGGATAAGTCAAGCATCTGCAACAATGCAAACCTGTACAGTTACCATGCACTGCAATCCTGCAAACCAGCACTGCAATCCACCAGCTCAGTTACTCACAGCTGGTCTTAGCTGCTGGTGCCAAAGTGCCCAACCCATCTCCCCTAGAAAGTGGAAGAGGGGGTCGTTTGGGGCGCTGGGTTTCAGTGGGGATGGGAGTGGGGTTTGGGGTGAGGCTGCTCTGCTCAGGTCTTCCTGTGTCCTGAGACTCCTCTGGCCTGGCCGCCTCAAAATCAGCTGGCACTGGGACACAGGGCAGAGGGCATACACAAACAAGACACTATACAGCAGTGGCAGCGGCAGCACCTTAGGAGCACCAACAGGACAGGACTAAGTGTATGTATATGTAACTATGTAGACAGGCCAGAGGGACGGAGCGCTGCCTCAGATCTGAGATAAATCCAGGTATAGAAAGTCAACAGATGTAGCACAAGAGGACAACGGCAAAGAGACTACAGGGACAGATTACAAAGACCAGAGAGGAAGACAAAAGACAAAGATGGACATGATGATGGAAATAAAGGCGTCAGTAACTAGCTACAAAACAATAATTCTACCTGGTGGGGCCTCGGGCCTCTTTGGCTTAATAATAACTTTGGCCCCTCCTCCAAAGACGGCGGCCCACATGCGGTTGTTGAGGGGATGTGCTGCCAGACGAAAGAGTTCGTTGCTGCTGTGAGTGCCCAGGCCATGGATAAGCAGCGAGAGATAAACAGCCACAACCGCTTCACACAGCAGCGCGCTGAGTCTCGGCTGGTCCTCCTCTCTGGCAGACGTCAACAGAGAAATCAGGGACGACACACCTGCAGAGAGAGGACACACACACAAACACAACATGGCATTTGCGTAAAAGAGTAACCCTGTTATTCACACACACAAAAAAAAAACCTTTTACAGCAGAACAAAATGCTATCTCTGACCAACACAGAACACATTTATGAAACATTTGCATGATGGTGCGATCAGTCTGTCTTTCCGCTTCCTTCCCAGAGGCCATGAAGCTCCTATTATAGAAAACCATCTGCCTCTCTGCATAAACACAGATTGCCTGTCTTGTTCTGCTCTGCCTCTTCCTCTGCTTTTTTCTCTCAGTCATGTCTTTGATGCACACACGTGCACACACACATGTACACACACACACACATCCTACGCATTCTGTGAGGACCCTGGAATATCCTCTAACTTATCTTCAGTCTCATTAAAACTACTTCTGCGAATATCATGACAAAATAATCAAAATAAATCAAGAGTCAGCCCCTGATAGCAAAGTACAGAGTCTAACTCACTCTAACCTCACAAAGAGTGGGGAGTTTGTTACCTGGCCACTGAGCGGGAGCAGAGTTGGGTGTTATGTGCTCTTCGATGCTTTCTGTGCGGAGTCGTTTCCTCTCACTGAGCAACAGGCCCTGGTAAACCATCCCTGTAAACTGGTTGGCCTCTGTTTGGCTGCTGCAAAGGCAACAGGTAAACCGTCAGCCACGACCTCGCAAAACATGTACTGTATGTTCAACAGTATGAGAACCAATGCTCAATGGCTTTCTTTTCTAGAATGAAATGACAAGATGTCTCAGCTAGAGTCAGGATGTGGTCAGGAAGCCATTTATGTTTTCAAGGAGGCTAAAAAAATCTCAGTGACACAGTTGAAGCTACAGGCACTGTTACCTGTAGCTGTGGCTGTCACACAGTGCTTGATAGATGCAAGCCGACAGAGATGCTGCTAGTGTGTGCAGAGCATTTACCTGAGGGTGAAAGACACACACATTTTACTCATTCAACATCAAAAACAAAGACTGTGAGAAAGATTCTATGCAAAGTCTAAGGTTAGGTTAATTTTTGAGTTCTGACCCGATCATCCATGAAGTCAGGGTGCGGCGGGGCCTCCATGTGTGTGATGGTGTGGAGAATGTCATGAATGTGGTTGCTGAGGTGGAGAACAGGATTAGCTATGACCGTCTTGGTGGGGGCAATGCAAGCAGATAGCAGAGGCAGCGTAGTTGGCAGAGGCAGAGGAGACTGCAGCTGCTTAACTGTGAGTTCCTACAGTGTGAGAAGACAAGATTAGAGAAGTAGATTACACCGGTTTTGATGTGGCTGAAGAGAAATTGTTTTGCGTTAATGCAGCAGAACTACGTAACGTATGTGTCTCTGAGCGTGTAAGTGTACCTGTTGGCTCTCCTGCAGAAGGAACAGAAGCTCCATGCGAACAGAGGTGACTCCTCCTCCCTTGGCTCCATGAAGGCTGCAGTAGGACAGAAACACCCTCAGCAGGGCCTGGTTCTTCCTCAGCCACGCCTTGCGCCTCTCGGAGTGCTGCTGTTTGGCCTGAAGACGACGTCGTTCCATCTGGTGACGCTCGTAGGCTCCGGCCTCTGAATGGTCCAGGGCCTCATCTGATATGTCCACTGATGCTGTCCGCTCTCCCCAGCGCTCCACCTCTGAATCTTCTTCCTTACCCTCCACCTTTGTGTTAAGTGAATTTATGGTGACTAACTATGGTCAACCAGGAAGCACCAATATAACGCTGTGTAATCAAATATTGTCAAAGTGTTCACCTTGTAGTTGCAGATCTTATGCATGGCTGCAATCTCTTTCTCCAGCCAACTGTAGAGCTGAAAGCGGAGCTTCCCTCCATCCACCTCAAAGCCGGTAGCCAGCGTACGCAGCTCTGTCATCAGGATTTTCAGACAGGCACGGAACTTCAGCTGCTCTGCTATGACGTCCACCTCTGACTCGCTCTGAATTATAAGAGATGTATATGAGAGTGTTAAAGAAAAAAGATCGCACTTTGCAGAACCACTGACCTTTGGCAACATTCAAGTCTGCATGTACACATTCTGCAGGCTTCCTGGGTGCAAATTTCACAAAAAAAAGATGTTTTCTTTTTCTTTTTGCTTATGTAAATTCCACTGAGAACCTTTCAGAAAAATACTCTGAAATGAATTACAGATATGGTCATATCTATGGTCTCATCTCTGAACACATCTGACCTCTTTCTGGCCCAGTGTGATGCCAGTTCAGCTGTTAAATACAAAATAATTTCATTTGAATGCAAAACCTTTGGTTGAGTCTCAGTATAGGGACTGTACTAGGCCATGATTTGCCTACATATGACAATAAAATAACTGAATGTGTGTTTGCTGACAGGTTCAAACGTAGAAATATATAATACTAAGTCTGCACAATGAGGAACAACTATGGTCAGGCTAGCTGGGGCTCCATCTGGCAAATCATTTTTCTTACTCTTCACATTTCAAGAAGATGATTTTTGTAATATGTTTATCCCACACATTCACATTGTGATGATGATGATAATACAATTAATGACTTGAACTAGAGCAATAAAGTGTAGTATTTCCACTCATTCTAACCCATATTCATTGCAGTTTTTGTAATGGTTCTGATGATTTCTCGATATATTATTCCTACCAGTGAGTTTTCTCGTTGCAGTTTGGTGCCACCTCTGTCTGAGCCTCCCTCTGCTTTGATCTCAGGCTCTGGTTTCTTCATGGTCAGACCGTCATCATCATCTTCATCATCTTCCTTGTCATCTCCCCAGTCAAGCTTCAGCTCATCTTCATCCACCTTGACCACAGGCTGGCTCCAATCCAAGCCACCGAAGCCATCATTTCCTCCCCAGGCATTAGCGGGGGCTGCAGGAGAGCTCCAGTCTGTTCCTCCCTGGGTGCCGTTTTCCAGGGGCTGGCTTGAGCTCAAGTTGGCCTTGGATGAAGCTTTGCTGAGAGGTGAAGAGCCAGATTTCTTGGTAATTTTGGGAATCTTGGAGAGTACTTCCAAAGCCAGAACTGGACAGCCCACCTGTAAAAGATTTAGATACGATTCAAACCACGTCCAAACATTTGCTTTTGTAAACATTTTTCTCAGACTAGGAGAGCGGTATATAAAAGTTTACATTTGCATCAGAAGAACTGGAGTGGAGTGAGTGGCCATATTATCGATGAACTCACCTTGAAGTGTGCATTGGCAGTGGTGAAGAACAGTTTGCGTTCTATGAGGTTGATCTCATCAGTGCAGCTCTTCTCAGCAGTGAGGCCCACAGTTGTTGCTGTGCCCTCTGGATTTGCGAAGTGGCGACGGATAATCAGAGGGTGTGTTCTCAGGTAGTTATAGAAACTGAACACCACCGGGTTGCATGATTTCACCATCACATCTAACAATAACAGATGAAAAAAATGTAGAAGAAAAATTGCAGTGTGGCACACAATGCACATAATCAGCCAAGCAAATACTGAAGTATCACTGAAATATTTGCAACCAACTGACCAGGGTTCTCATCATCCTCTTTGGGGATTCGCTCCAACAGTGTGTCCAGGGCGCGGGTGTAATCCTTCATGATCCAGTAGGCTATGCTGCGGAGGAAAGGGTCAGGGTGCAGTCTAGAACAGTGGTAACCACTTCCGTCTCTGTTACAACCCAGGACCTTCTCATAAAGGAGGCCTTGGCAGGTGGATGAATTCTCAAAGTCAGCCTCATACAGCCTTGCTACTATCATGGCTAACTGGAGATCCTCCATCTTCTCCATTAACACCTACACATCACAGAACAGCAGAAGAGAGGCGGAATTGTGTTAACACTGCAGTTTAAGTAAGAAATGTCACTAAGTAAGCAATTGCAGTGCAGAAAATTTAGGAATTTTGAAGTATTAGTTTCTACTGCAACCAATACGTAGCACTGAAGCACACAAAGCTCCTGTTTCTGTTTCTTTTTTTTTGGCTATCTGTGTATTTTGACTATGAGATATGAAAATCCCTGGCCAAGGAAAACTATGTAGGCTTTTTATGCCTCTTATCAGTGTAATTTAGACTTTACTCTGTGAATTAAAGGTGCTCTCAGCAACAGATATCTGCATTATTAGTGATGTTTTGATTTGACTCATAAAGATACACCTTCTTCTCATCTTCTCATCATAAAACAAGGCTATGTCTATTTTCCACAGTTAGGGAAATTGAAATTGGGAGATGGAGCAGACTCAACACTTACAAGCTATGTCTGTGTATCTTGTGTGTTGCTGAGTGTAAAAGTGTGTGTGCTGTTCACACCTCTATGGCGTCTTTGAGTGAGCCAGCCAGCAGGAAGAAGGCAGCGGACTGTTCAAAGCGCTGCTTTCCCAGAAGGGAGAAAGCATTTTTCAGAGCTGCCTTCCGCCAACGGTCTTCACTGAAGTTGTTCTTGAAGAACTGAGTCATCTTCTCATCATGCTGAGACCTGAGAGAAGAAAACCACATGTCTCAGCATTCCCATGAAGGTTATGTGGGAAACATCACTTTTAGACAATAACTCAGTTCAAAATAATGATGTGTTCAGAAACTATGTGCTACCTGAAGAGCCCCCACAGGACAGCTTTCTTCTTCATGGCCAAGTAAAACAGAGCAGCATCTAAAGGATCGCTGTGTCTCTGGAACGCAGCTTTACCTAACTGATTACACACAAAGGTTACAGTTACTAAACTCATTCAGATTTTCACTTACTGACTACAATGATGTTATATGTATTTCAATTACAAATCAAGGATTGAAAATAGCATAACACTGCAAATCAGTACAAATGTTATTTAGCTACTGTTAAAAACCTACATACATTAACTATTTGCTACTTGAATTGCTCTTCAAGATAATCCTAGCTGCTATCATTATAAATGTAGACTGTCCTGTAGAACCTACAGTTGGACAGTTGGTTACTACAGAGAAAAATGTATGTTTGCAGATACAACAAAAGTCACACTGCCTTTCAATTTTGCAGTCAAAGAGTAAGGTTAATGGCTTAACTACGGGGGGGGGGGGTTCAAATGACTTGAATTTTCAAATCTTATAATGTTTTGTTTTGTTGAGATACACTGCTTCAACTGCGGTGTCTCTAAAACGTAGCAGCAGGCAACGGAAAAGAAACTGTGTACTCAATCAATAAAACACCAGAAATTAAAGCATATTGTTTTTGCATCAGCAGGTGCTACTTTAAAAAAAAAAACAAAAAAAAAAACAAAAACCCAAAACTACTTACTACGTATCTATTTGTCTGAATTTTGGCTTCGTACCTTCTCCACCATTTTCCGCAGAGTGTTGATGTTGCGTATCCACCAACCCACTCCAACAGCTCTGAGCTCAGACCACTGCGGGTCACCTCTCTGCATGGCTGGGATCATGTTCAGCAGCTCCTCTTCGGCCTCTGAGTGGAAGGCCCATGCAAAGTGGCATGTTGACAGGCCTGCCACAAAATTAGAAGGAGAAGAGCAAGATGTTTGAAGTTCAATACCAAGATTAAATGCACTAGAAATCTGCATCTCATAACCAATAAATGACAATTTAGTGGTATTATTGTGGTATCAAACCACATTTATTTTTGTCACAGCAACAGTATCATGTGCTGTGTGTTTTACCCTGGTGGAGCAGCTGCATGCGGTAGAGGGGGGGTAGGGAGGTGAGCAGGCAAGTATGAAGACGCATGGCCAGCAGGTACCTCAGTCCACATTCATCGAGAGCCTCAGCGCCTACACAAACATGACACCACAGAGTTGTCAGCGTTGTTATCGTCAATTCAAAGACCACTGTGTTCTCCATTCTAAAATGGCAGCCTGAGAACAAAGCCCTTTAAAACTCCAGTATCACTTGAGTTCAAGTGATGCTGTCAGAGACTGTGCCTCTTGTCCCTGAACCTTCTTACCCTCTCTGTGCTTACTTAGCCCTGGAACAACCTGCTAATGTCTTCCTCTCAAAAGACTAAATAAATAGGATGGAAAATTTGAGAAAAAGTGCATTGTCTGTTTAGATATAGTTGAAGAGGAACAGTACAAACATTGCTGTTTATGTTGATAAAAATTTGATGGCTAAAGATTAACTTTATCTAGCAACACACAATTAAGATAAATCATGCACAGCTTTTATGTCTGTAACCTTGCGTCAACTTTAATGAAATATCATCTCTTACTAAAGGTAAAAGTTCATGGACTGGTTAGACAACGCAAGCATCATTTATCCTTACACAAAATAAGGTAATACTTAATTTATCCATCGAACTAACCAAATGATATTGTGGACGGTTAAACGTTTGAGTTCTGTGTGACTGCAATATATGGTAGTTTAATGTGGTGCGATATATTATATTTACTGTTCTGTAATCTACTATGCATATCAAAATATGACTATCACCCATACATACAAAAAACTGTACCTGTGTACTGCTGATCAGTGGAGCTGGCAACTTCAGCACTGGTGGTTGCAACAGTATCAGCCAAGGCCACCAAAAACATCTGCTCAAGTCTGGTCAGTCCTGGTAGGCTGGAGTGCATGAGGTGACTGGATAAGACCTGGACACATGAAGGAAGAAAGTGATGAAGGAGACTCATGAAAAATTCAAAACAACAGACTGATGAAAGAATACAGTCATGATGTACTGATGGAATTTACAATGACAGCCAAGACTCCAAATTTTTTTGATATTACCCAGTCTTAATATTCTCATTACCTTGTATGACACATCCTCATTGAGAAACTAAATTAACCTGATACAACTGGATTACGTGTGTTCAGATTATCTTATTACTGTCATGTTATGAAAGTCATGTGTCCTCCCCATTGCTGCCCTTATAGAAATTAAACCTCAAGATCACCACAATATTGTCATCCATGTCATTGTACTGTTATTCCTATGGTATCACAGAGTTGACAACCTGTTAGCCTAAATAGCCTGAATTAAAAGTGCAATTCCCCTCTTTTATAAGTGAGACCCCTTTCTAAAATATAAAGCAATACCTGAGCATGCTCTGGTCCAAAGTAGGTAGGTCCATATTGAGAGAGGTTGATAACTCGAGACTTCTTCTCTGGTTTGTCGGTGGCAAAGTTCACAAAGTCATCTGTGGTAACTGTTGGCACCTGTTCACACAGGAAGAAAGGAGTTAGGACTGCACCTTTAACAACTAAATCAGAGCTCTCTTTACTCCACCTACCTGGAAGAGGTCAGAATACTGGTCTTCGGTGGATTTCTGGGCTCCGTCAACGTCGGCCATCTTTGCTCCCTTAGCAGCCTCTTCAGCTCCCTTGTACGAGGTGTCTAGGTCAGCCAACATGAGGGAATAGAGCGGCAAGGGAGGGATGGAGTTGATCTCAGTGTAGTCCCTGCCACCGTCGCGGCCAGCCACAATGGTGTCTTTTGCTGTGCTGCCAGTCACACTGATGGTCCGGGACAGGTGTCTTCTGGCTCCGCCTTCACCTGCCTCCACATCCCTCACCACAGCAACTTCCCCAGCAATACACTTGACTAGGTGAGCAAGGATGGCCTAATATATAAAAGAGCAGTGGGTAATACAGCAAACAGTACAATCAGGTGGGATAAGCTAGATCATCCCATTACCATGTTTATCTATTCAACATATGTGTTTTTCATCAGTCTAATCCAGAAAAGGTGGGCCTTACTATACTCTTAACTATTAGAGACTGAATGTTTGTTTTTTCTAAAAAAATAAATGAGAGCTTTAAATTACCCTTTTGGGTATACTCTTGAGTCAATGAATGAGTCAGAAACAGACTCACCTTAGCCCGGCGGACCTTGCCCAGGTCCATGAGTTCCAGCAGCTGGGTGGGATGATACTGGGGTAGAGTCGGGGACAGCGAGTGAGCTGCCTCAAACAGTCCCCCTTCCTGAAGTCCTGCTGGGGCACGAAGAGCCTCGTCCACGACTGCACTCCCTTCAAACACACTCTTAGACCTGGTTCTCCCTTCAAAGACTGAGGAGGAACCTGCGGATTGACCTCCGGCAATGTCTGCTGAGGATAAGCTGCCATCCTCTCCCTCACCAGGCTTCTTGTCCTGATGCCACTGGGCATACACATGCATTTCACAGTCCATGCCTATCACCAGGATGCCGTCCCTCACCCAGGACAGGGAGACTGGCAGAGACGGTGTGCCGTCCACCGAGGACAGGAGAAACACGGACCGAAGCAGGATCCAGCGTGAGCGGATCCCCTGTTTGATACTGCCCCCCAGAGGAAGGGTGATGACAGCCACCCCTTCTTTGCTGCTAGTCTGCTCATTGACCATGCCAGAGATGCGGCCGTACATGAGAATGTTGGATCCAACTCCCACAGTCAGGATGTGAGATCCATCCTCCTTTGACAGCCAGTCCAGGTGGACGTAGTGCTTTATGTTGGGAGAGCTATGATCTCTGCTCATGTACAGGTCAGACCTGCCATAGACAAAATTATCAACTTATAGCACTCATACACACCATAGTTAACATGGTACAAACACACCTCTCTACTGACCTGCTGTAGACAAAGAGGTTTGAGTCCACACTGACTCTGGGATCCAGGGTTGACGTGGGTCTGGTGAAGTCGTCCAGGTGGAGAGTTTGCTCTAGAACCCACTCTGAGCCGCCAGTTGACTCACATTCATAGATGGACACATGCATGGAGAAGTCCTCTCTAGAACCCTGCAACTGAAGACAAGATGAGCGCTTTCTTAAAATGTCTGATTTCTAATAACATGTCACATCTGAATATACTGTGGATACTGTGAATCCAACTCCATATACTGCAAATACGGACCAGCTACAGGATGTTCACATAGTCAATTTGTATCCCATTTTCACTAATGGATAATAACTGTTATCACAGATTTTAAATGCACTGCAATGTATGACATACATTATGCCTATGTTTATCTGATAAAGTTCCTCCCTAATCAATCTTTACATAAATATGTATTCTTATGCTGATATATGAAATTGTTACCTAGTTTTTAAGAGGACTGGCATGCAGCCATAGAATGTTCATTCATTGCATTTACATTTTTATTGCCATATTCCACCTCAAGGTAATTGGCACAGTTAAATGAATTCCCTGTAAGTTTTTGGTACAATATACTGAAAATGCCATTAGAAAGCCAAATGTGAACTTCCTACCTGTCCTTGTCGTGGCTTTTTAAAGGCCACTGCCAGCCTGCCGGTGTAGGAGCAGGACACAGCTACAGGCCGTCCTGACACACACACAGCGCTGTTGTTGTCTTCCTCCTCATTCATCAGGGCCCAGGGCTCCCAGCGGTACACCCGGTTGTCCTGGTCATCTTCGCTGAACCCGTCATCACACTCCACGGCACAGTGCCAGAACCGCACGCGAGAGTCAGAACAGGTAGTAACAATCAGGTATGGAGCCAGGCACACAGGGTAGATAGAGGAGGAACTCAGATGTCCTAGAAATGAGAACAGGTACAAAAAAGAAAAAAATCAAAAAAATTCAAGCAGGTTACTGCAAAGCATGTAGAACTGAGTTTACACATTCCTTTTAATTCGGCAACAACAAGATGATGTGAGTCACATATGTGACAACCATCCCAACCTGCAGAGGGGGTGGCCCTTGTAACCTCCACTCCATGGGGCAGGTCGAGCCGCTTGCTGTACACCAGCTTGGAGCTGAGGATGAGTTTGCTCGCTGATTGCAAGTTGGCTGTTGAGGCTGACCGTGGCAGGGGTCTGATAGGAGAGGTCTCCGGAGATGAGTCGGCATTCACGACTTGATTGGGCACCATTAGCTGGCTTTGGAAGCTATAATCTGGGCTTGGCTCATCTGGACACAGAGACACAGGAAGCTTATAGTTGGTTGAAACACCAGTAGAGGCCATTTGATGTAGACATAAAGGAAGGCTTCATATTTAAAATCCAAGCTTTCACTTTCAGTTATGCCAAAAACCGTGTACCCTGCACTTACCAACACAGGCCTGCACAGACTTGAGGTGCAGGTGCCACATCTGCAGGACAGAGTTCCTGTTGAGATCCTTTTCTATCACCACCAGGAAGAACTTCTCAGAGAATGGTGCAGGTTGATAATCTAGATATAGTAAAATTACATCACTGTCTGCTTCTCACAACCACGTTTGAAACAGTATTAGGAAACAGATGAACACAGAGTTTTAATTCTGCAGCTCGCTCTACCTTCACCACACGGAAAGGTCGGTGTGTATGCTTCCTTCTGGGGCTTGTAACCCAGAATGAAGTCCTCTTGGAAGACATGCAGCAGCTGGGTGTTGGCGCCACACTGGATGCACATGGAAATAGCGTTAAGGATGTTCCTATGTCTATTAATCAGAAGTTTTCAGGAAAAACACAGAGCAGCTGCTAACCTGGTTTGTAATGACATCCAGCTCTATGATACATCCAGGTCTGGCAGTGGACTGCTGGCTGACAATGTTGAACACTTCGCCCACCAGTTTCTAAACAGAGACACATTTAAAAAATGGTTAAATATCCATTTAGTACATGGTAATGCAGTCTTGTGGTATTTATAAAGCAACAGATAGAAGAATTATATTTACGAAGAAATAGCATCATTTTAATAAATGTCTGGTGTAGATGGTGCAGTGCTGTCTTGCGCTTCAGTAATATTGATAAATAAAGGCAGCATCACAGATGTTGAAAAACTGGCCAATAATAAGACTTTAATATCTGAACTATATGACATGAAGATCCACATGCATAAATCTGACTGAACAAAGGTTATAATATCCCACTGAACAATAACATTATGCAGTGATGACTGCATGTGTCCACTTACAGACGTTTCAGGATCTGACAGCTCATCCAATAGCTTTCTGGCATCCACCACAGCCTGATAGAGACGCAGGTTTTTACCATCTGACGCCACAAAGCAGGCGCTGGCACTGTTACAGTAAGTTCCTGAAGGACACAACACAACGTTCGTAGGAAAGTACCGCAGTGCCAATGAATATATTAATTACTATTTTTCCACATACACATATTTATCCAAAGAAATTTGGATCAATATGGCTGGAACTTAATTGGAAAATGAATGTACTTGTTGTTAAAAACAGTCATAAAAATATGTTTACATCATGAAAGACATAATGAGGAAGAAACAGTTCAGTTCGTTATGCAAAACTGACATGCAGAAGTTAGGATGATATAGCAACAGTGGAACTTCCTCTTATGTTCTTAATGATTATTTTCTTAAAACAACAATGTTTCTGTACTGTCATTCATCAATGAGGTTAAAATTTTCACCACACTAAAAAAAAACAAAAAAAACCATAGCGCGTTTACCGAGTACAGAGCTGGGTACTAGTGTAGGCAGCCAAGCAACATTGCTGAAGGCAGAGGTGTGAAGAGAGTTGATACGTGCTAATTCAGAGACCCCGCCAGTGCAAGACAGGGGTCCAATATGGTCCACCCTCCACAAGATCAGCTCACTATAGATGGCGTTGGGGTCATGGAAGGTCCTTGTAGCGGCATTACGAAGCTGCTTCCTGCTAATGATTGAGTAAGACATGATTAGAACTCAAGTTTCATGCAGAAAACAATGAGACCATTACTTCATAAGCAGTACCTAGGGGCATTTCAACCATGTGATCCTTTGCTATTCTTTCTTGCCATCCTCTTTTTCTTATTTATTCTCTTGTATTTCTCTGCCGTGCATCTTTTCTATACCTGGAAAGTCCCTTTGGTATGGGGAAGGTAGGAGGCTGCTCTCCTTCTAGGCTGCAAGGAGCCGAGGGAGGGGTGAGCAGAGCGTTATGGTGAGAGGATGTCAGCAGCAGTGGCAGCACTGTGTGGCAGGCTTGGTCGTTCAGATGAAAGCGGTGGCCGCAGTACCGGAACTTGTGAGACACGGTCAACACATTGGAGAAGGCGGAACGCTCAGCAAATGTCACTGCCCACTGCAGACAGAGAAGACCAAAATTATTTAGCGAGGGCTGGGAAGGCTGAACACACACAAACATGCAATTACAATACAATTCATTAATTTATGGCTATGACGCCAAAATTATACACAGGGTTGAAGTAAGTAAAGTAAAGTATCTATGTTTCTGGGAACACCTAGATCAAACATTATTTATTTATAAACAAATACCCACAGAGCCAGACAAGAAAAAATGGTGCCTCACATGCCCCACGTACAGCGCAATTTTTCCAAGTTTTACCTGGTTGAGAGATCCATCAACATGCTTGGAGACCATCATGACTGCAGGACTGATACCAGGGTGAGGGTTGAGAGGGGAGGCCAGAGCGGGTGAACCCAAGCCCGCCGATGCCGAAGCAGAGTGGGAGACACGTTGGACCATCCTTCCCTGCTCCCCTGCCCTTCCATTCCCACCATCACTCAAAGTGCAGGCATACATCAGGATGTTTTTACTCAGTGAGTTGGCATCACCTGTAGGAAACGCCACCGGAATGCGGGAGGAGAAGGACACCTGGTGGGAGAGTTGGAAGGAAATATTAGGAACACAAGGACGTATTCTCTACAGTCCCTCAACCTTATAGAGACCTAATTAGCAATTTATACCAATGTGACATCGGCTCTTTAGTTCATCAGTAGCAAAATTAACAAGATTTAATCTGGTTTGTTAGGTCATGCTCACAACTGAACCATACACATAGACAGCTTATTGCATATTACGACCCAAAAATTGCAAAAATGACAATGGGGTGCATTTTACAGAAAAGCTATTTAATGTTTAAACTGTGCCTCTCACTGTGCCAATGCCTCTCACCCAGAGCAAAAAAACACAAGGTGTGTAAGGAGTCTTACATGAGGCTGGGGTGCTGAGTCACCTTGCATTTTAGACAAGAGTTTAACTACAGCTATACTGCTGCTGCTGTGTACGAATGAGTGAGCAAGTGATCACAGCCACGACTGAATTTAAAGCATGAGACACAAACTTGAAAAATGTGTCTCACTTACTTGTGGAAATTACAAGCAGGATGTTTATTTTTTTTATATTCTTGATTTTCTGCTCACCTGCACCTGTCTGAAGATGCCCTGGTTGAATTCATCCAAGTACTTCACATGCCAAACCAGGAAAGATCCATCAGCAGGATGGATAGTGAACAGCATGTCTGGGCTCTTATTCCACTCTGTGGTCAGAGTCTCCATCTTCCTCTCCAGCAGCATAGAGGGCAAAGGCATGCTGGAGCTGGATCCCGGGGAGGATGCCTTGGTGCTGCCCTGTTCCCCCTGCTCACCCTCTTCACCGTGTTCTGAGGAGGCTTTGTCAGACATTTCGTCCAGGTCTAGAAAGGTAAAAAAAAAAAAAAAAAAAGAAAATCAAAACTAAACATGGTGAAGCGGAATGACAACTTGAGACAGACTTGAGACAAAGGTGACTACTTTAAAATCCAAACTAAAAGCCTACCTGTCTACTTTTGCTTTTAATCAGTTCTCAGCTTTATTTGTTAATCTGTCTCATGGTTTTTATTTTGTGTGCTTTTGATTGTTTTTACTCTGTAGGCTTTTGCTATTTGATTTTATTGTTTTTATTCTCTGTAAATTTGTTTGCTTATGGTGTTTATTTCCGTCTTGTGTGCCTATGTAATGTGTAAAGCACTTTGGGTTGCCTTTAGGCATGAAATATACTATATAAATAAACTGGCTTCGTCTTGCCTTTTAAGGAATGTGTGTTGAATTGGTCGTGGGTCATACCAAAGTCAAACTTCAAAGGGGATCCCTCAGGGTCCAGGGGGTCCTCAGTTGTCTGCTCCAGTTGCTGTTCAGAGAACTTACGGAGTTGCAGCATAAAAAGTTCCATGGAGGAAGTGAAGCTGAGGTCCTTATTGTTGAGCCAGTGAACCACAAAGCCTCCACCTCCAGTGCCATCATCTGGGTTGAACACTGCAGAATCAGCCAGCACTAATGGAATATCTGATAGAGCAAATGGGAAGTAGGAGGAGGAAGATATACATGGATGAACATGGATGAATATAGTGAGAAAAGAAAATATTTCTCTGAATGTATTGAGGGCTGATTTATCTCCAGTAACAGGAGACCATACCTGTGTTGGGGTTAATACTGGCTGAGATATGGAAGTGACACAGGGCATTAGCATGATGAGCGATGTGGCGGTGAGTGTGTGTGTCCTGTGTGCCAAGCTGAGAGGGCAGCAGCTCGCTATGTGCCACCAGAGCAGAAGACCGTCGCCGGCCCCGACGCAGATGCTTCAGGTGGTGGATCGACTAATCAAGCAAAGCACAAAAATAAAACAGACAAGTTTAAGTAACTCATCTATCTGAAATCATATATAGTTTATGTTTTTTCTTTACTTCTGGTCCGATTTGAATGTCTAAGTAAATGTACCTCCAAAGCATGTTGTATCTTGTCCTTATTGCCTGCCAGGCCTGGCAGGCTGGAGCTGAAGGATTGTGTGTTCTCAGAGATCTGTCCTCCAAGCAGGCTGTCTTCCGGCAGCAAGGTCTCTGACCACAACCTACACACACCATCCTCGCAGGATGTCAGCAACACATTGCACACCGAGCCCCTAGAACAAATTAAAATCTCCACATGTAAGAGAACATGCTTGTTTGGTTTGATGATCATCATTTTTAGATGCTTTTTTTGATGAAAATAAAAGGCAAAAATTACCACTGTTACTACTATTCCTTATCACATTTTTCATCAAAAATATCGCATATAATTATTAATTCGCATATTTCACATATAAATTTGCTTTCAAATTTACCCTAATAAATAAAGAAAAGTATAAAAGACAGGACAAAAACAAGATTACAGAGTAAAAAATAATTTTATAATTGTGTTCATTAACACATGACTCAAAAGGGGTAAATTCTGAAAAAATATATCAGGCTTTTGAAGACAACAAGCTTGCGCTAGAGGGCGCCAAAACAATTGTGCTACTGGTCAACTTGACTGTGCGGTTGCGTCTGTGACTTTCTTACTTGGGCATGAACTTGCTGGTCTTCCTCCAGGACATACCAGTGACTGAGCGAGGATGTGCCAAGTAAACAAACGAGAAGTGAACAGGAGGAGGCCTTTTATCTGAGAGGTCCTGGACCACCACAGCAGAGCGCCAGCCCGTGGTAGGATACCACACCTTAAGTAAACAGTCATCCTGTGTATGCACACACATGCACAAACATACATTATATGCAAACATCACTCCAGATCCAGCTACAAACACTATTCCAAAATGTCTTGTTTTGCAACCTGTTCACATGAATCATATACCTTTCCAACTGTTGCAAAGTACTCCCCATCAGGAGACCACTTGGCAATGTGAACAGATGCAGCAGTCCTGAGAGAAACAGAAGAATAAACAATGATATGAGCTATATTCACTTCTCCATGGGAAACTCTCTGTGTTTCTGCTGTCAGCTGTTCAATGTGTTGCTTAATGCATAAGTTTTTGCTGGTAATTTCAGAGCTTGCACTTCCCTTTTGCAGTTGCTTTCGTGGGTTATGTGTGTCATCAGATGACAATTGCTAATATGTCTGCGTCTGTTTGCACAGCTTAAAGCACAGGTCACAGAAACAAAAGAGTGGCTTACAACAGTGTATACAAAGCTCTTCTGTGAGGCTGTGGACAGGTGAGCTTGGAGAATCAGTAACTGCCTATAATGACTGTGTATATTTTTTGGTAGTAAAAATGTTGCAATTCTACAGCCTTCAAGAAGAAGAAGAATTTAAGTTAATATTCTGTCTGCACAGGGCAGAGACTAACTCTTTACTGCAGGACAGAGGACAAATATACACTAAAAACATCAGCTGACAGAAAAAGACCAGCAATGCACGACGCAGTCTTTGCCTGAGTAGGCAGTGACTTTTCAATGTAGCGTATGTCTACATTCAATGCATCAGCCCAAGTTCATCTTACACATGGACAGAACAAACGGTCAACACTAGGTTATATGCCAAGGCAGGGCTCGATCGCCTGCTTACTAAGGGAAGTAAACTCTGAAATGTCTTGGGACTGAAGGGGCAAAAATCATTCAACACAGTGTAAGAGCTTACAACATATGTGCAAATCGACAACAAAAACATTGGCCCTCATGCAAACAGAGGCACAAATTCATTCAGGAATGATAGGTTTTAAAAGCAAGCTGTGGCAAAAGGAGCCTTCTAAAGTTTTAAAATAATTATTCTGATTATGTTTCCTAGAGGACATGAAATCCAAAGACAAATTCTAAATAATGAAATATAAAAGCTACAACATTCATAAAGTAATGAATTATGAATACAAAGACACAACTACCATATAATCTCATTTCCTTTTAGGTTTGGTGAGGCACTGCCTTTCCTGACATTGCATAACTAAAGACATGTTGATCCTGTTTCACTTTCAAAGAGCAAAAGTTGGAAAAAAAAAAGAATAAAGCTGGCAGGCATTTATTTTTTCACTTCCATTTACCTGACTAAACTTGACTTAAGAAATCTTTTACTGACAAGGCCACAGAACATGAGTGGAGAGAGAAGGAATGAAGAAAATGAAGACACACAGGTCTGTTTAACACTAATTTTAATCCATTTACTGGAAGGAAATTTAAGTGTTTGCTTCCTCATAGACATTACGAGGTCACTCACTCACTTCAAAAGCAACTGTTCCTCGATAACTGTATTTGCTTCTAGACTAAATTATTGTTGTTGTTTGTCAATTTGCAGCTGAGCTAATGTACATAACCTGGAAGCAGCAACATTTTTTTTCCCATGTCAATCATGCTGAATGCTTTTACAGCATGAACCACAGCAGAAACATACTTGCACTGCCAAACACAGTTCCAGTCATTGAGGACAGGGTGGGGCTTGTCCTCAATCGTCTGCCCATCTTCCTCCTCTATCAGGGCATCTGTCGGTGGTGGAGCCCACAGCTGGAGGCGCTCAGTTGCTGCTAGGATACGGTTCCCTGAGGAGACAACAGCACCATGTTACACACCTCTCGTCCCACGTTGACGACTACAGTGCACAGAGCCACTCGCACACTGTGACTCTTACATAATGCACACGTTGTTCCCGACAAACCGCAGGGGGCCGTAATAGAAGCTGTGCGTAGAGTGTATTAATCTAGTTGGACAGTCAGCGAATCCGTTAAACACAGAAAGCATTGTCGTACCTTGTGGGTCCCATGCCAGGTTGTAGGTGATGGCATCAAGGAAGAACTGCCCAGTCTTTTGCCACTGGTAGTTAAGCTGCTGTTAGTGACAGGAGGGCGACACACACCATGCAATGTTATTGGCACACAAGTGTGATTTAACCCACTAGATGCTAATTTAAACCACAATACATGTCCATAATACTAACATTCATACTCACCTTGTGGCGTTTGTTTGGGTTGGTAGAAAGAGGTTCAAAGATGCAGACTGTGTTTCCGTAGGACGCAGCGATCTAAAAATAAAGATCTGTGTTCATCATCACAACATTACTCACCCCATCAGTGCTTCTGCACAGCCATTCCCACAGGAGAAGGGGTGGGTGGGGAGAGCAGGATGGCAAGGAGAGCAAAGCATTGGCAGTACAAGACAGCAGAAAATGCAGGGCTAAATGAACTTCTTCATGCTCGGCGTAAATGATAATGGATACATGGAAAAACGAAAACTGCGTGTGGGAGTTTGTCTGAGTGTGCAGTCAACACTTACCCTGCCAAGCTGGTGGGAGCACTCCACACAGCCCACCTGTATGTTTCCGTTCTGAGCTCCCGGGATAATCTGCACACACTCAAAGTCACTAGCCAAGATCACTACATCACAACCGGAGCCATAGGCCTGGAAAAGAAATGGGCAAAGGAGGAGGAACCAAATCAGATCAAGCCACAGAAACACATTAACCCAAAGCACTGAAACTTTAAATGCATAATACACAAAAACTTTAAATGTCTGGAAAACACTGAGTGACCTTTAATAACTTTATATTTCATAGAGTCTATTGCTTCACAGCTCTGTTTAGTTTCTTACTGCTTTGAATTTCCACTTGGATGACGAGCTGCAGTGTATGAAAACTGACATTAATCATACGATGTACATTTGCTCACCTACAGTACTGAATTCTACTGCAAACATTATTAAAAAATTTTCAAGTTTAAATCCACTTGTTTGTTCATAAAAAAGGCCTTCTGTTTTCACTCCTTTAAGGGTTATAGTAACTGATAGTATTAACTGTGAAATGCTTTTTTATTGATTAGTGGATCAAAAAACAATTAATCACCAACTATTCTAATAACGCATTAATCATTTAAGTTATGTTTCAAGCAAAAATGTCAAATACTTTCTAGTTCCATTTTTTTAAATGCAAGGATAAGTTGCTGTTCATTGTCATTTATGAGAGTAGATGAAGAGTCTTTGGGTTTGGGACTGCTGGTCGAACAAAAGAATCAATTTAAAGATGACACAAGATTTTTTTATTTATTTATTTTTACATTTTATAGACTAAATGATTAATTGATTAAAAATGAAAATAGTCAGCAGATTGATCCAAAATGGATAACTGTTACCATGATATCGTGAAACGATTATCCTACAGTGAAAATCTCGCACCGCTGCAGTGCTAATTGGATAATGTCACATAAATAACTCAAAGCACCATCATAGCACTCAATGGCACTATTGTAAATATTGCATTAGCAGTGTGAGATGTTACGAAAGGATGACCACAGCATGACAGCTACCTTAAACCATCACTGCATTGGCAGATAAAATGAACAAAGAGACCACAGAATATAACAATAAGGCAAACTTCAGATGCCGATTAACATACCCACTGTATGAAAAAGTAGCAGCTACTCATGTGCAATAAGTATACAAATACACCACAGGTTAAATTAACGGGCAGACTTGTATTAATATCTGGATTACGGGCAGCAAGGTAAATTGATACAGTGGTGGTTGCTGGCAGTTGGGAGACTATGTAGACTGGCAGCAACGGCAGCAGCACCTGGGAGACAGGCAAGCTGGACTCAAAGCAACAGTACATTCAGGAGAACTGCTTGTGTCTTTCATTATTCAGGAGAACAGGAGGAGAGGCTGGGAACCACTAGGTCACACAGCAGGACAACATTACAGCCTGTGGTATAATATAAAGTGACAGCAAGGGATAAAAGCAGAGTGAAGATTGTCATAAGATTATATGTTACGTGTTATTAGATAATTTCTGAGAGCAGCAAAAAGAGAAGCAAGGGAGATGCAGTTTGTGCTTTACTATTACTGCAGCATTTGCTCCTGCACATTAAAGGCGGTCACCGTCACGCACTGTCTAGGACTGCTCTGCACCTTCTCGCGCACACACACACACGCACACACACAAGAACGTGCAGGTCCATTTTACTCTCTTTGTCAGTGAGCTAATTTGGAGCTGGTAAGACCTTGAGTCAGGCTGGTAAGCATGAATGCATCTGCCTTTAACAGGATGACCTATCATCATTGTTTTGTTCTTTTGGCTTGGGCTTGTTTGTGTGTGTCCTGTATTTCTGTCATCATCCACAAATCCATACACACACACACACACACAGAACAACAAGGCACTGAAGGATGGCAACACAAATTCAGACGATTCATTATTAGTAGCAACATAACACTCATACATGGCATCATAGCATTAACACTGACACAGCAGTATACAGCCTGGGGAAGAGCTAGCTCAACAGCATTAACAAACAGTTGGGACTAAAATGTCATTAATGTCTTGACAGACAAAATACATTTTGAGTCAGTTTATAGATCAGTTGCTTTTAGGTTTGCTTTTTCTATGGGGAATGAGATATTCACAAGTTATTTCAAGAATATTTTACTCCCACCTTTAGCATTTTAGTAATCTTCACAAAAACTAAGCACTAGATTTTAAGAGGTCTGCCTGCATTGCTGTGTTTATCTACTGAGAGCTAATGATACTGGAGAGACAGACTGAGACAATAAAGACCAAGACATTGGAAACCTTATAACAATTAGTCAACTGGGAACGTATTCCAATCCAAAGCAGCACTTTAAAGGAATAAAATGAAGGCATTAATGTCTGCTAGACGCCCTTTTTGAACCCATCTGATGTGTAGCTAGCTGTCAGGATATTCATTTGATTTTGCAGCAGACAGCATTATGAAGCAACTAATTGTCTCTATGAATGTACTTGGATCTACACTTAAGTAACAGTAGCTTAGAAATCTGCTGACTGAATGAGTGCAACCCTGAAGCAGCAACGTTTCCTCCCTGTCAGTCATGAAAGCTGCTTACACCTAAAAAGTTGCAGTCTTTGCATAAATATTACCTCTGTCACACATTTACACTGACAAACCAGTTGCATCTGAGGGGGAACTGGAGAAATAACTTCAGTATAATTGTATTATTTTATCCATCTACTGTCCATTTGCAGGAAATGTACGTGACACTTTGTATTACACACCCTTGTATTATACACCCTTGTATTATGCTTTAAAGAGCTCAGTCACCAAACATTATTTCTGGTCTATGAAAGACAGCATGGTCAGGCTGATGGTATATTCATATTACTGACGAGAGCTAAAGACATCGATTCACATCTTGCTATCTGAATTCTGTTTGATTATTGACAAACATCATGAAGCAGGGATTTAACTGCTTTCTGAGTAAATGTATTTCAAAAGAAAAGTGCGAATGCAGGAAAACAGATAAGAGGAAGAGAGTGAGAGATCAGTTCTGCTAATGTCACTCATTCCCCATGCCTAACACAATCATGTGTGCATGGTCCACAGTCACAGCTGCTACCAAGTGGACCACCTTCGTGTGAGCTGCAGTCACTAATCTGTATTAAGACATCTTTCCCCTGCAAAGCCAATAACACAGACCTGTACTTTGGTCCCGCAATTCATAATGACATCATATGGGCCTTGTAATTGTTGTTCACTGCAGCATGACTGCAGAGAACCAGTGGCCATTAACAGCAAAACTACTCCGACTCATATCCAATTTAAACTATGAATCTAGCTTGACAACCTGCAACTGCAATTGCAGCCCCTTAATGGATCTCAAAACAAAGACAACGGCAAAGTGTCCTGTTTTTTGTTAGCACAATAAAACTACCAAACAGATTTTAATGAAATTTTGTCGACATTTAAATCATAAGCTGAAGGAAGGTTTTTACCTTGAATCTGAACCAAACAAACTCTACCATGTCAAGACAAGATCATGATACATTTTAGGTTATAATTCTTGAGCGATAAGACACAGAATTCTCATTAGCTGGTTTGGTATAGATGACAACCATTTCTGTCAGAATTCTATTAGTTTGAATTTTTGTAGGTAACAGAGGAACTTGGAGAAGGTTAGTCATGCGTGTTCTAATATGCTATGGTTGAGCACAATATCAGGCCGATATCCCATAAGCATGACACATTTCACACAATTTACCCATTTTAGAAGACATTATCTACTCACAGCAATCCCACAAAATCTTGTGGCTTTCCATCAGTGTAGCTGCAGTAACATGTTAAATTCAGAGATTTAAGTGATCGCAGAAAAATCATGTCCACCTTCGGCAAACAGGAATCACTGTCACATTATGTAATGATCTCTGTACTCTGATGCAGCTCGAGACCCAGATGAGGAATAAAAAGTCTCTATATTTTTAAGATAATAAAATTCAGAGGAATATGCAGCCTTGGCGGGTTACATGCTGTCTCTCTGTGCTTTGCAGTTTGCATGTGTTTTCTATTCTTAGTGTAACACACATCTGCTGCTCTGCATATCAAACCCACTAAGCAGTGCATTAATGACGACGGGTAAAAAAGCAGGAATAGATGTCTTTCAAGCTATGATTTTTACAACTTCTCAATAGGATATTATCATAAAAATGTCTGTTTGTCTTCCAACATACAATCAACAGAAACAAATAATACTAAATAGTTGAAAAAATGGTAAACAGTTAGAGCTGTCATACATGTCACTCAAATGGTAACAGACAACCATTTTGAACAATCAAAAATTCAAAATTTCAGTTCATGGCGGGTAACAGATTTATTATGGTATTACTGACAACAGTTGTGTGTATTGCACAGTTAGCCTCAAGTTTAAGAGCAAGGTGCATAAAATTCAACAAGACAATTAACTTACATCTTTGTTGTTATTTGATAACAGCTAATAAATATGCAATTTGTATAAGGGCAAATAAAAACTGACTTAGAGCTAGTACAAAAAACAAAACAAAACATTGAATTCTGTTTTATGTGTGCTGGTTTTTACACTGCCTAAATGCCACTGAGGAGCTCTATTTCTCGCTCACTTTATCAGACTTTTCCCTCTATTTCAGCTTTTAATTTCCACTGCATTTTAATTTGTGTCCTTCAACTTTGTCGATATACCAATGCACAAAGTTGAGTATGCAACCCTGTAGAAGCCATGCTGAAGCACAGAAACAAACAGCAAGGCCCATAGTCCACTATTCTATGATATGCAAATCTGGAAGGACACCTACTATATGTCTGGATTGTGTTCATCTGAATCTGTATATATGTATAATCACCCACCCACCCGAACTAGAAAATTTTCTCCAAGTTAGAGTCCCTCACCCACATGAACATTTCACTGCACTTCTACTGGTTCTTGTACACTATATTGCCTTCTAAATTATGTTAAGCAGCACAAGCTATCAAGGTGATTTCTTATTACTTTAATGATTAAAGAGGATGCTTTCCCATGTGCACAATAATATCACTGCAGCAAATATCATGGGACATTTAAGCAGCATAACAAAAGTCTGTAGTTATAAAACTCACAGGACAAAGGAAATAGAATTAAACCTTCAGCGTCATAAATAAATATTCTTAGACATTAGATCCTTACCACATGTCGAGAGATTTACGTAATCATTGAAGTTATGCAGCTGTGCTTTGTACTCATGCACACATCCTCTCTTATAACCCATCTTCATTTGTTAAGAACGCTATCAACCTGCAGATTAACCTCACAGATATAACTGCAATTCACACCTTACTAGTCTGGATATATTTGCAAAAGCAGTATAATTATGTCCAAATATGGCTGTGCACGGCTGAAGAGTCGATGTCACTCCATGATCACTTATGACCCACTGGAAGTGTGCTGCAGCCTCTACAAAAACCCTGTGTGTGCCTTTAATTTCTTCATCTTCTTATCACAAATTATAATTATTATTTTGCTGTTTTGGGGATATTTTTGGGCGTCAGCCGTTGGACTCTGGGCGTGTAGCAGGTTTCATAGCTGTCTCTCTCTTCTGCTCTGCGTCATGCAGATATAAAGAGCTATGCAGGTCTATGTGTTTGATGTGTGCTTCATCTGACTTCACACAAAATCCTGCAATGTGGCACCTGCCTGCAGGGTTGTGCAGAGATGTAGGAGTGTTTATTAGAACATAACCACTGAGAAACAGTGTGAAAATCATGATTTATTTCTCTGATTCACTGCTTTGTTGTGCCGCCAACACTGCTCCCTTTCTTAATTCAAAATCTAACTCACTCAACCACCAGTGCTTTCTGTGTCAGTGTCAGGGAGGGGCCTACCTGCAACTGAATCCTATACGCAAAGGTTAAAGTAATTTGCTTATCCATCTGCTCCAAAATTTAATAGGTTTAATAGCTTTTCCTTGGGCCGTGGTACACCCTTCCACCAAGTTTCATGAAAATCGGGTCAGTACTTTTTTTTTCTATAATGCTGCTAACAAACACACAAACAAACCAGACCAAAAACATAACCTCCTTGGAAGAGGTAACGAAGCCTAAAGCTTGCTCATTTGATCTAGTGCACTGGTTGCTGTAGGTTAGGTGTGTGTGTGTGTGGGGGGGGGGGGGGGGTGTGTGTGTCAGGGTCTGGCCTAGGAGCCCCAGGAGGCAATGTGAATGTAACTGCATTGGACACAATGTCTAGTGCTCTTCAAATATCCTCTCAGACACAGAAAGAAAACAGGCATAGAAACTTGGGCCCTGTGGCAATGTGCCAAGCTTTAGCCTCACAACCAGCTCTGTCCTATGTTGTTGAGCAGATATGACCCTAGGTACAAAGCATGCCTATTTACATTCAAACATCCTTGATCTGGGGTCAGTGTAAGGGGAAAGGAGGACAACTCCTCTTTATAGTTTTAACAGACATGAACACGACAAAGTATCCGTGCACTATCTTGTAAAGTATTGAGGGAATCATAAAGGAGGGAGAAAAGGTTGTCAGTATTTCTGAATAAATAAATAAATATATATAAAAATAAAACAACAGCAAAGCATCACCTCACTAATAGGCAGCAGGAACAGACCAAGCAAAGATCTGGCAGCCATTACGCTCACAGTGTTCTCAGCATGAGGGAATGGTGGCGTGTAACATAGCTTCTTGAGAATTTACTGTGAGCCGGCACTGGCAGGATTTCACTAATGTAGTCACGTTGTTTTCGTAATCTTCTACAGTCATAAAAATCAAATGAACACGGTCCTGGTGACTGACATGGCTGCTACGACCTCTGGAGTCATACGAAAAACAAAAATCATAAGATATCTGTCTCCATTTTGACCGAGCATTGAACTTAAAGGGTATTGCTTCTCATGTTCATCGTGTAATGACAAAGCAGTAGCATACTTTCTCAACGTTCAATCGTTGTGGACAGCAAACCCTAAAGTTCAGGTATATACTGTTCTAGAGAACAAATCTCTGTAATTTCTGAAAAGGTTAAAGTGCATAAAAACATGAAAATACTTTTGATATGAACAGATTATGGTAACTAAACTACGACCCCCCAGAAGCTAAACACTGGCCAGGGTGACAACTCAATCTTAAAGTAATCAGTTACAGTAAAACATAGTAATGGGTTTGGATGATTCATCAACTGTTCGCAATACAACATCTGACTCAGAAATGCCTCGGTTTTGCTGTCTATTACATTTTACTCTGTATTTAAAGCTGAACCAGCCATTTTAAGCAAAAGTGCCCCAGCATCTGTTGACATTATGAGCTACTCCGCTCTATTCCCTCTGCTCTTTAGCCATCACAAACGAGGCTGTACTATTACACAGTAGGTTCTTCCCATGTCTCACTGCACTAAATGGAATATTGACTGGCCTTCTCAGTCCAGTCAACTTGAGGCACAAATAAAAATGATGGGAAGTTGCCAGACCTCAGACAAACATATAATACGTAAAGCCCAAAGGGGTCAATAAATAACAGACACGGGATTTGGTTCAAGGTGTTGTGTTTGATCAGCATGTGTATAAATACATAAAGTCTAAACGACTGATGCTGAGCTCCACAACGAAAGCTGATAGAAGGGGCAACAGACATCGGTAAAATAAAAGTGTTTACTATTTCAGATGGAAACGCGATTTTCAATGTTATTTTCGACATCAACACATTGCCATTCAGCCCTCTAGCTCATGTATCCATATATGGCTCTCTACGTCACGACTGGCGCAGCTGATGCTAGGATGACAGCGAGCTAATGATCCGTGAGGAGGATTTAACGCCAAATGGTAGCAAGCTTAGCTAGTTCGGCAACAACACAAAACACTGCATTTTTTTCCACCCTGTAGCGGTGCGCAATTTGGCTAAGCCCCGTGCGGAGTCACCTTTAATGTGCATTGCAAAATTTCGTCGGAGCGTGTCCCGTTGCAAATATTTACCAATAATGTTATGGCTGCGCAAAGGGATTCCCTTGCAGTAAGTCTAACGTAACGACATGCAGCTAAAGGTCATTTGAGCGGCTAGCGTCTTGGACTGATAAATAGTAACTTTATCAACGTTACCCCAAAGATACAGATGCAGACGTTTCCATTGAGTATCTACTTGAGCATACTAGCTTATCAATGTCTGTCCGACTGTCATGGTAAATGAAAAGGGCTTGTGATAAGGGTGCCCCGAGTAGTCTCGACTCACTGACAGTGAATCCCTCGGTGCGGCAGACTGGCTAGCACACTTCCCGGCTAGCCAGCGCTTTAGCTCACTCGCCAGCTCGTTTCCAGACAGTATAACGCTAGCTAGCTAACTATCCAGCTAGCTAACTATCCAGCTAGCTAGCCAGTCGTTAGCACCAGTGGGTGTCATCTTAAGAGAATAATATCAAAATAAAATCTCACCGTGAAAGGAATGTCAATCACGCTTCCCACCGAATAGCAGCAATCTCCAGGGTTTACAGCTCCCGTCAGCACTTGGTGCAGATGCATTTTCCTTATATTTTAGCAGCAGATGGGATTTTTTAATTATTAATAACGAGTCCACCCTTTCGGTTTCTCCATCTAGCAATGACTGGGAATTCCATCAGTAATGTTAACGTCGTCCTCGGCCCGGCAGTGTCGTCTTCCTCCACAAACAGTAGGGGTGTGGGGACTTAGTGTTCGGCCCGTATAAATGTAATCTCACCCGGCCCTGTCATCTATTTAAACATGTAAAACTGGCCACCCGTCGCCTCTCGCTGTCAACACCATCCCTACGATTAATCGTGAGAGCCGAGG